>NW_024080962.1:465665-795293 GCF_003009895.1 Hyaena hyaena | reverse complement strand
AAACAACAGTGGTGAGAGTGGACATCCCTGTCGTGTTCCTGATCTCAGGGGGAAAGCTCTCAGTTTTTCCCCATTGAGGATGATGTTAGCTGAAGGCTTCTCATAGATGGCTTTGATGATGTTTAAGTAGGTTCCTTCTATCCCAACTTTCTCGAGAGTCTTTATTAAGAAGGGATGCTGTATTTTTTGACCCGTCCCTTCTGACAAGCCACCCAGCAGCTGCGGTCAACTGTGGTCAGTGGGTATTGGCAGGTGATGTTACCTTTTCCTTACATGGCACTCAATGTAGTTAGCTAGAATGCCTTTCCGTAATAAACTTGCGAAGAAGTGCTATAAATTCCTACTTACACATGGGGAAACTGAGGCACAGACAGGCTCAAAAGCCAGCTTAAATTCCCGTCCTGGGTAGTGGAAGGACTTCCGATTTAAGTGGGAGGCACTTCTCCCTTGACAAGTTTCTCAGACCTATCGCTCATATTGCACAATTCCAAAATGCTTGCTTCTTTCGCTTCTCTTGATGGGTTTCAGCAATGCGCTGGTTGGTTCTTTATGCGCGAAGGCCACCATCACCACCCACGGCAGTTCTCAAATCCTCATTTCCTTGCACCATGCCGTTATATTGAAAAAAATATGCATGATACTTAGGTTTCTATTAGTTAGATTCTATCTGTGAATTTTTTTTTTTTTTAAAGAGGAAATAGTAAGGATGCTTGGGTGGCTCCGTCAGTTAAGCGTCTGACTTTGGCTCAGGTCATGATCTCAAGGTTCATGAGTCTGAGCCCCATGTCGGGTTCAAGCCCCGCATCGGGCTCTGTGCTGACAGCTCAGAGCCTGGAGCCTGTTTCAGATTCTGTGTGTGTCTCTCTCTCTGACCCTCCCCTGCTTGCCCTCTGTCTCTCTCTCTCAAAAATAAATAAATAAATAAATGTAAAAAAAAAAAAAAAGAGGGAATTGTATCGCTCTATGTAAAGTAAGTAGAGAAGTAAATCTCCCTTTGGAAATCTATGAACCTGGTATTCCAAGATTAATCCCAGGTGCTCTCAGGACCACGGCTGGCCAAACTTCAGCAGCAATTTCGTGTAACTTCATTTCCGGTTTGCTATGTCTGTCACATACATACACTTCTGTCACATACATACACTTGTAAATGCATGTTTGCACTGTGAATTGCACACTCTATGTACTTCATGGCGTGGTTTGGACTCAGCTCCTACCATCAGCATGATTGTGGAGTCTTTATAAAGTTTTGAGTTAAAAGCACGCTTCAGGTATTATTTTGGGGACATATCTAGTTAGGTATAGCTTCAACCCATATTTGAGTTGCTTTTTTAGTGACCAGATTGATCACCAGGACAGCGGCAATCTTCGAAAAAGGGTGACTGAAATGGGACCTCCTTCTTTTGAGAATGTCCCCTTTACAAGATGGGGAATTTCCTGGTGAAGGTGAAGAGAAAGAAACAGAAGGGGTATTGTTATGTCCATGTTGGGCCTTCCAGCCTGAGAGAGGAAGTGAATCATGTGTTCCCAAGGGAAACTTCTAAACTGGCTGAGTGGAAGATCTAATCATGAATGAGGGCTTGAAATATCCAGACCTCAGCCTGAAGCCTCATTCAGTGAAAATAGAGCAGCCAACAGATTTTTTCATTTGTTTGGGTGTATTTCTAGGAAGTTAGAAGAAACAACAAAAGTATTGCTAATGTGGAAATAGTTCAGATCAACGAAGGCAATACTTAATAATCATAAAAACCTCGGGTGTAATAGTGTCATCTGAGCCATGAAGACATTTTTTTTTAAATGCTTTTTATTTATTTCTGAGAAAGAGAGAGAGAGACAGTGTGAGCAGGGGAGGGTCAGAGAGAGAGGGAGACACAGAATCCGAAACAGGCTCCAGGCTCTGAGCCGGCAGTCAGCACAGAGCCCGACGCGGGGCTCGAACCCACGAACCGTGAGATCATGACCTGAGCCGAAGTCGGACGCTCAACCGACTGAGCCACCCAGGTGCCCCGAAGACATTTCTGAGCATAGTAATTAGATGAGGCACATATAAATTTAGAAAATCAATTTTCGAAATATCCTGGAGGTCGGTGTAAGATTTATTTCTTATGTGGACTCCCCTTCTATCACTTTCTGTTTTGACTTCTGGAAGTTTCTTTATATTCTCAAGTAAAAGATATGAACAAAAAAAGCCCAAAACACATGAAAAGCAAAAAACTGGAGAAGTGCTCAATTCCTGTTTCCTACCTAATTTTTTTTTCATAGAAGAAAATATTATTGCAAATGGAAGGGACACACATTAGATCAATGATTGTAAAAGTGAAGCTATTATTGTATATAAGTTTGTAAGTCTTTGACCCAAATGGATTATATGTTAGGACAAACTTTATATAAAAACTTTATGTATGTATACACATATAAATTACATATGTATATACTATAAATGTGTATGTATGTGCATGTATGTATACATACATATACATATATAATATATTTAATTGCAGTAGCATGGTCAGAAACCATGGAGGCAAATAGTGAAGTTGAAATGTTTGAAAAAGAGAAATCAGAACTAATCACCTAACTTGCTGAGCCTGTATCAGGCAACATTTAGTACACATTTTTAGATGATAGTTTCAAAAAGGGAGTTTTTGAGTGCTCAAAGTTAGGAGCAGAGAAGACAGGATTGGACACTGAGATTTACTAAGAATTTCATGTCACACTAACCTCCTTTCATTGTGTGTTCATACAGATGAATGCAAATGCTATCTTTGAATTGCCTCAGGTGTTTTGCATATTTCTATTTTATGTGGACCGACTCATGATATTGTTATGTGAAATGCTTGACCACTCATACCCCATCCCTGTCCCAGCCTGGGCAATGCTTTATCGTGACTTGGATCTGGATCTTGGTTGTATGTTTCTCAAATCCGTGTGTGGGATGTAGCACAAAAGAGAAACAAAAGAGAATATTAAGCAGATGGTAGGCTGGCTTCAATAGAAGTAAGGAGAAACCCAGATCCTTCTGTTGCCCACCCTTCCCCACCCATAATTACAAAATTATAAGGTACAAATGATGAAGTTTAGCAACAGTGTGTGTGATAGACTTACTATTTATAGTTGGTTAAGAGTTTAAGAAAGGGAAAGATAATGAAATACAGGTTTTTAAAAGCTATTGCAACTTTGGCACCCACTGTTTAGACCTGCATGTACCCCAATGTTGATAGCAGTGCTATGAACAATAGCCAAATTATGTAAAGAGCCCAAATGTCCATCAACTGATAAATGGACAAAGAAGATGTGGTATACGCGTGCGCGCGCACACACACACACACACAATGGAATACTACTCGGCGATGAAAAAGAATGAAATCTTGCCATTTGCAACAACGTGGGTAAAACCAGCAGGGATTCTGCTAAGTGAGTAAGTCAGTCAGAAAGACAGATATATGTTTTCACTCATATGTGGAATTTGAGAAACAGCAGAAGACCATAGGGGAAGGGAAGGAAAAGTAAGTTACAAACAGACAGGGAGGCAAACCATAAGAGACTCTCCAATACAGAGAACAAACTGAGGGTTGATAGGGGGTGGGGGGTGGAGGAGAGGGGAAAGTGGGTGATGGGCATTGAGGAGGGCACTTGTGGGGATGAGCACTGGGTGTTGTATGTACGCGATTAACCACAGGACTCTGCTCCTGAAGCCCAGTATGTTAGCTAACTTGACACTTTGATAACAAATTATTTAAAAAACAAAATGGAACCCCAGGAGACCAGTTAATAGATCTGTGGTGTCCAGAACAAGGGAGCTAGCTCATGGGACCCTCTTTTCTATTTGTCAGACCAAATCGTGAGTGCTCTGCCCAGGTTTGAACACTATATTTTAAGAGAACACTGATAAATGGGTATATATGTTTGAAATGACTAAGAAATATAGAGACACGTATGTAAGTGTGCCTGCACATACGTGTGTGTGTGTGTGTGTGTGTGTGTGAGATGATATCTGGTTTCAAGCAAGGGAAGACGCTGTGGAAGGAGGACTGGAGATCTGCTGTGGGATTCCAGAAACGTTCAACCTGCACTTTAAATGTCACCTTTTCAGATGCTCACATGAGCCGTTTACACCCCCTTAACCAAAAGCACCCCCTGTCTATGTCAGCACCACTATCCCATAATCTCCTTTAATTTTCTCTATAAATAACACTTAAGGTTAGTTGAATTTTTGTTCATTTGTTTTCTTCTTTATTTTTCTGTCTTTATCCTCTAGAATACAGCCTCCATGAGGCAAGGCCCTCCCTTCTTTGTTCCATGCTGTATCCTAGGTGCCCAAGCCAACACAGCACAGAGTAGGTACTTAAATAATAGCTGGAAGGAAGGCAAGGAATGAGGAAAGAAGGCAGAAAGAAAATATGAATGCATCCCAATGATCAAATTAGCTGTAGTGATTAGTGTTCCACGGAAACGGACTTTAATTTGATGGAAATTGGGATATGCCAACAACTGTAGTTGTCTGATGTTAGAACTAGTTCTTTCTGGAGACGGGGCCCTGCGACTCAATTTATATTCAAAGAGAATGTCGTAGCCCAGGACTAGAAAGGGAAGTGGATTCAATGACCTCTACAATGTATTCTGACCTTGAGGTTGAGTGAAAAATATATTTTATATTTAAAATTTCTCCTCCTCCGTAGGAATTCAGTGTTCTATGACACTGACTAAGCCTTATCAGCTTCAACCATGTGGATTTTGTCCTCCGGCTATTAAGGAAGCATCTTGACTGTGGGTGAGGGGAAGAGGTGGGAATGTGAGACGACTCGGAATCTGTGAGTGGCATGCTGCAAAAATCCCACTTCTGAGCAGCCCTGGGAAAGTCGCTTTTAACTTTTGCTTCCGTTTTCTCATTTGAAGAAGGCGAATAATAATACCTTTCTTACAGACATGTTGAGAGACCTAATTAAATGTTTCAAAACCATTCCTATGATCCCAGACAGAAGGCACTGAATAAAGACGAAACCTCTGTCTGTCTTGTCTTCTTGTTCTGCCCAAAGTTGCTTCCTTAGCAAATGTCCCTGACCTTATGAGGCTCCTGTGAATGGATGAACTTAACATCCGGCAAGCACGGAAGTGCTTTGCCGGGGCCATGGGACCCCTTGAAACACCTGGCTCAGTTTCCCGAGTTCCAGCTTCGGTCTTCTCGAGGCCCAAGGGTGCTTCATGCCTGCCCAGCAAGACGAAGCACTAAGCGCGCTGAAGGAAACGGGCAGAGTAGCAGGGCACTTACTACTTCGTGTGGCTGACCAGGCATTGCAGAGGCCCTTGGCGGCCTCGCTGTCTTTTCCACATTTCTCTAGGCCTGGGCTCCTGAGGCCAGATGCTAGGGGACACCTGTCTTTGTCTCATGTTTCTGTTCCCAGTTTCTATGGAATATACGGGAACCCTGGTTTGATTTGGTTTTGATTTCTTCCACCCCTGCCCCAAACACACGTACCTCTCCCCCAGGGAGGGTGGGCGCGGGGAGCCTGCCGTGTCTCCTGCTACAAACCCCTCTACACTGGGGTGTCGCTGTCCCCCGGGATCCCCGGCTGGAGCGGGGGTGTGCCGTGGCTGCCTAGGTGACCTCTGCCCTTTGAAATCTCATAACTGTCCTTTCTTCCCCTGTGGTTCGGCCAGAAGTTTGGACCGCAGTGCGGTGCCTGTCTCTCTCCCTCACTCCTCAGAGCTACAAAGACACGGCCCTGGTGGCCAGCTGGGGTTCGTCCCTGGAGCTGATATGTAGGCACTGAGGCTGACAGATCCTCTTTTTAGGGAGGCCAGTCCTCTGGGAGGAGGAGAATCCGGAGCTGCTGAAAGCCATCTCTCCTGGCCACGCTTACAAGGCCACCGGCAGCAGCACAGAAGGAAGCTAAGCCCTAGGGAAAGCAGAGCTGAGAAAGGGAGCCTGAGAGGGACCTGGGGGGCCTGGGGGGGGGGGGAAGCTACAGGAGCTCTAGATAAACCAGAATATCACTTCTTGGTTACGGGAGCCAACACACCTCCAGACTATGTTTGAGCAAATCAGATTTCGATCCCTTGCAGTTAAAAAAAAAAAAAAGAAAAGAAAAGACATCCTCACTGATGACTGGGTCCCAGCAATTAGAGAAACACAACCTTTCGTGCATACACGGAGGTAAGAGGAAGTCAAGGCAGAGGTGAAGGGAAGAGGCGGCCCCTGGAATATTAGCGTAGTGGCCCAGGGGAATCAGAAAGCTGGGTCCTAAAGGCAGGGGGCTGTTCAGATGGTATTGTAATAAACCAGAAAATGGAAAGGGGCCAGGATGGTGAAACTAATATTTACTGAACATTTGCTGGTGCTGGACCTTGGGCTATATTCTTTACTACGTTATCTTGTTGATGTTTACAACAATTGTATGAAGTAGACGTTTCCCCCATTTTGCTGATGAGACTCTTCCACGACGCTGCAGCTAGAAAACGCGGAGTGGGGTTGACTCGGGCTTCCTCTGAGGTTGTCACTGCTGCTGGTACTCTGCAATGTTAAAGTGAGAGATTAGGGCCATAAAGAAGACCCCTGTGAAAAGGCGGCATGGCACGTGTGGTGGTGGAGGGGGGCTGGAGCAGGGAGAGAGGGGAGCCCCAGGGTGCCGGCGGGCCTTCCATAGGAGCACAGGAAAGGCGGTTATGGGTCCAGTGATAGGTACTGGGGCTGGAGGTGCCCTTCGATGGCTCCCACTGTGACCTGAGGGACCCTCACAGGGCCCAGCATGTAAGTGGTTTACAAATAGTTCTTGAAAAGAGGAGCTTCCAAAGCTTGGGTTTTTCCCATATGAAAGGTGATCCCCTTGAATGCAAGGCCCTGTCTTTGCTGACTTTCAGATCTGAGATTTTTAGGGTCCTAGCTTATCACAGGATGAAGGACTGAGTTCAAGGGCCTTCAAAGGGGAGGCGGCCATTTGGGAAGTGCACCCCAAACTCTGCTTCTCCCTTCTGGCTGGTGGGTGGGCCAGGGGAGAAGGAAACCCTGTTGAACCCCCTCCACCCCCCACCTTCTGCTGGCTTCCCTTTTCTGTTTCTTCTTCTATTGACTGCTATGAGGCTAACGTTATCTATAGATATCTGAAAATGGTGGGCATTAAAACTAAGAATAATTAGGGGTGTCTGGATGGCTCAGTTGGTTGAATGTCTGACTGGTGATTTTTTGCTCAGATCATGATCCCAGTGTCATAGGATTGAGCTTTCTGACTGGCTGGCGCTGAGCATGGATCCTGCTTAAGATTCTCTCTCTGGGGGCGTCTGGGGGCCTCAGTTGATTGAGAGTCTGACTTCCGCTCCAGTCATAATCTTGAAGTCTGTGGGTTCGAGCCCCGGGTTGGGCTCTGTACTGACAGCTCGAAGCCTGGAGCCTGCTTTGGATACTGTGTCTCCCTCTCTCTCTCTCTGCCCCTCCCCTGCTTGGGCTCTGTGTCTCTTGAAAATAAAATTAAATTAAAAAAAAAAGATTCTCTCTACCTCTCCCTCAGCCCCTCTCCCCTGCTTGCACATTCTCCCTTTCTCTCTACAAAACAAAACAACTCAGAAGACCAAGAATAATTAGTGCTAACTGCCAAAGTATTTTCTCTACGCATAGAGCAAGTGAATTTTCAAACAGGCAATAACAAATTCAGTAGTCGAACCTCCCCCAAGGAATGCTCAAAATGGACAGATTTGCATTTTTGAAATGCCATTTCAAACGCTCAAGTATGGACTTCTGATGCCTAATCAAGAAGCTGCAATTAAAATTTGAAATCTCACTGTTTTCAAGAAAGATGTCATGAGGCTGTGCCAAACGGCTGCCTCCCGAGGCCTTGTGAGAATGTTTCCAAGTTGGAGCCATGGTCCTCCCCGCTGGTGGCTGCGGGCACGGGGTTTCTCCAGGGCCAGGGGGTGTGAGGAGAATCAGAAGTGATGCTGCAAAGGTTTGTTCTCGGCAACTGGCAAGGTGCACGTGAGAAGACAATCCTCCAGTAATAAGACAGAAAGCAAAGGGGAGAGTCTGTTTGGGCCATTGCTGGGGAGCTTTGAGGGGGGCCCAGACGCAGCACCACTGAGCCCCACAGAAGGGGGCCCAGGCGCCGGGCACTGGTTGGCAGAGGAGAGGGGGCCCCAGTCGGACCCGTACCTTGTGTCTGCTGTTCTTCTGTCCCCGCAACACCATTCTCATCCTGGGTTTGTCACCTCAAGGATGTCCAGGGCATCTGCCACCTGACAGGGCCCTGAAACTCGTGCTCGCTAGCATCTGCGTAAAAATCGTGCCAGTGTGTTAGCTGCAGCTTAGATGTGGAAAAGTAACTGGTGCTTTCCGGGCCATTTTTAACTAGATCTTTAGGTTTTTAAGAGTGAGTGTCCAGGGAGCTGGAAAAAAAAAATCTATAAAGCAGATATGATTTTTTTTTCTTCTTCGCAAAGGAAAGAAAGCCAAAAAGAACACCCAAAACAGCCATTACAAGAAGCTCAGCATTGGACCTGCTTGGTCGCTCGTTTTCTATCGTCTGGTCTTTCTCCCCACTTTGGCGTTCTCCACTATTCACAAAATTAACGTGAAACCTGAGATCTTTGTTTTTCCTCCTGGTGGAACGTGTCATTTTATTTTTTAGGTAGGCAGAAATTGATTTTTGTCCGTTGTGCGTGAAGCTACAATGAGAGTGCCTCCGTTCAACAGCACGATTCGGCGGAGGTAATGTTTTTTCTCCGTCAAACATTACAATTCGAAATCAGAAACAACTGTGTCATTACCAGGGCCTTAAGCATTGCAGCTGTTTCTGAGGGCACCATATCCTTTTCTGGCAGGGGGCTCATTCTGCGTCAACACAGGGGCACTTGGGGGCTCAGTCAGTTGAGTGTCTGACTCTTGATTTCGGCCCAGGTCGTGGTCCCGGGATTCTTTCTCTCTCCCTCTCCCCTTGCCCCTCCGCTGTGCACTCTTTCCATCTCACTAAAAATAAAAACAAAAACAAAAACAAACAAAACATATGTAACATGCAGTAAACCAAAAATAACACACAGGACTTTCGCCATGGCCTCCAGAGGGCATCGTGGTTAGGAATGGACATTTAACCTTAACAGCCTTTCGGCCAGATTCAGGATTAGTTAGCTCTGTGGCTGTGAGCAGGTGACTGACCCCCTCTGAGCCTCTCTTCCTTTACCTAGAACACAATAGTAATAAAATATCTCTCATATGGTAGGTGTGATAATTCAAGGAGATACTGCCTGTAGATGTCGTAAATATTTGTTTGTTTTTGAGAGGGGGGAGGATGGAGAGAGAGAGAGAGAGAGAGAGAGAGAGAACAGGCTGGGGAGGTGCAGAGAGAGAGGAAGAGAGAAATCCCAAGCAGGCTCTGCACTGTCAGTATCAAGCTTGACATGGGGCTCGAACTCACAGACTGTGAGATCATGATCTGAGCCGAAACCAAGAGTCAGACTTTTAACTGACTGACACCCCCCCACACACCCCACAGGCACCCCTACCTGTAGATTTCTTAGCACAGTGCGTGGCACAGAGTAAATGCTAACAAACTTGGGCTGTTGTTATTCATCGTTTCCTTGGAAATTCAGTTATGGAGGAAAGAAAAAGAACATGAAAAACAGAGAAAGCATGTGCTGTGCAGGTGTGCCGTTGCTCCTCTTGCTCACATCCATCAAAGTGCTCGGTGGGAGATGGAATTAAATGATTCACAAAGAGCCGCACAGGACACAGGCAGTGTGCACGGGTGCCTAGAAGGTCAAAGAGAGTCATCGGCCCCAGGAGCTGTAGGCCGCGCAGGGTTACACAGGCATTGTCAGAGACAAGAACCAGCCTCACATGAAGTATGCGAGGGCTAACTCTCCACTGTGGGTTGTGTGTTGTGTGTTGTATATTCGGAAAGGCCACCTGGCCTCTCTCCCAGAAAACCTTACAGAACCTCGACATTGTCTTGCCCATTTACAAGTCTCTATAAGGACTGCTTCTCCACCGTAAGATTCTCTGCACTGTTTGACAAAACAACACACACACACACACACACACACACACACACACACACACCTGCTTACTTACAGAACCTTCCTCTTTATTGAGTCCACCAAAGAGACAGCCACTACCACCCAGTACTGCACCCAGTACTGCAGTATCTCTGTAGAAAGTTGTTGAAGAAAATATTCATGGCCCTTGTTCACCTGGCAAGGCAGGCTTTATTTGGGACTATAAAGTTCTGTAGGTTTAGCAGGTTTCGCAGCAGAGGAGAGAGATCAGTCTCAACTCTCTGCAAGGGAAAGTGGAATTTATTGCCAAGGAGTAGAGTGTATAGGGGGGTGGTGTCAGTGGGTGGAAAATTACTTGGAGGTAAGAAACCTTGGAGGTAAGGGGGGATTCTGACTAAACTGACTTACAGAATTCTTGCTGAAGGCAGGCCAGAGTGGCCAGACATCACCTGGGCGGTCATGGGGAATTGAGCAATTAGTCAGACAAAAACGGTGGTTTTATTAAAGCATGGGGACAGAACCCATGGCCAGAAAGAGCTGCCCTGGGGTTGTGAGGAGTGACTGATGATATACTTTCACACTGGGAGGGGCTTAGGGACAGCGTAAGTCTCTAAGGAATTGTCATGGGGAATTGAGGAATTTAGTCAGATATCACAGGGGGATCTGGCTAAACTGACTTGGCGGGCTTGTTGCCAAAATTAAGCTTTTGAAGGTAAGCTCGAGATCGGGACCCAGTCAAAAAAAGAGCTTAGAGGAATCTGACTAGTTTGGTCAAGGAGAGAATCTTTGTTGAGGTTAACAGCAGCAATCCATGCTTTCTCACTGAAATCCTCTCCTGTTTCGGGATGAAGTCCTGATCGGCCACCCCCAATGGTGATTGTTCAATTGCTCTGTAGACCTTACTTTACTTCATGCCACTAGGAATATTCCATTTTAGAATAAGATTTTCAGCAAAGTTCTCAAAAGTTAGTACAATTTAAAGGGAATGTCTGTTTTGTTTGTTTTTGAGGGTTCCCCCCCCTAAACATTTCTTTTTTTTTTTTATTTTTTTTAATGTTTTATTTATTTCTAGGAGAGAGAGAGAGAGACAGCGTGAGCAGGGGAGGGTCAGAGAGAGAGGGAGTCACAGACTCTGAAACAGGCTCCAGGCTCTGAGCTGGCCGTCAGCACAGAGCCCGACGCGGGGCTTGAATCCACGAACTGCGAGATCATGACCTAAGCGAAAGTCGGAGGCTTAACCAACTAAGCCACCCAGGCGCCCCTCCCCCTAAACATTTCTAAATATTCAGTGCTGTGGAGAACAAAGGCAAAAAAGAAAAAAATAAATAAATTTCCTTACAACTTACAGCTCATTGGCAAGACCTTGAGACAGGCTGAGTGACCTTCCTCCAGGAACTCAACGGCCTCAATGTTAATACTTTGCTAGGGTCAAAAGGCAACCTTAGCTTTAGCCGGACCTCCAGGATCCTGGAAGTCTTCTTTAACAGATAAAAATCCCATTGGAAACTTCCTTTATCTCTATACCCCCAAGAGAGATGTTAGAAATCATCCTCCAAGCATATGGTCTCCCGATAGACATTGAAGGGTCTCATGGCTAAGGTTTACTAGACAGTAGTAAATGGCCCCTCAGGGTCCTTGAGACCTTGCTTCCAAATTCCTTGGAGACTTAGAAGCTTAGAGACTGTCCCTAACCCCACCCCCCCAACCTGCAAGTATATAAAGTCACTCCTCACAACCTCAGTGCAGCTCTTTCTGCCCACGGGTTCCGTGTCTATGCTTTGCACTGAAGACACCTCAAGAATTCTTTCTTTACCAGTTGTTCTCAGACCTCGACATTTCATGTATTTACAAGGCCCCTACACTGTCTTTGACAGTGATAATTGGAAGAAAGACTTTTTAATGAGACTTCAAAGAGACATGTCTGCCATGGATTTTTTTAAAAATACTATTCTTAAAATGTCAGCTTCCCTATGATGAAAATCACTTTAGGATTTATGAAGGGGAAATAGGAAAGTGAAAATTGGTCAGGCTACTTACTCCTTAATTCTAATTTAGGGCAACGATAAAACTCTAAGTCTATCTGCTCGGTGCCCTAGCACACTGATGAGGTTTCCAAGCAATTTTCTAAAAATGGGAGTCAACGATTAGGTTTTAGATCAAAAGGCCCCACATGGCAGAGCTCTGCGAGGCACCTTGGACAATTCTCTCAGTGAGGGAGGAAAACAATAAACTAGAACTCCATACTTTGCAAATGCCAACAGCTCTTCTGACTTATTTCTTTTAGATTTTTTCCTTGCATCATTAGAGCTTGAAAAACTAGAGTGAGAATGAGGCCTTAGGTAGAATGTTCTCTAGTTTGCGCCAGTCACCTCTCCAGGTTGAATACCCGTCCCAACACCACCCATCCCCATGGGGGGGGCGGTCTTTCCCTGCTGGTATCCTCTGCTTGGGGGCAGAGCAGCTCCTACTACTGGAAAAAGCCTTTGCATATGTGAGAGAAGAGGTTTCTCTGGGTCCTGGGCCCCTTTATGCTCCCCACCCTGACCTCCAGTAGGGAGGAGCTCAGTTTTTGCATAAACACATCTAAGTAATACTAAATTCATGCATATGCATTCAAAGGATTTCTTAAAAGGGCACCAAAGCAATTTAAAGGGGAAAGGAAAGTCTATTCCATTAATCGTACTTGGACAACTGGATATCTAATATCCACATAGAAAAATAAAGAAGCTTGACTTATCTCACACCACCCACAAAAGTCAACTGAAGATGGATCACAGACCTAACTGAAAAAGCTAAAATGACAAACCTACTTGAATAAAACATAGAGATATCTGCACAACCTTGGGGTGGGTACATATTTCTTAGAGAAGACATAAAAACCACAAGCCATAAAAGAATAAACATTATTAAATTAGGCTATCAAAATTAAAAACTCCAGTGCATTAAAAAGCACCATCAAGGAAATTGATAGGCAATTCGCATACTGGGAAAAATAATTCACAACACATATATATGACAAATGACTTGATCTAGTTATAAAGAACTCCTGCAACTCAGTAATAAAAAAGACAGCCAAATAAAAAATGGACAAAAGACTTAAACACTTCACAAAAGATGATAATGAAATGGCAGTAAGCTCATGATAAAGCACACAATATCCTTCAGAAAATGCAAATGAAAAACAATGAGATACTGCTGCACACCCACCAGTATGGCTAAAATGAGACGTAATGTGGGGAAATTGGAACCCTCATACCTTGCCAGTGGGGGCATAGAGTGGTACGTCCTGTTTGACAGTGTCTTAAAAATGAAACATATATCTACTCTATGCTCTAAGTATTTATCCAAGAGAAATGAAAACAACATATACAAGAACATTTATATTCTTGCTACATATATAATATGTATATTCTTGCTACGTATATAATAGTCCCAAACTGCACACATCCTGCATGTCCGTCCATGGAATGGGTTAGGAAACTGGTATATCTCTACCTTGAAATATGAGTCAGAAGGACAGAAGGAACAAGATGCAGCAACATAGATGCATCTCAAAAAATGCTGAATGGAAGAAGCTAGTCCTCTCTGATTCCACAAAATACATGTGTGATTCTGGTTATATAAACTTCTTAGTGAGGCAGACTGTGTTGTGGTGAGAGAAATCAGATCAGTGGTTACCTCTGGGGAGCAAGAATTGAGTCTGGAAGGACAGAGAGAGACTCTCCGGGGCAACAGTAAAGCACCGCTTTGATGCACATTTGTTAAGACTGAATGGACAGTATACTTAGGATCTGGACATTTCGTCGTGTGCAAATTAAACCCCGTTAAAAAAAAGAAAGTCATGGACACCTGAGTGGCTCAGATGGTTGAGAATCCTACTTCAGCTCAGGTCATGATCTCGTGGTTCACAAGTTCGAGCCCCACGTTGGGCTCTGCACTGACAGCTCAGAGCCTGGAGCCTACTCTGGATTCTGTGTCTCCTTCACTCTCTGCCTCTATCCTTCTTGGGCTCTGTCTCTCTTGCCCTCCCTCAAAAATAAATTAAAAAAACATTGAAAAATAAAAATAAAAAAAGAAAGTTATTGGAGGAAGACGGTCAAATGGTACAACTTCCAGATATGAGATAAATAAGGACTAAGGATGTAATGTACAACATGATGACCATATTACCACTGCTGTATGATATATATAGGCATTCCTGAGACATACTAAGGGCTCAGTTCTAGACTACTACATAGAGTAAATATCAAAATGAAGTGAGTCAAATGAATTTTTTGGTTTCCCAGTCCATATAAAAGCTATGTTTAACTGCAGAAGGTTCAAACAAATTCAATATCATAAAAAGTTATGTTTATGCTATACTACAGTGTATCACATGTCCAACTATTACATGTGCAATAGTATTGCATCTAAAAAATTAAATAAATTTAATTTAAAAATATCCTATTGCTAAATAATGCTAAGTATCATCTGAGTGTTCAGCCGTTAATAATCATTTTGCCAGTGGAGGGTCTTGGTCAAGAGATCAAGAGATCCCACGACCCTGGGATCATGACTTGAGCTGAAATCCAAGCATCAGATGCTCACCAACTGAGCCACCCAGGTATCCTGAATTAGGAATATTCTTAATTGCATTTAGAAATACACTTAAATTTAAAAAAGTAAACAAGCATTTAGAAAACGCCTGAAATATGAAATTTACAAAAATGTGATGCAGAGACACAAAGTGGGTAAATGCTGTTGAAAAACTGGTGGCAACAGCCCCCTTGATGCGGTGTTGCCACAAACCTTTAATTTGTAAAGTGCAATAAGATGCAGTGCAATAAAATGAGACATGCCTATAGGAAAGCTGTTAAAGAGTCCATCCTAAGGGTTCACATTACAAGGAAAAAAAAGTGCTTTCTTTCTTTTTTTAAAAATGTGTGTGTGTGAGACAGAGAAAGAGAGACAGAGACAGACAGAGTGAGCAGGGGAGGGTCAGAGAGAGAGGGAGACACAGAAATTGAAAAAGGCTCCAGGCTCTGAGCTGTCAGCACAGAGCCCGACGCGGGGCTCGAACCCACAAACCTCGAGATCATGACCTGAGCTGAAGTTGGAAGCTTAACTGACTGAGCCACCCAGGCGCCCGCCTTTCTTTCTTTCTTTCTTTCTTTCTTTCTTTCTTTCTTTCTTTCTTTCCTTCCTTCCTTCCTTCCTTCCTTCCTTCCTTCCTTCCTTCCATCCTTCCTTCCTTCCATCCATCCTTCCTTCCTTCCTTTCTTTCTCTCTCTCTCTTTCTTTTTCTTGTCTTTTCTTTCCTTTATTATTATTGTTATATATTGTTGTTGTTATTTTGCCTTTTCTTTTATTGTATCTATATGCGATGCTGAGTGCCAACTAAACATTGTGGTAATCATATCACAATAGATATAAGTTAAACCCTGTAGATCTTAAACTTACAGAGTTATGTATGTTAATTCTATTTCAATGAAATTGGTGGTGGGGGAGAAAGAAGTAAAACTAAAAACCACAGCCAGAATAATGCCATGTTGACCATCGGTAACAAAGAGAGTAGTGTTTGCCTTGTAAGGGCTCCCTGCAGGAGACAGAGCATAATGAGGGACTAGATGGCCTGGGTGCTAGGACAGGGTACCTCCCACAAGCCTAACCTCAGGGGGAAGCAGGAAAATGAGTCTGGGATAGAGACGGGTGAGGGTAACAAAGAATAAGAATCAGGAGAAAGATCTTATTTGCCTGTCTGAAATGGACTCTGAAAGACTGAAAGATGGTGGTGGGAATCATAAGAAATATGTTGCAGTGGCACCTGAACGTGACTGGCTATCAGCAAAGTGGCTTTCTCTGTGCTCTCAGGCTGTGCTTACAAGTGACATTGCTGGGGGTCACCTGGGGAGCTGAGTTGGTTAAGCATCTGACTCTTGATTTTGGCTCAGGTCATGATCTCACTGTTCGTGCTATTGAGCTCTGTGTCGGGCTCTGCGCTGACAGTGGGGAGCCTGCTTGGGATTCTCTTTCTCTCCCTCTTTCCTCCCCTCCCCCCACTTGTATGCACTCTCTCTCAACATAAATAAATAAACTTAAATTAAAAGAAATGTAAACAAGTGACATTGCTGGGCAGAGCCACAGGCCTAGGAGATGATCAGTAAATACTTGCTGAAGGCGTGTTCTTCTAGAGGTGGCTTCTTCCCCACCTTAGTCTACCTTACCTGCTTTCAACTCTCCTTCCTGCCTCAACTAGCTAGTCCTGGGACAGGTAGAGAAAGGCCAAGCTGCAAAGCCATGCCTGAGAAGATCGCGCTGGAAAGAGATGTAAATGTAAGTTATGCCTGTCATGATCAGCTCAGGCTGCTATAACAAAATACCATAGACAGAGTGGCTGAAACAATAGATGGTTATTTCTCACAGTTCTGGAGGCCCGAAGTCCAAGATCAAGGCATAGGCTGATTTGGCGTCGCAAGAAGACTCTGTTCCTGGCTTGTATGTGACCACCTTCTTGCTGTGTCCTCACATGGCCCTTTGTTCTGTGTGCCTGCAGAGAGAGAGAGAAAGAGTGAGCTCAAGTGTCTCTACCTCTTCGTATTAGGACACGACATGGCTAATTAGCCAAGCCCTACCTTTGTTATCTTATTTAATTACTTCCAAAGACTCTATTTCCAAATACAGCCACTTTGGGCTTAGAGCTTCAACATATGAATTTTGGGGGAGCACAAACAATCAGTCTATACAACGCCAAAGGAATGACCTTTACAAAGACTATTGGGTATCCGGGAGATCACTCTGTTCCTGCTCGAAAGTGGCTTTTAGATAATGGCCTCTTGTCTCCATTATCCAAACTGGATTTGAATCATAGAAAAGCACTTTTATTTCCTGAGCCTCCTGAGCTCTTGAGGATTCTTACTGAGGTGCTTCCTGTCCAGGCACCCAAATCATTTATCATGAATTAAATAGCTTGCTGAGAATGCAAAATGGTGTAAGTCAAGGCATGGCTCTAAATCAATTAGAGGAAGTCAAGGCCTCATGCTTTTAATTGATGGCCAGGAGGCGAGAGAATGGCTGGTGTCACACCCCTCTAGAGATCTGTCACTTGTGCAACAGAAGAAAAAGTGAGCTGTGTCCTCAACAAAGCCCAGAGGGGGAGGAGACAACACCAAACCGTTGTCTACACTGGGGAAAGGAATTTTGGGGGGTTAGGATCAGCTAGATTTTTCTCAACACTCTCTAACAATTTATGAGAAGGTTTCAGAATTATTTACAGTTCCTTTCCACCTAGACTTAGGATTCTTGCTGCCACCACAAGTGACTGATATTTCCTGAGCTGGACTTTTTTGCTCACTGCTCCCTGCAGGTGGACCAGAGACTGGCAGGTTTTCATTTCTTCCCTGGCCTGACCTGCTCTGGGGGAGGGGCTGAATGAAGATCTTGTGCAAAAGCAAAGCTCTGATGTGGCCATCAGGTGAGACTGGGAGGAGCTTGTTGGAACTTTTAGAATTCAATTGGATTTTAGCTTTCAATTTTTAAAAGTTGCATATTGGGGCGCCTGGGTGGCTTAGTCGGTTAAGCGTCCGACTTTCGCTTAGGTCATGATCTCTCGGTTCGTGGGTTCGAGCCCCGCGTCGGGCTCTGTGCTGACTATCGGCTCAGAGCCTGGAGCCTGTTTCAGTCTGTGACTCCCTCTCTCTCTGACCCTCCCCTGCTCACGCTGTCTCTCTCTCTCTCTCCTAGAAAAAAAAAAAAAGTTGCATATTGACTGCAGGAATTAATTGCAATGTTTCTAAAATCAGTGGCAACGTTAAGTCAATAAGACATTTTTTAAAAATGACTAAAAGCTGTATCTGCTGACATTGTGAGGAATGTTTGCTTTTTTAGCCATCGTTTTGCCCATTAGAGTTCCGTACTATGAAGAGGAATCTGCATTTAGTAAATAAAACAAACATTCCTCCTACACAAATAAAAATAATTCTACCAGACCCTTCCTAGTGCAGCCAACCCCAGCAGCTGGGGGGGGGGGGGAGGGTGGGGAGTGGTGGCAGTGGGGGGGGGTGAGCATGAGCATCAGGATTCCAGGAGCAGAAAGAAAATGGAAAAGGAGAAGAAGATGTGCTTACATCTCTACCCCGATGACTTCTGGCTGTCCCACCCACCCTTTTCCCAAAGCTGTGATTCTAAACTATCTCCTAAACCAACTTCCTTTTCTCTCATATGAATTAATAAGCAGTTGTAAGTGACAAAAATAAATAACCCTTTTAATAGGCATTTGCTTTTCAAAAGGGTTTGTTGATCCCAGGTGAGTGTTCAAAGGATGAAATTGACAGACGGTGTCCTCTCGAACCAAACTTGAGTCAAGCCCTCTGATCCCCTGGCCCAGTCCTTGCTGGGCTGGCATAGTCCAGTCTTGGCAAGAATCCTGCTAAGTCACAGTAGACAGATTTCCAAATCTTTGATAGCTGATATTCTTTGATATCTTATCACGTTTCTTATCTACCACCCTTGATATCTGATCCCCCTGACCTGCCTTCAGCAAGAATCCTATTAAATTGGCTTAACAAGAAATTTCCTATCATTGATGTTACCTCATCTCCCGCCCTCTTCCATTCCCCCTCCCTTAGTTATAAATCCCTACTTGTATTCAGAATTGAGTCTGATCTCTTTCTCATTGTGCTCACCTTGACGTCTGTTGCAATAGTCTTGAATAAAGTCTTCCTTACTATTATAACAAGTGTAGAATATTCTTTTCTGAGAGCTCTGCGAGGGTGAGAACTTCTTCATTTTTTTCTGCTAATGTATCCCTGGAATTGGAAGTGTCAGAGACCCGACTTCTTCAATGAAGATTTGTTGATGGACTTGTGCAGACACAAATAATCTCATTTGGTCATTTCTAGTCCCCCTTTTATAGAAGAAGAAAAGGAGGCTTAACTGGTTGAGGGGATTTACTTCTTATCTACCAGCTAGTAAGAAACATTCCTGGGAGGGCCTGTCCATCACTCTGTCCTACATTACAGATATCTTCTAACATAAATGATTAGAAGATTGCTCAATAGAGATAAACAATAGACAATAGAGGGCAATCTGTTTATTGAACTATGCTTATTGAGAATTTGCTTATGCAGGCCTCTGAGTCTACGTTAACTTTAACTCTCACTGCAACCTGGTGATATAGAGCTGCTGTTATTATTATTTTACTAGCTTTATTGAGGTATAGTTTAACATACGATAAACTGCACACACGTAGGTATACAATTTGTAAATTTTGACACATGTGTACACCTGTGCAATCATCCTCACGGTCACTATAATGAACATGTCATCACCACCCTCAAAAGAGCTATTATTATTCATGCCATTTTACAGAAGGGACAGTTGATTTCATTTATAGATGTTACATAGTGGCTGTGTGGAGAGCCAGGACTTGAAGGCACGTCTGCAAGATTATAGAATCATGCCTCTTCCTACAACTGCAGTGTGTCACTTTCTTGTCCCCTCTCCCTAGCCCTCTCTGTCCCTCTTCCTATCTCTGTCTCTCTCTCTCTATTACTGATCACCCACTATGTGTTAATGGCTCTACATTTAGATGTTTAACACTGCCTTTCTAAAGCAATAACAATCATAAACAGCAATGACAATGACAACTGACACCTATGACAAGTCACTCTGAAGCTCTTTAAATATGGTGCCCATTTTTAAAGTAATGTAGCTCTTGAGAGCTCGGCTTTGCAATCAAGCTGATCCAGCTTTGAACCCTGCCCACCACGTTTACTGAGCAACCCTGGATGGCCTTAGCAACTTTGCTGAGCCTTGTGCTCCTCATGCGCAAAAAGAGAGTAGTAATGCCCATCTCAGAAGTGGTGTGAGAACCACATGGCAGCATTACTTGGCTCAATGGTTGATAATAGCCAATACTCTGAAAGTAACTATGACTACTAAAAACATCATAACATTCAGTAAAATGGTATGTCTCTAAAATTTTAAGCAATAATTTTTCTCTTTCAAGAGTACAGTTGTCTACATAGGTAAACAGACATACATACAAGAGTACGTCTCAATTTGCCATTCAGCAAACATTTTGTGGAATGCCAGAAATCAACACCTTTGTTGAAAAGGGATAGAGAGAATTGGAAATAGTCAACACCTTGCTTAATTTCTCTCTTTAAGTCTATTTTTAGTAAAATCCTCTTGAGCAAAAGATATGACTTTTAGATGTCAGTAGCTTAAAAAAGAAAAAAGAAGTCCCTATCTAATTGCCCAAGTGCCAGGTGGGTTTCACAGTCTCCCCATTGCCCCCATTTCATTGGTTTTAAATGCCATGACTCTATTTCAGCACAATCATCATTGAGGAAATCAGCAAGAAGTTTGAAAAACATTTTTGAGGTCATGGTCAATACGAAAATCAAGTTAATGAATTACTATTGAAATAAATAGTGAATTTGAAAGTTGAAGAGATCAGCAGGTCAAGACTGGAGAGAAATTAATCAGTATAAAAAGTGAGGTGGAGGAGGGCCAACCTAAATGGATTTTTTTTTATTAGCAAATGGGAAATAGTCACAACCAAGGTTACTCATCCATTTTTTTCTTGTAACCAGAATCTCATCTTGGAAATCTTGGTCTTCCAGGCATGCTCCGGGTTGTGGCCCGAATGTAAATAGCCTACTTTGGAAACCTGGTTGTTTGTCTTCCATTCAAAAAAGAGGTGGGATTGCTCACAGAGCCTCTCTTTGTTCACCCCAGTTCCTCAAATAGCTTTGCTGACACTCACGCAGGGCAACATAAGACTGAGAGAAGTCAGAAGTCTTTTGTTATTTTTCCCACTTCTCCTCCTCACTATTCAATATTTTTACACATTACTAAAGGATTCCCATGATAAGTCTAGTTACCACCTGTCATCATACAAAGTCATTATAATATTATTGACTACATTCCCTAGGCTTTGCATTACATACCCATGACCTATTTATTTTATAACTCTTAATCCTCTTTACCTATTTTGCTCCCCTCTCAATCGCTCCCCACTCTGAATCCCTTTCTGTTTAATTTTGTCGCTTTCTGGTTTTGGTTTTTGAGTTCCATATATAAGTGAAATCCTACAATATTTCTTTCTCTGTGTGAGCTATCTCAGCATAATACCTTCTAAGTCTGTCCATGTTGTCATGAAGGGCAATATTTCATTCCTTTTATAGCTAAGTAATAGTCGTGTGTGTGTGTGTGTGTGTGTGTGTGTGTGTGTATCGACACTTAGCTTGCTTCCAAATCTTGATGATTGTGAATAGTACTGCAAAAATCAGGGATGCATATATCTTTTTGAATTGGTGTTTTTGTTTTCTTTGGGTAAATACCCAGGAGTGGAATTGCTAGATTGTATAGTAGTTCTGTTTTTAACTTTTTGAGGAAACCCTGTACTATTTTTCATAGTGGCTGCACCAATTTACATTCCCAGCAACTGTGCACAAGGGTTTCTTTTTCTCCACATCTTCGCCAATCCTTTGCCAACGTGTGTTCTTATCTTTTTTGATAATAACCAATCTGACAGGTATGTGGCATTATCTCACTGTGGTTTTGATTTTCATTTCCCTAGTGGTTAGTGGTGCTGGGTATCTTCTCATGTGCCAGCTGCCCATCTGGATGCCTGCTTTGAAAAAATATCTGTTCAAGTCCTCTGTTCACTTTTTAGTTTGGCTGTTTTGTTTTTTGATATTAAGTTGTGTGAGTTTTTTATGTATTTTGGGTGTTAACCTTTATCAGATGTATGATTTGCTGAGTATATCCACCTTAAAGAAATAAATAATAGTGCATGGCTAAAAAATAGGCCCCACACAAATAGGTATGGATACAAAATACTGTTGTAAGGGAGAAATTACTTTGAGCTAGAGCCAGGTTGCTGTAGGGTAGAAGTCAAGCAAAGCTGTATGTCAGAGGTAGATTCTGAGCTGGACCTAGGGTTGGATTTTATTAAGAAGAATGTGGAGAATGGAAAAGACAATACTCTGAGCCTGAAGCCTGCTTCACATTCAAAGTCTTCCTGATGATGATTCCTTTGCCAAGCTTACCTGCACCAAAAATCTACCAATCTACAGCTGTCTTGGAATAAAACTATTAGATTTCCTCCATCACTCTAATACATCAGTGTGTTGTAAAATTTCACCACCCGCTGTATCTTTTGCCTACCTTAGCTCAATCTTACAGGTGACAGAAAGACTCTGTGGTTTTTGGTTCCTGCAGGGGAGGGGATAGTATTATTATTCAGTGAAGTAGGAAGTGTTGGAAAGAGACTTTATCTGGGGGAAAGACCCTGAGTTCAGTGTTGAATAAGTTGAGTTTCTAGTGATTTTTGAGACAATTGGTGGAGTTAACTGTAGTTGTTTTTTGGGTGTTTTATTAAAGAAGACTGCTATTGTCTTTTTTCACTTTATCTGCAAAGAGCCGCAAATTTTGCATAATACATAATGAGCATGTATTACTTTAAAAGTAGAAAAAGTCGGGGCTCCTGGGTGGCTTAGTCGGTTGAGCGTCCGACTTTCGCTTAGGTCATGATCTCGCAGTTCGTGGGTTCGAGCCCCGCGTCGGGCTCTGTGCTGACTGCCAGCTCAAAGCCTGGAGCCTGTTTCAGAGTCTGTGACTCCTTCTCTCTCTGACCCTTCCCTGCTCACGCTGTCTCTCTCTCTCTCTCTCTCTCCTAGAAATAAATTAAAAAAAAATTAAAAATAAATAAATAAATAAAATAAAATAAAAGTAGAAAAAGTCATAAAATAATAACAAAATATGAAAAATTAAAGAATGCTAAAAATTAACACTACCCATTGCAAGATTTTCTTTTATTTTGATCCAATTAGTTTATAAAAATGTAAACAGCAAAGCTCACATTTTGAGACTTCATTTCATAGGGTATCAACTCCTGCAACCAAGGTCTGGAAAATTTATAATGGCTCAACCACTGTAAAAACGTATTGCTTGCTCATATAAAGCACAAAATAGTGCTCTTTACGACGGAGCAGTGTCTCCCAGGGAGACTCAGGGAACTGGTACCTTCTATCTTGCGTCTCTGCTATCTCTAGTGTGTATCTTCTAAGGGTGGCCATACTTGTCTGCATTGGCGTACAGAAGAATGAACAGCATAGGGGACATTCTATGGGACATTTACTTGCATGAGAGCTGGAAGGGACATAAAGCACTTCTGCTCACCTTCTACTGCATTGAGCTGCAATGGAAGCTGGGAAATATACTATAGCTGTGTGCCTAGAAAGGGAAAAGGAAACAAATTCTGTGATAAGCTGGGAAAATTCTGCCTCAGATACCAAGTGGTGAATTTTAGAAGGGCATCTGATTGGCAGATTTTTTGTTTGTTTGTTTGTTGGGTTTGTTCTGCAATTACTATCTGGCGAACATTTCTGTATCTATATCCATCCATCTATCTATCTATCTATCTATCTATCTATCTATCTATCTATCTAGATAAATAAGATGGAGTCTCAGAGGTATATCTAAACATTTCCCTGGAATATCAATCTAGTAACCCTGTACTAAAGAAAATGAGGTTAGAGTGAAATCATCTATTCAAACTGAACCAATCACTTTCAGTCTTTTTAGTGAATGTGAATAACTACATTAAAAATTTTATTTTAGAGTTTTGTGGAGATCAACATGAAATTCTTTTTCATCTCGGTTTTTAGAAACTATAATTTGAATGTCATAACCATATTTATGATCATTTTTGAAACCTGTAAAACGCTTTAAATTTTGCCCATACACAAAGTAATGTGACTCATAGATACAGGTGCCACTGTTTTTCAAATGTTTGTAGATATTGTTAAGATAAGTAAAACATATTTATTTAAAAGAATTGCTGAGTTTATAGTAGCTTTGCACCACTGTGTTTTTTGTTAATAATTTGATACTACAAGCAAGCTACTACTGAGGGAGGTTATGAAATTTATAATGTTATAAAGATATGATTTCCATTTCCAGAAAATACAGAGTAATAGAATCTAGAATTACACTCCCACCAGAAGCAACCAGAAACTGAACGAAATGTATGAGATGATGGTTTGCAAGATACTGGCTGTTATGGCTAATGGTGTGTCCCCCAGATGCATAAGCTGAAGCCCTAATCTTTAATGTGATTGTATTTGGAGATGAGGCTTTTAGGAGGTAGTTAAGATTAAATAAGTTCATGAGGGTAGAGTTCTACTCCAATAGGCCTTGGAGATGAGGAGGAGAAAGAGAACTCTCTCTCCACATGCACGCACTAAGGAAAACCATGTGAAGATACAGTGAGAAAGTTGCTTTCTGCAAGCCAGGAAGAGAATTCTCACTAGAATCCAACTTTGCTGGCCCTCCGACCTCAGACTTCTAGGCTCCAGAAATTTGAGAAAATAACTTTCTGTTGTTTAAGCCACCCAGTCTAGGGTATTTTGTTGTGGCAGCCTGCGCAGACTCAGACACCGGACATCAGACAACCAAAGGACAATAATCGCTGAGACATGGGAAACCCACAAGGTGAGCCCTATAGCTGTCCCAGGTTGTCCCGGGTTGCTACCCTGAGAGCTTCCAGGCAGGGTGGGGAGGCAAGCCCAGGCTGAGCCAAGGTGACAAAGGTGGTTCAAATTTTCAGATCAGAGCATCGAAGGAGAGAGAATTGTACAGAGAAGGAACTTCAAATATGGGCAGAAGTGCCCTAAGGTGTTCAGCTTACTGCTGATCAGCACAGGCATGTGAAGAAACCACCTGAGTTTGGGGAAGAGCCACCTGAAAGGATTAAAGATGCTAACATCTGACACTTCATACAATCCAAAATGGTGTCTATTTCTGCCAGCCACACTGAAAGCCTCAAGATTCATGGGCCCTGAATAGAGTACACAGCAAGTTCTTGCCTCTGGAGTGGGAATAATTAGCCTGATAATGTGCACCACTCCAGTCTTGTCTGACAAATATGAGAAACAAGATCTGAAATAATCGAATGGCTATCAGGTAACTTGATTTCATTCCAGAACGAAGCTCAAAAACATTCAGTGGAAGACAAAAATGTCTAGCACTCAACCTGATAAAATTCATAATGTCTAGCATCCCATAAAAAATCCCCAGGCATAGACAAAGACAGGAAAATACAACCTGTGATGCGGTTAAATAAATTGAAACTGATCCCAAATGGCACAGATGTTAGAATGAGCATAAAAGGCCATTGAAAACAGTTGTAACTGTATTGTATAGATTTAAAAAAATTTAAGCAGAGACACTTGAAAGACACGAAAAGACCTAAATTCAGACTCTAAGGATAAAACTATAATGTATAAAGTGAAAAGTGCATTGTGCGATCAGCTAGGTGAACTCTAGCTGAGTGATTGCTTGCATAACTGGTCTTCTTATTGGGATTCAAAACTTTTTTTGACCTTTATAAATTACTATGTAACTCATGGGTTTTAGGGGTGACTTGAGAAAGTTGAAACCATGAATGTTAATTCCCCAATGGTTAAGCGTCCATTAATATTTACAAAAGCGAAATTGTGCCTAGCCTCGAAACTTAAAAAAATTTAATTGGGAAGACCGAACACTCAAAAATATAGGAAGAGAATAATGGTAAGGAAAACGTAATGACCTGAACTCAAGTTTCCATTCCCTATCCTCCCACAAATTTCCTTCACCATTTGCTGTCCAAAGATCTCTTCTTTGTCTACAAGAGGTGTTTCTTCTCCTTCTTTTTTTTAAATTTTATTAACTTGCTGAGAAGAGAGAGAGAGAGAAGTCCAAGCAGACTCTGCATTATTAGCACAGAGCCCAACATAGGGCTCAAACTCACCAAGTATGAGATCATGATCTGGGCTCAACCGACTGAACCACCCAGGAACTCCCAAGAAGTGTTTCTTAGCCCAAGGTTAGAGCAGTAGCAATCAGGGCATTCAGTCTGACATTATTATTCCTGTGGAATGTTCTAAGTTCTTACTGGCTTCCCTCTGACCAATGATAATTCTGCTTAGTAAACCATAAGTAGGTGTTGTGTGTTGAATTATATCCCCCTAAGAAGACATTGTTGGTTTTAACCCCCAGTACTTGTGAATGTGACCTTCTTTGGAAATAAGGCCTTTGCAGATATAATCAAGTTAAGATGAGGTTACACTAGATTAGGATGGGCCTTAAGTCTAATGACTGGTGTTTTTATGAGGAGAAAGGTATTTGAAGACACAGGAGAAACAAGAAAGAAGGCCACGCGAAGATAGAGGCAGAGATTGGAATGACATTGTCTCAAGCCAAGGTATGTTCTGGTTGCTAGCATCCACCAGAAGCTGGAAGATGCAAAGAAGGGTCTTTCTTAGAGACTTTGAAGGGAACCAGGCTCCACCAACACCCAGATTTCAGACTCGTTGCCTCTAGAACCGTTAGAGAATACCTTTCTCCTGTTTAAGGCACCCGTTTGTGGTACTTGGTTATAGCATCCTTAGGACATTGATAGGGACACTGTAGGGAACTTTCAGCCCCGTGACCTCCTAATCAACACTCACCCTCAATCCGGAAGAGAGCAAGAAGTGTTACTTTCCCTTTCTAGAGTACTTCCTGACTCGCCAGCCATCTGCAGACCAAACCAGAGGCAAATGTAGTTCCTTCAATGAACTTGAAGGTGTTTGCACTAAGAGCATTACATTTTTCAAACATTATTTAGAAGTTTATTTACTTATTTTGAGAGAGAGCAAGCATGAGCAGGGGAGGGGCAGAGAGAGAGAAAGAGAGAGGGAATCAGAAGCAGGCTCCACGCTGTCAGTGTGGAGTCCGATGTGGGGCTCTATCTCACGAACCGCAAAATCATGGCCTGAGCTGAAATCAAGAGTCCGCTGCTTAACTGACTGAGCCACTCAGGCACCCAGAGCACTAATTTTTCATGTCTCCTGGATCCATGCCCTTTGAAAACATACTGGGTTTGGACAGGTGATTTTTTTTTTTTTTATGGGAAAGTAGTAAATGTGATGCAGGTGAGATTTGGGAAGTGCTTGAGTGTTTGAATTCACTCTCTTATTGCTCTTGGACCTCCGTGCTGTGTGAACGCAGCTGAGACTGCTGCGGGCACAGGGAGAGGGACCCACACATCCAGTCCCTCCAGCTGAGGCTTGCGCCACCCAGGTGGGGGGTGGCGGGCCCTCACTCCGACCCTGGCCTCATACATGAGCCCAGCCCAAATCAGGCAAACAAGAAGACCGGCCAGCTGAGGCCAGCCCGCAGTTACCACTGTGAATTTTATTAATAAATAGATGCTGATGGTAGAGCTACCACCAAGTGAGATTGTGAGTTTTTTGTTTCAAAAGAGGATCTTTATATTTTAAAAAAAGATCATCTGACTCTATTATCAATGGCTCCTAATAACTGTTTTTGACATGATTCATTTATTCTGAGTTTCCTATCACATTTATTGTCACAGCCAATTTTTCTGTTTGTCAGAATTACACCCAGCATAGTTAATTTTCTTTAGTGACTCTCCCACTTCCTACAAGATGAGCAAAATCAATGATTGTTGTTAGAAGCAGCTAAATCAGAGGGTGGTTTGGTAGGTAGCACATGCTGACTGATGTAGGAAGGTTGTCAGATCTCACAGAGAAGCTACCGGTACAGCCCTAAGGGAAGGAGCCGGATGCAGAATTAGGCCTCAGAAGGAGGGTGTTATGTGTCTGTTTCTGTCCTCTTGACATTTATGTCTCCGATCTCCCATTCTATTAAGGAAGAGATTTGAATATCAGAGAGAATCTAATTGCATCTAATACTCCTTCCTACCCGTGGCTCCCCATTTTCAGCTACAATGGTTCTTGTATAAACATAAATGCCATATATGTGTGTATCTATAGCACACACAGGCAGAGAGAGGGCTTCTCTCTGTATATATCTATATATCTACATCTACATCTGCATCTATATCTATATCTACGTGCACATCTATTAGATGACCCTTAGCACCCACACGCCAGGTACAATAAAAGACATGCTGATGGGAGAATGTATTTTTCTCACATGGGAATAATTAGAATATAATGCACTATTTTAGAAACAGTAAGGTTTGCTTTAGGGAAGTTTTCTGACTCCACAGGAAACTTCAGAGGAAATGGGCCACTACTTCCTCGTGGGGAGGCTGACCTGGCGGGAGAGCGCTAACTTCCTCTTCCCCCTCCATCCCTCCCCCTCCCCACAGTCAGACCAGAGCTCACTGGACCCCCTTAGGACTCCGCAAAAGGAAACCTGACTAACTCCCAGCCCTGAGAAACTGGCGTTTGCAACACACAGACAGGGGCTTGCGAAGGAAGGCTTAGGCCCTCTTAGCTAAGAGGAGACGGAGAGCCCAGGCTCCTGGCTGAGGGGCCAGAGGGAGAGGGGACTGAGGGAGGAGGGTGGAAGTTGAGGAGAACAGAGTCGCCTTCACATGGCCATCTTCTGTCCGATGGCTTCCTTCCCTTAAGGCGAGGCTGAGCCATGGGCGAGACCCAGGCCTGGGCTCCGGGCCCCCCACACCGCCTTGCTCCTGGTCAGGCACCAAGGCCCAGCAGAACCCACAAACAAAGGCCCAGGAGCAACTGTTTCTCAGCGGTGTGGGCCGCAGTAGGGTGGAGGGAAGCTTCTAGCAGACAGGTGGGCTCCGGGCCTCAGCAGACCCTGTGCGTTGCAGGCTGTGTCTCCCCCTGCCATCAGCTGCCAGGAGAGAAAACCGTAAGCCAGAGGGGCCGTGAAATAGTAATCCAATCACTCCTTCCCTGCCTTGCCTGCACCCCTCACCCCCCACCCCCCGGAAGATGCCTGGGAACATAGGTGCCTGGGAGGCAGAAGGGAAGGGCTTTGCACAGCCAGGTGGTACAAAGCGCCACAGGCATGAGCCATGATGCACTACTTGGATGAACAGATCCTGAAAGAAGTAAAGAAATACTCAAGGAGAAGGAGAGTTATCTGACAACCTTTCAAAAAATTATTTTATTGTTTTCTCTGATGATTAAAATGCAAACGCATGCATTTATATAATTTGAAAAATTCAGAGAAGCTTTCGGGGAATATTTGAGAGAATAAAAATGAACTGTAATATTTTCATGAGTATGTGTGCATACACGTGTGTGCGTGTGTATGTGTGTATGTACGTGTACAATACTTTCTTCTTTTCTAGATAGATGTTTTCCAAATAAAATCAGACTCACACCCTGTAGAAGTTTCTAACCTGTTTTAATTTTTATTCAATGTTATACAACAATTACATTTAAATGCCAATCGAGAATATGAGTCTTAATGACAAAATGGTAGCACATCTTATGAAGGTAGGCTAATATTTTTACATTATCCCTTATTTTACTTATTTATTTATTTATTTATTTTAATATTTATTTATTTTTGAGAGATAGACAGAGTGCCAACGGGGGAGGGTCAGAGCGAGAAGGAGGCACCAAGTCTCAAGCAGGATCCAGGCTCTGAGCCATCAGCACAGAGTCTGATGTGGGGCTTGAAGTCACTCACTGTGAGATCATGACCTGAGCTGAGTTGGACACTTAACTGACTGAGCCACCCATGTGCCCACCCCCCTATTTTTTTTAAAGTTTATTTATTTATTTTGAGAGAGAGCAGGAAAGGGGCAGAGAGAGACTCCCACGCAGGCCCTGCACTTTCAGTGTGGAGCCCTATGCGGGGCTCAAACTCACGAATCGTGACCTGAACCAAAAACAAGAAGAGAACATCTGTTAACCGACTGAGCCACCCAGTGTCCCCATTATCTTCTATTTTTCAACATTCATTAGTGGGTAATTTCATGACATTTTCACATTTACTGAAATTCCTATAAATACATCTCATGTGTATTTCAAATAATTTTCTTGTAATAAATAACAAGAAGTTGTACACATGAATATATGGAGCATATTTATGGAGTAGAGCATAGGCCCAAGTTTTAGGCTTTCTATACTTACTGTCCAATTACTGTCCATGTAGGTTGTTTGAAGGTTATTTTAGGTAAAAACTATGAACGTGAGTTCTGGACTCAGGAGTCTTGGATTTGTCTACCAGGCTCAGTTATTTCCTGGCAGTGTGATCTTAGATTGTTTATAATATCTTTCCAGGACTCAATTTCTTTATTTGTAAAATGGGAATAATAACACGAACACCTAGTTTCTAGAACGGCTGTGATGATTTAGCAAGCTAATATGAAAGCTCTTTACACGAGGTTTAAAGGCCATACAAATGCTGTTAGTATTACTGCCGTGATTCCGAATCTTGTTTCCGCCCTGGTTGCCACTTGAAATATGACGGCCATAACTCGGTCCCGTGAGCGGTCCCTGAGATAAGGACAGCGTGAGCGAGGCTGCCCAGGAGGGGGGGGGGGGGCGTCCTTCCATGCCTCCCCCTAGAAATCTCTGTAGCAGGAATTTATGTCTCCCTGACATCTCACACCAACACTTGATGGCCTGTGGGGAAAGGGTCACAGAGAAGTGCACAGCCAGGCCAACTCATTACCATAAATGTGCTTGGAATCTGGGAGGAGAGTCAAGTAAGGGCAAATGGGAGAAAGGCTCTGTCTGCAGCTGGCATTTACCTTCTGTGAGATTAAAACGTTCAGCTGAATGAATTGATGTCATATCTCTGTAGACCCGCACAGACACAAAATGAAATGAAAATGGAATGCAAACGCAACCTCCCCTCAAAGGAAGGCGCCATTTTTGTTCTTTCTCTGCATGTTTGGGAGAAATGCGAACCTCAGGGAGGAAAGACAAGTGGGGACGAGTGTCTGAAGATGCATCGGGGGGACATGTCCAGTTGAGATGAGAAAAGAAAGAAAATGGCAGACAGATTGCCTTCTTGGAATCAGGGTCTGTCGTGGTAGCTTCTCTCGTGTATAGCACCCTCGGCATTTTGCTAGGTGGGGAAGTTCACCAGAACACAGGAGATTGGGAACTGTAACTATCTGAGGAAAGGTTGAGAAAGAAGTGAGAGGAGGGAGGGAGGAAGAAAGGAAGTAGCAAAGTGAGTGAGGAGGGAGGGAGGGAAGACTGTAATTGAAGGTAATCGCAACAGACACCTTAAAAGAAGGTTGAGATTCTGACAACTGGACTTTTAAAAATGTACAACCCTAAACACGTTCCAACTAGCTCTGTAGTTTCGGAAGGAATTTAACTGAGGTGTGAGGAAAGATTTGGGACAAAAAAAGGCAGTGAAACTGTCTTCTCTGGGATGTTTAAAGATGGAGTGTTCTAGAGTGTTAAATGTGGATATATCTGAGGATGGGGAAAGGAAGTTCAAGACCATTTTAGATTTGTTCATTTCCTGTCATGCTGGGTACACAGCTGGACTTATTTTCATACATAACTGGCAACATGAAATAGAAGCCTGAAGTGTAGTACTGAGAATAATTGTATAGTGAGGAGTGTTTCCAAATATTTTCCAAGGCATGGAAATATTTTTTTCCCATAGAAAACTGACTGACCAACAGTTTCATTCATTCATTCATTCATTCATTCATTCATTCAATAAGCATTTTGTCTCTGAGGTGACATTTGAGCTGGGTCATAAAAATGGAAATTAATTATACAGGCAGACAAAAGAGAGAGAAATGACTATATCCACACAAACATCCCAGATGATCCCGTTTTCACTCCAGCTCAGAGTAACAACAGGTCGGTTCTCGGAAACCCCATTTCCTATTGCTTTGCTTGTTATGCGGTCCCCCACCTCGGCCACCTTTTTTCCACCCAACATTTGATGTCACCCAACAAATGCTCAATTTCCCACATGCAAAAGCCTTCAAACAGGATCATTTTGTATAATAATAAAAGAAGAAAGGTCACTCCTCTGTGCCAGGCTTTGTGACATATATGGCACTAACTTCCCTCATCATTTCCCACAACAGAATTATCTAGCAACTAAAGCTCAGACTAATTTGATCATTTTACCACAGAGCCAGGATTTTGAGCCTGGCTCTCACTACTTCCTTTATACTTTTCTGGACACATCGTATTTATACTAGTAATCACAGACTAGATGGCTTGGACCAACCATTTTACTGAAAACAGTTAAAAGGAGTGAATAAAATGAATTATATATATTTCTTCACAAATTTATTGAAGAACTGAGAAAATTCTAGACCACCATTGCAAGAGAACACTGACTCAAAGAGGCTACTATTTCAAAGAGGTAAACTCAAGAGGCTATACCTTAAGCCATAAAGACTGCTGGGTAATGAAACAGTAATTCATTTGTATTAGATTCATGCAGTACGAGCTCCTGAAAGTTAAGAAGAGTTAGGAAATAAGGGGCACCTGGGTGGCTCAGTCGGTTAAGCCTCCGACTTCAGCTCAGGTCATGATCTCACAGTTGGTGGGTTCGAGCCCCGCGTCGGGCTCTGTGCTGACAGCTCAGAGCCTGGAGCTGCTGCAGATTCTGTGTCTCCCTCTCTCTCTGCCCCTCCCTCACTCAAGCTCTGTCTCTCTTTCCCTCAAGAATAAATAAGCATTAACAATTTTTAAATAAAGAAGGATTAGGGAGATAAGAAGTTATTTAGCTTAAAGTTTATTGATAGAACTAAATGCTACTTGGCCTTTAAAAAGTGAAAAATGAGCGAGCATGGTGACTGTGACTGTAAGTCCGTGGCTAGGAAAGGCGTGAGGTAGAAATGATGAAGAGGTCGTGAGACTTGTAAACTTGAATGGCCGCAGTAGTAAAGGGTCAAAGTACAACATCAATGATTTCCATCCAATCACTTTACTCACTGCACGTTTGTGACTAGGACATTGTGTCTCATCATTTCTACAGAGGTTGTCCTGGGGTTGTTTGGTGACTTGAAAAAATTACATAACATAACTGCTTGGGGTTTGTTTCTTTCTCCACCAGACAAGCAGACTGGGTCAGATCACTTCAAGTCTTCAAAATAAGAGGAGTTTTACAATTTTAGAAAGGGAACATTCCACAATAATTAAGGGCTTAGACATTAGAATCTTTATGAATTCATTCACTCGTATTCAGCAAATATTTGTTGAACAGCTGTTATGTGCCTGTACTGTGTTGGACCCTAGAGATATGGACAAGTCTGTGTCATTAAAGAGTTTATTTCTTACTAAAGGGACAGGTGCCACACAGGTACCAAATTATTTAAAGAAACAGGGGCCCCTGAGTGGCTCAGTCGATTAAGGGTCTGACTTTGGTTCAGGTCATGATCTCATGGTTCATGGGATCGAGCCCCACATTGGGCTCTGTGCTGACAGCTCAGAGCCTGGAGCCTGCTTTGTATTCTGTGTCTCCCTCTCTCTCACCCCTTCCCTGTTTGTGCTCTGTCTCTTTCTCTCAAAAGTAAGTAAATGTTTAAAAAAATAAAAAGAAAAAAGAAAAGAAACAGGAAGTGTGAACCACATTATGTGGGTGGTGATGTGACACAGATTAACCGAGCTGTTTGAAAGCTTTTGGTACTGTGACTAACTCATACTAAACTGCCAAGAAAGGCTGGTTATGATTATTAATGATAAAAACCACATCACACTTTTACATAAGCCTAAAGAGCCGCTGTTCTCGAGTCAGGACTCGCTGTGTTGCAAGAGGTAGAAACTCGCCTGAAGCTGGCCTAAGCATGAAAAGGGATGCATTAGCTCGTGTCATCTGGAAGCGCAGAGGTGGCTTGGGCACAGGTGACTTGGGGGCATGAAGGACATCTTGAGGCTTCCTTGCCTTCACCCGGCTCCCCTACTCCACACTAGAGACAAGACCCGCAAGAGCAGGCGCCTTCTCCAGCTCAGGTGTGTGCAGGAGGCGGGGCGGAGCGGAGCTACCAAGTTCATCGATTGCTGTACTGAGGTCCCTGCCCCTGAGGCAGACACTGCTACTTGCTACCCACTATCCCGTTCATATAGTTTCCTCTCTGTTCTTTCAACAGCAACATCCCTGTTCGTTTTAGCTGGACACATGGCCACCTAGTGAGGAGGCCTCCTTTGCAACAAAGTGTGGCCAGTTCTGCGACGAGGTCATGGGAGAGGAAGTAACACGCGCGAGGAAGTAACACGCGAGAGGAAGTCTACACTGCTTTTAGCACGTGCCTGCTCTGTCCTTTTCCCACTTGCTCAAATGCAGATACAGCGCTGATGATGCCCACGCCATCCGTGCAGATGGCATCCCAGCAGCCTGTCCAACAACGAGTTCCAGGGAGGAATTAAGCCCAATGTTCTCAGTCGTCCATTGGCTGTAATGTATAAGTTCCCTCCTACGAATCTAGAATGGTCCTAGTGCGCGTCAAGCTTGGGAGAATTGAGAAAGGTCATGTGGGCACAGTAAGATGAAAGTAACCTGGGCCCCCACCTCGCCAAGTGGAGCAGAGAGCTTGTCTGGCTAGCAAATCTCAGACCAGCACTGGACTTTGTCACCTAACGATGGCATACTTGGGCTTCCCTGTCACAGCGGCTTAGCCGGCAAATGTTTGACCCTGTAACTCGGGGCTGAGGTGAACTCTTGGTGAGCAGCACTGAGTGGGGAAGGCTGGTGCTCACAGATAAAATTTGAGTGCTATGTCTAGCAAGCAAAATGTACTTTCTGGAAGTGCCCACCGAGCAGTAGAGCAGAAAAGGCTCACTATGCCACTTCAGAAGTCTATCATTGGAGCAAAAGTCATCATTTTTTCCCTTGACCATTACCTTGCCATGTCAGAAGTCACAAAGCACATTACACTCTTCTTTTACTCAGTATGAATTTAAATATAAAATATTTATATTTAAATCTTTAAATATAAACATTTCTTGCTAGTCAGAGAAGATGATGCTATGATTGTATGAGTCCCAGATTATCTCATGAAAGCACGTGAACTCATATTTATTTATTTCCTCTTAGATGGCAGTGCATGTATAAACACGAAATTATATTTAGTAAATCATATTACCTAACATATAATGCTTTAATTTCCTTTATTTATAGTTTGAGCTAAAGATTCCAATGTGGTTTTCTAGCACCTTTTGTGTTCCTCTCCCTTCACACCGCTGTAAGTTGTTGTCTTGGATAGCTTTTCTCACAGGGAGTGGTGTGTTGGTCAGTCACCTGCTTGCTGGCTTCATTCATGTCACGCTCGCATTTCGCTCTCATCCGGAGACTCAGGCCGGTGGGCCCTGCACAGCGTGCACTGGGCATCCTGAAACTCAAGCAAGTTCTTTTGCAAAACCAGCCTGCCTAAAAATGACTGCCAAGACACTACCAGAGATGGAGCTGCCTTTAAAAAAATTTTTTTACATTTATTTATTTTTGAGAGACAAAGACAGAACACAAGTGGGGGAGGGGCAGAGAGAAGGAGACACAGAATCCGAAGCAGGCTCCAGGCTCTGAGCTGTCAGCAGAGTCCAGCTCGGTGCTTGAACTCACAAACCGTGAGATCATGACCTGAGCCAAAAGTCTGATGCTCAACCCACTGAGCCACCCGGGAGCCCCAGAAGCTTCCTTTAGTTCCAAGCGCATGGCTGTGTGACCGCCTCACACACAAGCAGCCGGGAGGCCTCACACATGGGAAGCAAACATGACCTGAGATACACCTGGGAAATGGGAAGTAAGTCTTTTCTTTAAGCAGCTATTTTGAGGGGCAGACTAGAATATAGTCCTGAACATAGTATAGTACCAAGCGTTGGTGCCCAAGCTTTAGACAGAATTATTTTTATTTTCGTCTTCCTTTTGGTTACATACATAATGGGCTCTTCGTAGAAAAATAAGGAAATTCAGGGAAACAAAACAATAAAATAAAATAAATCATTGAAAATCCTATACCCGAAGATTAACAGTGTGTAAGATTTTGACTTTATGTCGTTTTAGAGTTCTGCTTGTGTAAATACATACATATGAATGTATAAGCATAGTGTTCTGTTTTGTAACTTGCCATCTACACTCTCTTTCAAATAATGTGATACTAACACAGTTTAATGAATCCAAGAGGTCTGTTTTTTTAGAGCTGACTTAAAGACACGGAAGTCACAAACCCAAAGGACAGTTTCCATTCTGTTCTGGTATTTCTTGATGAATATCAAGAGGAATCTGACATACCACCCAAAGCTTCACTTTCGAAAGCTCCCTCCTCTCGTTTTATGTTGTTTCATTTGCACCCAAAGCTGCTGAAGACATTTTCTGTGTCTCCTTCATTCCCAGAAGCACTTCGTCCAATCCCTTTTTCTATTTTATTTATGTATTTATTTATTTTTGTCAAACGATTTGTTTTCTCAGGTAAGTTCTCCCCCTCATATTGTGCCTCTATGGTCTGATCCCCTTATTCATTCACCGTTCTCCAGAGTCTGCATGAGCAAAGCTAAAGGCCCTTGCCGGGACAGTCCAGGGTATTCTGCTGAGGACCGGAGGAGGGAGAAGCCAAGTAGACAAGATGGCCTTCTCCTTAGTAAGTGGGGATGGCAGGAAAGGGGGAAAAAAGGTAAACATTCAGAAATTAATACCGTTATCACCACCACGTTAATGTGTTGTAACAACTTTCCATGACAAAAAGTAACGTATGCTGTCGCTTTCAATGACTGATGGCATCATTCCGTACATAGGTATTATCTATATATTTACTCTATTTTCTATTTTTGAATCTTTAATTTGTTTAGAAATTTTTCATTATTGTAAACACTCTGCAGGGAACACCCTTATACACACATCTTTAAGTACTTTCCATGTCATTTACTTTTAGAGCAAGTTTGATGAAATGAGATTGTGGAGTCCAAACGTACACAATTAATGAAAATTTTGCCTCGTTGCCCTTCGGAGAGGTTTACTGATTTCTCTTTCATTAATGCTGTATGAGATATTAATGACCCACAATTATGCCAGCATAGTAGTCATTATCATTCTTTTTTAAGTTTGCAAATTCAATAGGTAAAAATAGTCTCTTCTTTTTATTAGACTTATTTAAGCATGAGTGAATTTGAATTTTTTAAAATCATTATTGAGCACTCTGTGTCTGCTTTTTGGAATTATATATTTATTTCCTGTCGGGACTAAATTGTAATTTAATGTTGGGTAGCATAGAATAAGGTGTTGGAGTTGGAAAATGTTTCTGAGATATTATTAGCCATAACCAATATGGTGAAATTTCCTAAATTGCAATTTTTTCTTTGGCTTCATAGTCAATTATCCGTCTCTGAACTTCACAAAGGAAACAAAACAAGGGGCTCTTGGGGGCTCAGTTGGTTAAGCGTCTGACCCTTGGTTTCAGCTCAGGTCAGGGTCTCACGGTTCGTGAGTCCCAGCCCCACATTGGGCTCTGTGCTGTCAGCACTCTGTGCTTGGGATTCTCTTTCCCTCTCTCTCTGCCCCTCCCATGTTCTCTCTTTTTCTCTCAAAATAAAACTTTTAAAAAGTTTACAAAAGGGGCGCCTGGGTGGCTCAGTCGGTTAAGCGTCCGACTTCGGCTCAGGTCATGATCTCATCACGGTTCGTGGGCTCAAGCCCCACATCAGGCTCTGTGCTGACAGCTCAGGGCCTGGAACCTGCTTCAGATTCTGTGTCTCCCTCTCTCTCTGACCCTCCCCTGCTCACGCTGCCTCTCTCTCTCTCTCTCTCTCAGAAATAGATAAAACAGTAAAAAAAAAATTAAAAAAATTAAAAAATAAAAAAGTTTACAAAAGAAACAAAACAAAACAAAAACTACAGTTAGAATGAAATAAGCCCATCCAATAATTTTGATAAATCAAACCCTATCCATAGGGTTTGTAATGGGACCATATTTCTCTGGTCATCTAAATATTAGGGGTCTATTGTCATGAAGGAAAGAGGTAACTATGCTGGGTTAGCTAACCTGAGAGGCGCCCCAGCCCCATTAGCAAGGGCAGCACAGTGCAGAGTCGGGGCTTGTGCACTGGCAGGTAAGGAAAGCTGGTGTGAGGAAGGCTGAATGCATTTCCCAAAGCCCCCGAGGACGGGTGGTGTCAGCCCTCAGGCCCAGACCTGACTAGTAACCAGTGTCCTCTTCATAAAAAAAAAAAAAAAAAAAAACAAGGGAAAAGAACATCTAAAGAGCAAAGAAGAGAAGACAGGATGGCTGTGGTCGATAGAGGTGGCAGAACACACTCAAATATTTCTTCCCAGCATAAATAAGAGGATGATTCAGTAATAGTGAGGACAGTTACGCTTATGGCCCATGAGGTGATCGCCCACAGAGATCATGTTTGTTAATCTTCAGTGCTCTAGTTACTACACTGAGTGCCCTATATTCTTTCCCTGGGCAACCTAAACCCCAGCCATCCTAGAAGGCTGGTGTCACCTCACTCGTGCTGTCCCCTGAGAAGACTTCCAGGCAGGCCAAGCTCCTGGGAGAGTGCTTCTGCATTTAGGTCCTGTCCCACCCAACTTAGTGTTGGCTATCTTACATCTTCTCTCGCTTTCTTTTCTTTTTTTTTAATGTGTTTTATTTATTTCTGAGAGAGAGAGAGAGACAGTGTGAGCAGGGAGTGAGAGCAGAGAGAGAAGGAGGTACAGAATCTGAAACAGGCTCCAGGCTCTGACTAGCTGTGAGCACAGAGCCCGACGCGGGGCTTGATCCCACGAACTGTGAGATCATGACCTGAGCCAAAGTCGGATGCTTAACCAACTGAGCCACCCAGGCCCCCCTTCTCTCGCTTTCTTAACATCCTTATATATTATTCTCAGCCATGTCTTGTGATCGATTGTTAACTCCTCTACATCAAAAGTTTTATCCCCACACAAAGCTAGGCACCCAGCAGAGTTGATTGTAAGTGAAAATCCATTGCACTAACAATTGCTTACAACAGCTCCGGAGAAAGGTTCAACTAGTATTCGCTGACCAACTGTTATGTGCTGGGTGCTTCCACATCAGAGATCTTATTTAATTCTTATAACCACATAGCCCTATAGGAGACATTGGCCCATTTTTCTAATCAGAAAAGTGAGGCAACAAAGAGTTAAGCAATTTTTCAAGATGTCACTGCTAGTTGGGCTGGGATTTGAATTCCCATTTCCCAGCTTCAAGGCTGGTGCTCTTTTTATAGCCTCACGCTCCTGGCTTTGCTCAACACAACCTGATCCTAAGTGAGAGAACTTTGCACAGAGAACCATCAACACTGACAAGCTTTTGGAGGGACACTGAGAAAAGATAGTCATGATTGTTTTCACAGTTCTTGCTAACTAAACCCCATGGTGCCTGTGTTCTTGGGCAAGGACTGATTTTGAAAAACAAATTAAACAAGTTCAGAGAGACAGCCTTGCCTCAGAAGCCAAATGTGATGAGTTTTCAAGAAGAAAACTACTGAACTTGTAGCTGTCTTTTTCTGGCAAAATATTCAAGTAGTATTTTCAGGGGCTATAAATGCAAATTGTTTACGTTATAAAAAATGTAGTACTTCATGCATCATGGGATTTTTAGCATGTCTACAGAACTTGACTGTGTCTGTGGGAAAATGTTAAATGTAGGAAGAGTGTAACAAGGTTCGCTAAACATTCTGCAGATGACTTTAAGTACATTATTGCTTCATTAGAAAAGAAAAGAATCAATTTCCTATAACAAAATAAATGGGAAGTGCCATATATTGCTTTGTATAGCTACTTTCTATTAAAGCAGCTTACACTGTAGGTGGAATCCAGCTTCATTAAGCTTTCATAAGGTCAAGTTGTCCTCCTAAAAGATCTCTTATAGTACTTGCATATTTCTTTTGCCTTCCTTAAGAGCTCTTTGCCATGAAAAAAATCCCAAACCAAACCAAACAAAAACAAAATTGGGAATAGTTTATGGATGGTTAATTTGTAAATTATAATTTGGGGATAAATTTGTTTTAGAATCTGTTCTTTAAGTCGGAAGCAAGAGTTGAACTTTCCAGAAAGAATATCTGCTTACAAAAAAATTTGGAAGTGGATGGAATTGTTCATTTGGTTGAAAGAACTGGAAAATTTGCCAAGTTTCATGAACTCAGACATCACAAGGGAATTATGCCTAATGAGAAGAATGCTTTTTCAAAACTTTAAAATTTTAAATTGTGGTTAAAATATGTGTAACATAAAATCTACCATTTATTTTTCAGTGTAAAGTTCTGTGGTATGAAGTACATTCACATTGTTGTACATCCATCAGCATCATCCAAATTCAGAACTTTTCAGAATCATCTCCAACTGAAATTTCTTTGTCATTCAACAATAATTTCCCATTCTCCCCTCCCCTTGCCCATGGTAACCAGTAACCTTTATTCTAGTTTCTGTCTCTATGAATTTGACTCCTTTAGGTGCCTTATATAAATGGAATCATGCACTATTTCAGTTTTTGCCATTGGCTTATTCGGTTGGCATCGTGTCTTCAAGTTTCATCCATGTTGTAGCGTGTATCAGAATTTCCTTCCTTTTTAAGACTGCTTTATACTACCCTGTATGTATGCGCCATATTTGTTCACCCATTCATTTGTCGATTGACATTTGGGTTGTTTCCATCCTTGTGTATTGTTAATTGTCCTGTGCTGTGTGAACACGACTGTATGAATATCTGTTCGAATTCCTGTTTTCAATTCTTTGGAGTATATACCCTGACGTAGGATTGCAGCATCAGGTGGTAGTTTGATGTTTAATTTTTGGGTAGGGGGCATCATATGCTGAGATTAGTAGGTCACAGGGGCTTCAATTTCTCCACGTCCTCACCAACATTTGTTATTTTTGGTTTTTTGTTTGTTTTAATAATAAGCATCCAAATGAGTATGAGGTAAGAGTGTTTTTTTTTTTTAATATTTATTTATATATGGGAGAGCATAAACAGAGGAAGGGCAGAGAGAGGGTCAGAGGATCCGAAGCGGGTTTGCACTGACAGCAGAGAGCCTGATTCAGGGCTTGAACTCCCGAACCAAATCATATGACCTGAGCTGAAGTCGGACACTCAACTGACTGAGCCACCCAGGTGCCCAGGGAAGAATGTTTTTAATACTAAGTGTCTTTTACTTTTTTTGTTTGCTAAGGTTCTTTAAACTCATTGATCTCTACTTATTTGAATTCTGCTTATTTCATCTATCTGTAAGCCCCAAAACATATAGACTATGTCTAGCCAATTTTCAAGCACATAACATGTACTCAATAAGAAAAATATCTGTTGAGTGTGTAAATAGGTGAATTAAGTAATAAATTCCCAGGCCAGTATTATTTCTAATTTATTTCCATTCATTTTGGCAAACTTCATCAAACCTTTCCCATATACCAGATCCTAGATTAAGAATGTCTTTCTTCTTTAATTTTTAAAGTAATTTATTGTTTTTTTAGAGAGAGAGTGCAAGCAGGGGAGAGGGACCGATGGAGAGAGAGAGACTCTTAATCAGGCTGTATGCTCTGCAGGGATCCTGACACCGAGCTCCATCCCACGACCCTGTGATCATGACCTGAGCTGAAATCCAGACTCAGGTGCTCAACCAACTGAGCCACACAGGTGCCCCAGAATAACAATGTCCTGAATGAGTACACTGTAAAATATCCTTCCTCACACATTGTCATTCTTAGATTGGCTATCATTGTTTAAGCACTAACCTGTACTATCAAAACTTAAGGCAGTTTGGTAGAATATATTTCTACTAAAATCATTGACCCAATGAATACCTATTGAGGATTGAATACGTGCAAAGAAATTTGCAGTAGGTTTTTTAGCAGGATGTGGTATGTACGGTAATGGACAGAATGGTTGAAAACACAGGGCTGTCAGTTCTTTCTGCCCAGAGTGTTCAGAAACCTCGATTCTCTGCTAATTAACATTTTACTCAGCTCTCAGGGCTTAAGTAAATGTCACTTCCACAGAGAAACCTTCCCATTTCCCTAAACTAGATTAGGCTTTCTTGTTATATTCATTCTCGGGGCCCTGAATGGCTTGATATCACTTATCCTAATATTCATTAGTTATTGAATGATTTTCTTCCTGCTAGCTTCTCAGGTTGACGAGGGCAAGGCTGTATGTGCCTTGTTCACCTGTTTCTGTAGTCCCAGCACAGCGCCTGGCCCCTGTCAGTCGGGGGGCATTTGATGGATGAAAGAAAGAGTGTGTGTGGCATCCTTGCCTTGAGTGAGCCTGCAGCCTAATAGGAGAGGTTACCAGATGACTTAGCGTTGTCAGTATCTGTATAAACAAATTGCTGTGGAAGCAAAAAGAAGGAAAAAGTAATTCTAACTGCAGAGGGAGGGAATTTGAAGTCCTCACAGCAAGTTTCTCAGCTGTGCTGTGCATGAGTTAATGTGAAGGGGAGATCTGTGCTGGCTGGGGAACGGGGAGATCTTGAAAGAGTAGTGAGGTGCCCCAGAGAATGTTCAGGAAGTCTCAGGTAGACCGATGTGGCCACAATACAGGCATGGGGATCTAGAGATTCAGGAAACACTGGCAGACATTCCTTCATGGGCATTTATTTACCAAGTGCTCATCTTGCACCAAGAAACCTTTGGTGCCTGGGCATCTGTCAATGTTCAGGATATAATTTTTGGTGGAGGAAAAACATCAGGATTTTTTTTTTCTGAAACCAACCAACCTTGGCATCGCTGAATTGTAAGTAGAGGAGCTGTAAGCTTCTAAGTGCAACCATCTCAGCATAGCACCTGCCACAGACCCAGGCACCAAGAAGAGCTCAAAGCAGTCAACAAGCACAGGGAAATTTTCCAATCTGATTTTTTAAAATCAACTTTTATTAAAAGGAAATTTTAAAAAAATTTTAAGCTTATTTATTTTGAGAGAGAGAGAGACAGCATGAGCAGGGGAGGGGCAGAGAGAGAAGGAGAGAAAGAATCCCAAGCAGGCTCCTCACTGTCAGCACAGAGCCTGAAGTGAGGCTCGAACTCACGAACTCATGAGATCATGACCTGAGTCGAAACTGAGAGTTGGACACTTAACTGGCTGAACCACCCAGGCACCCCTGAAAGGAAATTTTAATGAGAGAGAGGGAGACACACACACATTTACCCATGACTCATGCATCTTAATTCACGGACTCTTTCCATCTTGCTATGTCCTTCTTTGGTCTCTGCCATGAACACACACAGTTTTTATGTTCTTTACATTTAGTGTATGCACAGCTTCATGGTCTGCAGACAAAGCTCCACACTGTCTCAATTTTATAGAAAAGGCTTATAGTTTCCTATGCCTGAAAACAGTCCATCAAATTGACATGCCATAGTCCCTTTGGTGACTCACTGGACACTTTTGTTGACAGTGCAGTTAGCTGGCGACGGCACACCCAGATCCTTCCCTGGATGGCCTTGGGAGCCATGGTCTGAGACAGGGGGAGGCTGACACCAAGGTTCCTGAGTGTGAGGAGTTTGTTTCCTTGTCCATCTCTCATATATTGTTTGTTGAACAACTTTTAGGAGTTATAAGATGCTTTCTTTCTCCAGCTCCACCCTGAGAGCAGCGGACATCTCGGGTGGAGGAGACTACCTCTGCTCTCCTGAGTAATATACAGATGTGGTGTGATGCAGAGCTGGCATTCTCAAGCTGCATGCACTTCACAGTCTCTAGGAAGGGATCATTACAATGCAGATTCCAGGACCCCATGGACTCTGAGATTTCAGGGTCAGGTATCTATTTTCTTTCATGTTTATTTATTTGGGGGAAGAGGGGCAGAGAGAGAGGAAGACACAGAATCCGAAGCAGGCTCCAGATTTTGAGCTGTCAGCACAGAGCCTAACGCAGGGCTCCAACTCATGAACCATGAGATCATGACCTGAGCCGAAACTTAGAGTTAGATGCCTAACCGTCTGGGGACCCCAGGCATCCCCAGGCATCCCCAGGTATCTATGTTTTTAAAAGCACCTCAGTGATTCTTACACATACTCGTGTCTATAAGCCACTGACGAAGATAGAGAGACCTAGGCTTAAACTTGGCTCTGTTATTGACCAAATATGTGACCTCAGGTAATTCACCTATCAGCTCTTAGCCTTGGTTTCTCATCTGTATATTGGGTTTTGGTGAGAAGGAAATGATTGTGGAGTCCTTGGCTTATAACCTACCACTATTTTCAGCTGCACAGTATGTCTGAGGTAAAAAGATTTGTTATACGTTTCTCTATCATGATTCTTAGCTCTAACTCTGTTCATAGGGAGGGCTGTGAAAACCCTCAGCCCCATGGCTTCCCAGGCAGCCTGTCAACCTGGTCATGAAGTACCAGCTTTCCACCACTGGAGGTCCTTGGAAAGAATTTTCAGCCAACTGTTCAAGGAGAGCTGCTTAGTGTGTGAGGGGACATACTGTGGCTACTGCAGGTAAATGAAAGCGAGGGGGCATAGTGGGCTCAGCCACCACAGCCCGTAGCTCTTCAGGAAACTCAGATCCATCCTCATAACCTTTCACCTATTGATCTTGGTCTTGGAACCGAACTAAACATGAGAAGTCAGAAAATAGAAATACCTTCACATATTTTATTGCATACAGATAGATCAAGTAATTTTCCTCTGTGATCCATCACCAGTACATTTGCGGAGGGAGAGATATTTATTGGTTTCACAAAATGATAGATTTTTCCAGATATACATGCTGATTTAGCTCCAACTGTGTGGCAGAATTCCTTACAGACCCTATCTTTCATATACTTTGGAGCAAGGTATGCAGCTCATTAATTCTGAAGAAAGTGTCCTGACAAAATATGAGATAAATCAGAACAATATTACATTCTTACTCTTTCTTGGCAAGAGCTGCAATAGTTTTAGAAATTAGCTTCAAGAAATTGCAAGGCTGAGGTGATTTTGCATTTTAGTTACTAAGGTATTTGATAGTGCTTGAACATGAAAACCACCAAAATGTAAAAGTTATCAGAACATGTCTGTCAGATAGGAAAAATAATTTCGTGAATTGAGTGCACACCATTTTCCTAATAGGATTGGAGAAATTTCCTCATAAATCCTTAGATTTCTAAGAGATGACTATGGGCAGGTGTACGGTCCCATTAGAAATACGATGGAAGATTATCTAGCTGGTAAGGCAGCACGAGAACTTATGTCGATCCTCCTGCACTTGAGAGTTGTTTTAATAAGCTCCCTCACAAAAAAATAACAACTCTTGTGTCCTGCGGGCATTGACCGTATTTGCAACCTGGTGACTCTAAGGGGGCTTGCACAAGGGATAGAATGAATGACAGATGTGTAGGCCAGAGTGTAGGGGCTAGTCAGTAGCCAAGGCTGGCCTTGGAGTTCAGCACTCAGGCTAAGCTACTTTTCTTGGTTTGGAGGTTGCTATCTTGGCTGCCCAGGCTGGTGGCATCAAGCTTAGAAAGTTGTCTCCCATCTTCATGTTCATTGTCACATTTCTGTGGTGCTTCAAAAGCTGCAAAAGAAGATAAACTTAAAATGCTAGGGCATTGAGTATGGTGTGGATTTGGATGGGCAGGACTGTAAGCATGGGGACCTGATGAAAGACCTAAAGACTCCTTTAGTTGTCCAGGTAAAAGAAGATAGTTGCCTCATTAAGGCAGAGGCAGTAGAGATGGAAGAAGATGATCAATTCAACTTCATGTGGTCTGAATGTGAGTTGTGAGGAGGAATAAGAAGTCAAAGATGGCCACCATGTTTTTTTTTGGCTTGGGTCATGTTAACTAAGCTTTGGAAAAGCAGAGGAAGGGCAAGTTTTGAGGACAAGATTATTGATTTCCTTTTGGGCGTAATTTGTTTATCAGTACCTGTGATGTCTCAGATATAGATATCTAGAAGGCAATTGGATAGATAAGTTTGAAAGTCAGTATAGTAGACAAAATTCACAAAGGAAGGGCCTCATGTCCTTGTATAACCCTCTTCTTTTGACTGTGTATGTATGAGCTGACCCGTAACTTGCTTCTAACCAATAGAATTTGGGATATCACTACCATGACTAGGTGGTGAAGGGATTTTATAGATGTAGTTAAAGTCTCTAATCAGTTGACCATGAGCTCATCAAAAGGGAGCTTATCCTGAGTGGGCCTGACCTAATCAGGTGAGTTATTTAAAGAAAGTTCTTTTCTTTTTCTTAATGTTTTTTATTATATATTTATTTTTGAGAGGAAGAGAGATACAGAGCACAACCAGGGGAGGCGCAGAGAGGGAGACACAGAACATGAAGCAGGCTCCAGGCTCTGAACTGTCAGCCTAGAGCCCAATGTGGGGCTCAAACCATGAACCATGAGATCACAACATGAGCCGAAGTAGGATGCTTAGCCAACTGAGCCACCCAGGTGCCCCGACAAGGTTCTGTTCTTTTCAGAAAGAAGAGACTCACAGAGAGATATTTGCTTGCTGGGACTGAAGAAGTGAGCTGTTGTGTCCCAAGGGGGCCTGCGAGGGTGATATGGCAGAGAATTGTAAGGACTTTTAGGGGCTGAAAGTGACCTCTAACTGACAGTCAGCAGGAAATCAGAGACCTCATGCCACAATCACAAGGATTTAAATTCTAACGACAATGATGTGAAGCTTGGAAGGTGCTGCTGAATTCCTGAAAGGAATGTAGTAGGGCAACATCTGGATTACAGTTTTGTGAGACCCTGAATAAGGAACCTCAGACCTGCCTGGACTACAAAGCCGTGGATACTGTGAAATAACAAATGTCTGTTTCTAAGGTTTTCGTAATCTGTTCGCAGCAACAGAGGATGACTGTAGTTAGCATTGGGACTGGATGTCTAGGTGAGGGAGTCCATGCTGTAGAAAAATAGATGCCATCAGTCAGGGAAAGCCTGCAGTGTGAGAGAACCAGCGGACCACGGAGAGGGCTGGAGGAACCCCTCCATTTTAGGAAAAAGAAGAGGAATCTGGAAGATGCCATCAGAACAGAATGAGGAGGACAAAGATGAAGTCAAGTCAGGAAAGTCTAGGGGAGAGGGGGCTTGGAGACACGGCAAATAGTAGCCGTGTTAAACGCAGCGGAGACATCCAGGAGGGTGAAGACCAAAACACGGCCAGTGTGGAGACCACGGGGGACCTTCTGAGTCGCTTCAGTCAGGGACGTAGGTGAAAATACGGAGGGGTGTCAGAGGGGGTGGGCCGAGGAAGGAAGGCGGGATGGCTTTCCAAAAGATTCAGTGAAAAGGATAGGCAGTCCCTTGAAAGAATCAAATAAAGGGTCAACTCTCTCTCTTTCTCTTCTTTCTCCTCCCCTTCCTCCTCTTCCTTCTCCTTATTCTTTTCCTCCTCGTTCTTTAGAGTGAGAGAGAATTGAACACACTTACTTGTGGGATGAAGGAACAGATCCACCCGAGGGTGAGAATGTGAGTGCCCCCATTTAATATTTACAGCTTATGATAGTGCTGCACTATAATTACAACCAAAACCTGATTCTTACTTTGAGGGGCACTGTGATAGGCAGAATAACGACCCCCCCCAAAGATGCCCACTCCTCAGCCCTGGATCTGTGAATCTGGAAGCTGTTTCACAGCCAAGATGTAATAAAATTGAGGGTCCTGCCATGGGGAGATTTTTCTTGGGTATGGGGTGGGCCCAGTTGAATCGCAGGGGTCCTTACAAGAGGGAGTCAGGAGGGTGAGCATCAGAGACAGACTGGAGGATGCGGTACTGCTGGCTGGGAAGGGGGAAGCGCCACAAGCCAAGGAGCGGCAGGCGGCCTCTAGAAGCCAGGAAAGAGAGGCAACAGACTCTCCCCCAGGGCCTCTGGAGGGAGTATGGCCCTGCTGACACCTTGATTTTGGCCAAGTGAAACGGGTTTCACACTCTGACCCCGAGGTGACGCATTTGTGTTAGTTTAAGGAACAAACACGTGGTAACTTGATACAGCAGCGATAGGAAATGGGTCCAGAAGCTAATGGCAGAGACAGCCTCACAGACCCCCTCTTCACGAGGCCTTCATTGGGTGTGCACAGGGCGCTATGGGGAGCCCGCCCACAGGCCCTGACCACAATCAAGGGCCGCGGGGTGTAGGGCAAGGGCGGCAAGGAGAGTTTTACAGAGGAGGTAACCGTATCTGACCGGCCTTCCGGTGGAAGAGCAGGGATCAGGAGGTAGGCAGTGAGGTGCGGAGGACATTTCAAGGAGACGGAGCCGCAGGGGCAGAATCGAGTCCAGAGAGCATGACAAGGTTTGCAGACTTGAGGAAGTGAAGGAGGCCGGCCCTAGAGTAGGCAGTGAGGCATGGGGCCGCGCAGGCGTCGGCCATGTCTGCCGGGTTAACTTGTTTGGGTTGCACCCTGGTGACAAGGATGACTCACGGAAGAGTCTTACTAGGGGTGTAAACCTGCCAGTGGATGTGTATTAGAGAACCCTCAGCAGTGAAATGTGTGAGTGAATTGGAAGGCTGGACGCCGGAAGTCCGGTCGTGTGGGGATTCGGTAACAAAGGCTCCAGGCACTGGTGGCTTCAACAGGGCAGGTCATGGGCCTGAGGAAAGGACAGAGCTGCTTATGATTCAGGTGGCAGGTGGGCATGAAAAACAGAGCAATGTCCCGAGGAAGACCAAAGATGGAAAGCGCAGTCGACAGTCTGCAGGGGAACATCTTCAGACATGGGGCGCCTTAGGGCAGGGGAGGCAACTTCCTGGGGGGCAGAGGTGTGCCCTGCTCGCATGTGACTGGCCAGTTGCTGGGTGTCAAAGGCCATCCTCTGGCCATGCAGGGGGCCAGGGCTGGAGGAGGTAAAGCTCTGAAACCTTTGCTTGGAAAAATTAATAAGGTCCTTCCCAAGCCCAAGAATTACTGGCTTCTTCCAGCTCACCCCAAGCCTATATTTTGGTCTCCTCACTCCTTCCCAGCGGGCATTAATATTTGGGAGTGGGCTCAACATTCCCCTATGTCAGGTGCCTCTGGACCAACGAAAGGAGCCTCTTCCCTTGCCACGGGCTTCCTCGCTCTAGCTTCTTGGGTTCATGGCAACAGCTGGGAATAGTCAAGGCTCCGTTTGGGTTCCCCTTGCTCCTGAATGCTTGCTTGGCTCCCACCTGCCAGCCCTGCTATTGTTTTCTAAGCATTTCCTTTAGGGAGAATCTGATCTTTATTGCTGCCAATCCCTGAAAAAGATTGGTTTGCCTTTCTAGCACTCCTGGCAGCACGCAGAGCTCTAAAACCCCCTGCACCCAGCTTTTTGTGTGTGGGAAGAAGAAAAGAGATGGTAGCCACGCAGGGCCCTTCGCTCTGACAGTGTAAACTGCTATTAGCATCTTTGAAGTCAGGAGAGGTTCTTTCTCCAGGATTACCTATCAGTAAGCACGTGGGGGTGGGGTGGGTGGGAACAATTACCCCTCCCAACAGGGAGGTAAAAGCCAATTTTAATGGTATAAATAATTGTAGGTACTGCTCTTGGTGACAAAATTACTGGTGGGGTGTGACACCAGGCAAATTACTATATTCGTCCATAACAAAGTGCCACAGAGGGGTGGTGCCAACAGCAGACATTTATTTTCTCAAATTTCTGGAGAATGGAAGTTCAAGATCGAGGTGTCGACAATTTTGGTTTTCTTTTCTTTTTCTTAATTTTAATTTAACTTCTAACTTAAATATTATTATTATTATTTAGGCTTTTTCCCCTGGGGCCTCTCTCCCTGCTTGTAGATAGCCATCCTCTCCTGGTGATCTTACACTCATAAGGACACCAGTCAGCTTGGATTAGGGCCCATCCGTACAACCTGATTGGACCTTACTTACCTTATTGAGGCCCTTTTGTCCACATACACTCACCTTCTGAAGTCGTAAGGGTTAAGGGCTTCAATATGTGAATTTTCAAGGGACACAATTCAACCCATAACACTTACCCTCCTCAAGTTCAGTTTCTTTCCTCATCTCTAAAATGGGGATAACAATTGCACCTTCCTCATCTGGTGAGCCTGCATATTATGTGAAATACTGCACAAAAACAGTTTAATATAGCACCTGACACTTAGCGCTCAGCCAGCGTCTCCTATGTGATGCAGAGTCTGATGGCTGCACCCTGCCTGGTGACATCTAAAAAGAGGGTGAAAGTATATTCTTTGATCTCAAAAAGGTGTTTAAGTTCTGTGCTCCTTTCAGTCCACTAAAATTCTTAGAAATACATCTAGAACACATGGGAAATTAGTAAAACGTTTATCTCTAGAGTAAGGAGTATGTGGTTACTGGTTTAATGTTCTTGATACCATTTTTCATTATAAAAATGTTTTAAAAACTTCGATGTGGACATTTTACATCATCTCCTGCCTTAATAGCTTTTATCCTTAGACTGGTAGTTATATAAAAAAATTTCAAAAATCTTCCCTATAACTATACATGTTTATATTTATGTTTACTTTTTATTTTTATTTATTTTTATTTTTCAGAGAGAAAGCACAACTGAGGGAGGGGCAGAGGGAGAGAGAGAGAGAGAGACAGAGAGAGAGAGAGAGACAGAGAATCTTAAGCAGGCCCCTCGCTCAGTGAGGAGCCTGATATGGGGCTCGAGCTCATGAACCGTGAGATCATGACCTCAGCTGAAATCAAGAGTCGATGCTTAACTGACTGAGCCACCCAGGCACTCCTTACTTTTACATTTCTATCTTTAACTCAACATGGATAAATTTTTGTGCATGGTTTTCAATAGGGATTTAATCTTTCTATTTTCTCACCATGTGGGAAGCCAGTGGTCTCAACACTATTCATTGAAGAGTTCATCCCTTCCCTACTGATTGGTCATTTCTTTTCTATGATGTATGAAAGTTTCATATGTGTGCACTCGGATCTGTTTAGGGGCTTTATATGCTGTGCCATTAGTCTATCTGTGTGCCTCTCTCATGGCTTTCATTGTTTTCTCATTTTACTTTTTTTTATTTTTTATTTTTTTAATATTTTTATTTATTTCTAGGAGAGAGAGAGAGAGACAGCGTGAGCAGGGGAGGGTCAGAGAGAGAGGGAGATACAGATTCTGAAACAGGCTCCAGGCTCTGAGCTGGCAGCCAGCACAGAGCCCGATGTGGGGCTCGAACCCACGAATCGTGAGATCATGACCTAAGCGAAAGTGGGACGCTTAACCGACGAAGCCACCCAGGCGCCCCTGTTTTCTCGTTTTAAAGAGGTCTTATTATCTAGTAGGGCAAGTCTTTTTTTTTTTTAATCTTTGCAGAATGTACTCATATATATGAATTTTATTTTATTTTTTGAGGGGGGAGTGGCAGAGAGAGAGGGAGAGAGAGGATCCCAAGCAAACTTGACACAGTCAGCAGAGACCCCGATGTGAGGCCCCAACTCACAAACCGTGAGATCATGACCTGAGCCGAAACCAGGAGTTGGATGCTTAACTGACTGATTCCCTCAGGAGGCCCTGTATATGAATTTCACAGTCAGTTTCTGTGATTGGTGATTTTTAATTTCATTGTACCAGAGTCAGAGAAAGTGTTCTAATGACCCCCTCTTCCTCTTCCTCTTCCTCTTCCCGCACATTAGGCTCATGTAGACCCTCGATCCCATCCCCAGAGGCTCTGATTTCATTGGTAAGCTGTATTTCCTAGGACCTTTGAGAGTTAAGTCTCCTCAGGTAATTCCCATGTCTCTGCAGTTCTTTCAAAGTGGATGTGTGGTTGGTAAACTCTCCCGTTTGAATGTCTCACCCTGTTTTTCCAGCATTATCTACCCCAACAAAATACCTACCATCATAAATGTTCCCTTTGTAGCAGCTTGATGTTTTTCTTTCTCTCTTGTGGCTTATAGAAGTTTTACTTTTATTCTTGGATTCTACATGTGCATTTTGGTTTGTTTTTATTTATCCACCATGGTATGTGTCCCTCTGTCCTTATTCAGCTGTGGACAGCTTTGAGCCATCTCCCTTTAATTTAGCTCTTCTGCCCCCATATTGTCCTCTGAACAGAGCTCCTGTTAGATGCACGAGGAAATCTTTTGCTCTTTCCTCTATGTCTCTCACATTTTCATTCACGCATTTTTATCTCAGTGTCCCCTGTATAACATTCCACATGAGTTGCTGCATACTTCATCCCTTCTTACTTTAACTTTGTCCTGTGCTGACTTTCTCCAGTTTGCTAAGTTTTAAAAAGTTAATTTCCACGGCAGTATACATTATCATTTCCAGGGGTAACTGGCTAGCCTGTCCAATTTTACGTCATACTTTTGTGGTTTGGTTAAATGAATGTTTTCTGTTCCTTTATCTCTCTGAGGCCCTTCACCATGCTCATATTAAGATCACTTCAGATTGGTCTATTATTCCATTTTGTTGGAAAGAGAATTGCTTGTCAGACTTAGCCAAAACCAAAAGGAAATAAAAAGGATGACTAGTTTAAATTAGTAATTAATTAATTAATTAATTAATTTTGAGAGTGGTGGGGGGAGGGACAGAGCAAGAGGGAGAGAGAAAATCTTAAGCAGGATCCCTCACATGAGGCTCGATCTTATGACTATGAGATCATGACTTGAGCTGAAATCAAGAGTCTGAGGCTTAACTGACTGAGCCACCCAGAGGTCCCTAAAATGGAAATTTAAATAAACAGGGAATAATTAGTTTCAGTATAAGTGTGTCCTATGCAATATACTAGACACACTTGTGCTAAGTGACTTTCATTGTCTTCCATTGTATACATGCCTATTCTGGCTCCTTTGGGGCAGTGATCTGTATTTTTTACAATATCTCCTGGTGACTGTGATGTGCATCCAACTTGGAAAGGGCAGGTCTGCACCACACTACCTCCTTCTTTGTGGGAGAGTCGTTCCCGATTGCAATTTGTTGGCTTTCTTTCTCAGGGTTATTTTTTCCCCATGATTTGAAATGAGAGTTTGCTGTGGAATCATAAGTAGTTTACCTTCAAATTTTTCCCTTTGTTTTTTTTTTTTTTTCCTTTTCTCTCTCTCCCTGTCTGGTGGCCCTAGAACTTGTCTCCGTCTGGTTTCCGGGGAGCTCCTGCTCAGAAGCAGCTCTCACACTGATGGCGTGAGCTCCGTGACGATGGTGCAGATGTCGCTGAGCCAGTCGTCAAGACTGGGCAATCTGACGCAGGACCAGTCTGTGGCTTTACTTGCATTATAGTTGTGCCCACTTCTGGTCGATATACGGTTTCATTTGTTTTTAAGTGCACTCCAGCCATTCAAATTAAATGTGTGTGATCACCAATGGACAAAACAAAGAGGGAAGTTTGTAGTGTTAATACCATTTTTATGAGACATCTTTATGGTTATAATCCAAAGCCCTAACCCAAAAGTATAATGAATAATTCTGAAATGTGGTAGCCCTCTGGGGGTTAAATTGATGAAATCCACTGTGCGGATGGGTTTGGCCACTTATGGAAGAGAAGAAGGGAGGGAGGAAATGCGTGACTCAAGGGTTGGGGAACACCCCAAATCCAAGTAAGAAGCTGGTTAAGAGAGGCAGGACTGAAATAAAAGTGCAGCTCAGGAAGCTTAGATCTGACCTCATGAGGGAAAACTGCAGCACTGGAGGGAGAGGCATCACCAAACCCAGCATGGAGGTCCCATCTGCTCAGGCTGGTGTTTCCAATGCTGTCATAGAGTCCCCTGAAGACACCACACAGCCGCACATCTGCTCCGGGGGCTCACCTTGCCGTGAGGGTGAATGTATTGAGCTATGAAGACACTGGTGAACTCACCTTGAGGTCCATCCTTTGTTACGGGCTGAAGCGCATCTTTCCAGAACCCATAGGTTGAGACCCCCAACACCGGATACCGATCTGAATAGTGTTGGTACAAGAAGAAGGGATGGGATTTGGACCCGACATTCAGAGGGAGGACCATATGAGGACACAGGGAGAAGGCGGCCATCTACACGCCAAGGACAGACGCCTCAGAAGAAGCCAGCTCTGGGGACACACTGATCTTGAACTTCTAGCCTCCCAAACTGTGAGAAATAAACTTAGGTTGTTTCGAGACCCCAGTCTGTGGCACTTCCCTGTGGCAGTTTCAGAAAATGAATACATCCATCCAAGTCTTTGCACCGTGACTGCAGACCACTGGGGTACCTTCTGATTTTAATTTGACCTCTCGTGATGCTGTCGTTACGGGGAAACAATGCATTCACCAGACACCATGACAATCCTGGCCTGCTGTCGCTCTGTTTCCCACTGTAAGTTAGTTAACTGGCATCTTGGTTAATGCATTCGTTTCAAGAGCATGTTTATGACGGTTCAGTCTTTGAATCCCTCGGTTATTTGGGAGTCCTGTAAAAGTGACTTTCTGGGCCTGCAGAGGCGTTTTCACACTGGGAATGTATTGAGCACATCTATTGTGCGACATAAAGTAACTTGTCGGCCTTTACAAATATTTTCTCCAAGCAGGGTACACAGCACACAGCCCTGTCCCTCCCTCAACCCCGTACCTCCGGAAGCTTTGATGTCAAAGATGGGATGCAGAAATGGAATAGAGTTCTGGTGCAGGATGAGCATATCAGGTTCCCAAAGGACTTAGTTTAAAAAAAGAAAAAAACCTTAATATTAGGTTGCATTATGTATCTTAGCAGTCACTTTAAGTTGGCTGTATAAAAATAGAAGCATCTAACTTCTGTTCAGGCAAGGCTGTGTGGCACGCAGACCAGTGGGAACAGACGTAAAAACAGCTGAGGAGGTGAGGAACTGTACCAAAGTCACACTGTGTACCTGAACTTGACAGCCTTTGAATTAAAGCTCTTATTATATTGGACCAACTTCATGAGCTAGCTTGTTTGCCAATGATCGAAGGTAAAGTTTAGTCAATGTCTTTTTTTTTTTTACTGTGCTATGAAGAAAAATCAATAGTTTTCACTTGAATTTTCATTTATCTACAAATAGGTTTCCAGCAGCTAGAAGTTTTGAAACATCATATTCCCCCATTGTGTTCAATGGCGTTGAGGTCATTCTTATAGCACTGCAACTAAAAGTGCGCGTGTCTGGTGTGTGTGCGGTTTGCATGGTATGTGTGTATCTCTATGTGTGGCATGTGTGTAGGTGTAGTGTGTGTGTATGTGCATATCTGTGGTGTGTGTATAGTGTGTGTACATGTGATGTGAGCGTAGTGTGTGCATGTGTGGTGTATGTGTATGTATGTATGGTGTGTGTGTGTGTGTGTGTGTAGTGTGTGCATATGTGGGGTGTGTGTGGCATGTATATGTGTATATGGTGTATGTGTGTCTGTATGTGTGGTATGCATGTATGTGTGATGTATGTGTAGTGTGCATGTGTGTGGTGTGTGCATGTATGTGTGATGCATGTGTATATGTGTGGTGTGTGCATGTATGTGTGGTGTGTATATGTGTGTTGCGTACATATACGGTGTGTGTGTGGTGTGGTGTGTGTATGTATGTGTGATGTATGTGTATGTGTCTGGTGTGTGTGGTGTGTGTGCATGTATGTGTGGTGTGTATACGTATGCTGCATACGTATATGGTGTGTGTGTGGTGTGGTGTGTGTGGTATGCATGTATGTGTGATGTATGTGTATGTGTGTGGTGTGTGTGGTGTGTGTGCATGTATGTGTGGTGTGTGTATGTGAGGTGTGTATATGTATGTTGTGTACATATGTGGTGTGTGTATACATGTGGTGTGAGTGTAGTGTGTGCATGTGTGTGTGTGGTGTGTGCACATGTGGGGTGCGTGGTATGCATGTATGTGTGATGTATGTGTATGTGCATGTGTGTGTGGTGTGTGTGGTGCACGCACGTGTGGTGTGTGTGTGGTATGCATGTATGTGTGATGCATGTGTAGTATGCATGTGTGGTGTGTGTGTGTGGTGTGTGGTATGCATGTATGCGTGGTGCATGTGTATGTACATGTGTGTGCCGTGTGCATGTATGTGTGATGCATGTACATGTACGTGTGGTGTGTGGTGTGTGTGGTGTGATGTGTGTGTGGGGTGTGTGTGGGGTGTGTACATGCGGTGTGTGTGGTGTGTGCACGTGCGGTGCGTGTGATGTGTGCGGTGTGCATGTATGTGTGGTGTGTGCACATGCGGTGTGTGTGGTGTGTGCACGTGTGATGCGTGTGCACGTGCGGGGTGTGGTGTGCATGTACGTGTGGTGTGTGCACGTGCGGCGTGTGTGGTGTGTGCAGTGTGTGTGTGGTGTGATGTGTGTGCGGTGTGTGTGCACGTGTGTGGTGTGTGGTGTGTGTACGTGCAGTGTGTGTGCACGTGTGCGGTGTGTGTGCTCGTGCGGGGTGTGTGGTGTGTGCACGTGTGGGGTGCGGGGTGCGGGTGTGTGTGGTGTGTGCACGTGTGGTGTGTGTGCACGTGTGCGGTGTGTGTGTACGTGCGGTACGTGTGATGTGTAGGGTGTGCGGGGTGCGGGTGTGCTCTGAGCCCCCCCCCCACCCCGCCCCGCGCCGCAGCGCCTCCCGGTGCCTGTAACGCAGGCGGCCCCGCGGCAGGGAGCCTGCGGCCCGGCTTCCCGAGGCTGCCGCCCGCACAGCGATGGCCTTGACCCTCCGGGCAGCGGAGCCCCGGGGGGAGGGGCGGGGCAAGGCCCCCGCGAGCGCGGTCTCCTCCCAGGAAGCCCCGAGCAGCGCGGACTCCCCCCCCCTCCCCCGCCCCGCTTCGCGCCCCTTCCTGGGGGCGGCCCCGGGGGGTGACCACGGCGCCTGCGCAGCGGACACTCAAGCCTAAGGTGGCCGGAGGGGCCAGCACCGTCTCTCCCCGGGCCCGCCCTGGGGCTCAGGCCCTTCACGGTGGCTCCGGACCTAGGGCCCCCGGACCAGGGCTTCTCCCTGGCGGGCACCGGGTCTCCCGCAGGCAGCGGAGTAGATGTCAGCGGGGGGCTCAGCGTCCCCAGCGCAGCCGGCACCCCACGGGGAGCCCCGGGCCGCCCCGCAGGGACGGCCTCCTCCCGCTGCCCCCGCGGGCACTGCCGCCCCGGGAAGCGGGGCCCCGGATCGCGAGCCTCACATCAGGGGTGGAAGGCGGTGCTCGGCGGCAGGCCGTGCCGACGGCGTGATAGCGGCCGGAACGCGTGGGGTCCCGCCTGGTCTGTGACCCGGCCTCCTGGCCCCTGCACAGGGGGGCAGCCTAGACCCGGCTCCAGCGGGTCCTGCGAGCGCCTTCGCGTGGAGTCTGGGAGGTGAGGGTGGCCTGCTCCCGACTGACGTGTGCGCAAGGCCTCGCTGCACCCCGCCGTCGCTCCACCGTTCCGGTCACGTGCGTCCCGCCGTCCCGGCTGTTCTGAACACGTGTTCGTTCCAAACAGAAGCACCGAGGTAAGCGTTCTTAATCTGCCTCGTTATCCGGGAGAGTCTCCTCACTTGCCCGGATCTAGATCATTCTACCTTCTCTTTTCTGAAACGCTATCCCCATTAATCTACATTTCTTGAAATGGCAGCCCCTCTAATATTTTCCATATAACTGTTCTGATGCCTTTTCACTACTTTCTTGCCTTTTTCTAAGTATTGTGATAAGTAGCATCTCTAACTGTAGGTGAATGTGATTTCGATTTACGGAAGACTTCTTAGATTTGGAGGTGAGAGAGTTGGGTTTTTCTGGTTCGCTGAGACATGCATGTCCATGGACCCTAAGGAGGGCATGGGAAGGGCCAGGTGACGGCAGTGCTGTTTGTCTGGTCGAAGGTACGTCGTACGTCCTGTTTTACTTCTCTTTTTGGACATCAGTGAATATACCAGCCCTGTGGTCCAGTCCAACACGTTTTAGTTAAGCCTGTATTATATGCCAGGCCATGGGCTCAGTACTAGATGAGTTAAATACAAACAAGAGACAGTGGCTGAGCTTATAGTCTTTGGGGTGGAAGAGATAAAGAAACAGAATACTTCACTAGAATGTGGTTGATGTTCAGTCAGAGGTATTTATGGGATTTCAGGGGTTTCTGAGGGCAGGAGGCAAGGGGGAGTGTCCTTGGCTTGTGACCACAGGGCATTGTCTGCCATACCCCATGAATTTCCCTCTGTGGCTCTGAGGGAAATAGAAATGCATGACCTATTTGCATTTTACCAAAGTAATCTTAAGTTTTGAAAACAGAAATTTTAAGTAATGAACATAGCTAATGCCTTGTGGTTATAGCTAATAAACATTTGTTTATAGCTAAACCACCATTTCTGATTATCAGATTCTGGGAAGTGGGTTTGTAAAAGATAATGCATTGTTATTGTTATGTGAAATCTTTCCCAGTCTTGTTTGAATGCTCTGGATTGGTTGGGTTTATTTTTTTTTTTAATGTTTTATTTATTTCTGAGAGAGAGAGAGAGAGAGAGAGAGAGAGAACGTGAGCAGGGGAGGGTCAGAGAGAGAGGGAGTCACAGAATCCGAAACAGTCTCCAGGCTCTGAGCTGTCAGCACAGAGCCCGACACGGGGCTTGAACCCACGAACCGTGAGATCATGACCTGAGCTGAAGTCAGACACTTAACTGACTGAGCCACCCAGGCACCCCTTTTATTACTTTTTAATGTTTATTTTTGGGAGAGAGACAGAGCATGAGAGGGAGAGGGCCAGAGAGAGAGAGGGAGACACAGAATCGGAAGCAGGTTCCAGGCTCCGAGCTGTCAGCACAGACCCCACATGGGGCTCGAACCCACGAACCGTGAGATCATGACCTGAACCGAAGTCGGATGCTTAACCGACTGAGCCACCCAGGCGCCCCGGATTGGTTGGGGTTTGAAAGTGATATTTTCCCACTGGATTCCCAGATCTTGGTGAGGCAGTTTCAAGTCTGAAGGGTTTTTTTCTAAATTTCTATTGCAGTTCCTGTTACTGGTTTTACAGGGCGTCAACTACTTGTATGATACTTGAGCCAGAAGCAAAAAAAAAAAAAAAAAAAAAAAATCCTTTTGGTTTGGTTTTGCTTTGTTTTGCTATGCAGGATGCAGGCAGGGGAATGAACTCTGTAAGTCAGCGTGTGTATTTCAGGCTATTTGCACAAGCTGCAATTGTCTGAGCCACTTAACTGGATAGCACATCCTAGGGCAAAATGATTAGTTGGAATTAATGAAATTTTGGTGTCAACTCGGTCCATTGGCCGCCCCTCAGCTGTCATTAATCCCTAGGATGCGTTTGCTTCTCCTGGTAGTGCATCCTCCAGGGTAGCAATTGCTAAGTGTGGTGCACAGGAAAAAGTCACATCCACTTGTTCCAATTACACCTGAAAGATGGTGTAGCCACTGGGTTTCTAATATTATCTCTAGAAAGTTATCTTATTGCTGAAGACATTTCATGCAAGCTTTTGAAGAAAAAAATATCTGAATTTCCAATTTGAGATACTTGAGTGATAACATGTAACTTTGACTACAGTGAACGTAATCACTAGGTTTGTTTCGGCTTTAGAAGGTTTGCAGATGGAGCAGAGATGCTCACTGAAGTAAAATTAATATATTCCAGAAGTGAAAATGTAGAAGCTTGTCACATAATTATTTTTTAAACACCTGCTGACTCTTTTCAAGATAGCTAGATGGATTAGCAAATAACAAATGTTACCTTTAGAAGGAAAATCAACCCACAATTTATTGTTCAATGGTATCGTTAGAAGTTGTGGTTTTGAAGAGTGACTGCATTCTTGGCTTGGAACATAAGAGACACTCAAAATGTTTGTTTTTTTTTAATCAAAACACAGTTTTCAAACTTTTAAGGCCCATGCAGTTTTCCAACTTGAGCCTTAGAACTGAAAGATGTTTTCACACAGAGCTGACGTGGTTCTAACGTGATCGGGATGAGACGGTGAAGAAATACCAGACTCTCCACTTCTGCATCTTGATGCCTTCTTGTCGCAGAATTTGCAGTAGAGCTCACTTTGCCCTTAAAATCAACAACGGTTAGGGTGGGGGATAATCTTGGAGTCTTCTTCACATTGACTTTTTAGGGGGAAAGCAGCTTCTTTTCATTGGCAACCCTGCATTAATCTTTCACTTCACACTGAAGCTGGGGAGGAAGTAGAGTCACACTGGGGCGGAAGTGGTGGACATCAGGGGAAAGATGACTGGTTCGAATCTGTGATCACTGCTTTAGTGCCAGCAAACGATAATTCATGTCCATCCAGCCAGGACGTAAGGAGCCACCGACTTCTAAAGACGGTGCAGCTGGGGTAGATGACACTGTCCCTTTGGAATGTAATTAGAATGAATGGGAGGTCCTTTCGGGTGATCCTGGGCTTTAGAATTTTATGAATACCTGGCATATGATGAAGACATATGTTATTCCTCACTCAGCTGCAGTGTTAAATTTAGCTTTTCGAAAGATCCTATCAGTGATCAGTTCTAATAGATAAACTCGGATAACAGTTGAAAGGCACACAATATAGAAGATGTCATCACTGCGTCCATGATGTCTATGTGTGTGTCCTTCGATGAATAGATGTGTCCTAATAAAGGAACACTGAGGCAGATTGCCTTATTAAACAAGATTTTATCATAGACAGTAGTGCTCTATTAAGTGAATTATCGTGAAGAATGAAGTCCACTTAGATCTGAGGAACTAGCCCTTCAAGGATTAGGCAAGAAATGTGAATCCTTTGTTATGTGAAAGATTCTACAATCTTTCTGATCAGGCACATCGCTGTAAAATCCGATTCTGAGAAACTATATAATCACATTTCCAGCAAACCTTTGATGTACTCTGAGCTGAAACTACACCTTTACATTTTCATGAGAACTTGTTATTTGCCTCATTATAAACATTTTGTCACATTCATTTCCTTCTGTTTAAATAATCCAACTTAAAAAGAATTGTCTAGAAGAGACATGAGTCATTCTTTTTATATTAATTCCTCTTTAGGATTCTGCCAACAAAAATTAGTATTTGTTTTCCATAAATGTCACACATTCATTCTTGCGTTTACTTTATTTTTGCTATTGTCATCATATCCAAAAAAAGACCCTGGGACATAAGGCTTATTTTGTTCTACAGCAAAGGTCAGCTGCAAAGAAATGAGTCATTTTGAGACATTTTATATTGCAATGCCTGGCACCCACATGTTAAGTTTTGGGGGTTCAAAAATGTTTGGGTCTCAAGTAGGGTATGGTGAGGGGTTTCCCAGGACACAGGGCCTTCAGTGCTAAAATTGTAAAGTTCTGGACAACCCAAGACCTGGACAAATAGGTCAACTTATTGCCATGACAGTCCGTGGACAGTGGAGGAGTGAGGAACAGGACAGAGGAGACTTCTGCTTTTCTCTGTTGGGGGAATAAGGTGGATATTCCAAACGTCAATATTAACAGAAGGGCAGCATGTAGCACAGTGGTTGATCACATTGACTTCCAGGTCTAGATTCCAGCTCTCCTGCTCCCTGGCTGTGTGACCTTGTGACGAATCTCTCTGAGCTTCAATAATCTCATCTATAAAAGGATCATGATAAAGATAGCATCTTCCTTAGAGGTCACTCAAAGGAATCCATTAGGTAATAGATAAAATCGCTAAAGATAGTCTCTAGAACACAGTAAGTACCATGTAAGTATTAGCTATAATTATTCAAGTCCAAGGTGAGTTGTAAGGCAAACATGATCTCTACTATTTAAATTCTCTTAATTGTACACTTTATAATTTGCTGTTTTCTGTTTACTCCTCTTTTGCCTATCTTCTCAGGTTTCCTACTTAAATCGAGTAGAATAAGTCACTGAGCTTTTTATGCAAAATTGAACAATGTTGTTTACTTGGAGATGTAGGACATAGAAAAGCTATCTTCCCTAAAACCTATTTGGGCCTATAGGGCCAGCTGGGTCAGTCCGCAGGAGAGAGTGACTCGGTCCCTTGCTTTCACTGGAAAGGACAAAAACTTCAGGTCAATTACCCTCTCCACCGAGTCTCTTCCCTCAATGTGTACATGTGCACACACAGAGGCCCCCCAATATGGGGAAGCTTATCTTATACAGCAGTGATTTTTATTGCTGGATGCACACTAGAATCATTCAGGGAATTTAAAAAATACTACTGCCCAGTCCTCACCCAGTGCAATAAAATTCAAATCTCTTGAGAATAGGGGTTAGGTCTCCCCAGGTGACTATGATGTTGGGGCTGAGACCCACGGCTCCCGAGCAAATCCACCTCAAGTCCCCGATCCCCTAGAGCACACAGGGTTTTCATCTCCTGAGTGTAACAGAATGCTTTTGGAATGTACCTAGTGCGTCATTTACGGTGCTGTAGAGCAGCAAATCATGGAAAACTTAGTAGCATCAAGATCACCTGGAAACTTGCTGCAAATTCTCAGGCTCCACTCCGGACACCAACTTAGAAACTAAGAATGGAAACTATTATGACAAGCTTTTCACGCGATGTTTGTGCACTCAAGTTTGAGAACAAGGGGCTACGAACGCCGGGACCCATGGCTAGAAATGAGGGCAGGATCACTTCATTCAAACCTTATAAGAGTTACACAATGCAGGGGTGTGTGTGTGCTGGGGTAGAGGCTGGGGAGGCAGTCACAGTGTTGCTGAGGCATATGTTTTTTTGTTTGTTTGTTTGTTTTTGGGGTTTTTTTGTTTTTTATTTATTTCTGAGAGAGAGAGAGAGAGAGCAAGAGAGAGCATGAGGAGGGGAGGGTCAGAGAACGAGGGAGACACAGAATCCGAAACAGGCTCCAGGCTCTGAGCTGGCTGTCAGCACAGAGCCCGACGTGGGGCTCGAACCCACGAACCATGAGATCATGACCTGAGCCGAAGTCAGATACTTAACCAACTGAGCCACCCAGGCGCCCCGTTGAGGCATATGTTTTGCTGCAGTAACATCGGATGCTTCCAGACCCTTGTGGCCAAAGAAGAAGCTGAAGAAGGAGCCCTGAAAAAAAGTTCTAGGATAATTTTTAAATACAGTTTGGACTGGTGACCTCCAGTTATCTGTATGGAAGAGGTCTGTTTATTTGGATCAGCCAGATTTGGGACTTTTCTGGATATGGAAAGTCAAAGGAACGTGTAGAAAAGGACTCCAGGGTCAAAATGGAGTCTTATTTAAACTCCAGATTTTTCCAGACTAGTTTCCTTCAGCTGAAAGATACATCGCTATAGAAATTCTACTAAATGGAAGTTGGTCAGATCTGCAAGTGGTAGGTTGGCTTCTGGAGGTCACCATGATATAATCCATAGGCCCTTAATGTGTGAATATTCATGAATCTAGGAGCCTTCTTAGTGAAAGCCTCCCCATAACTCCGATATCAATCTTTGAATATTCTCTGCCCTGGACTTTCTGACCCAACATCAAAACATAACAGTTACCATGGCAACTACCTGGCAGTATCAGATCTCCCCCTAGGATAAGTGGGGCCTCTTGAGCAAAGGGTAACAGTGTTAATGATATTTTATATTTATAGTTTGCATTAAAATAAACCACATTTGATCATCTTCTATAACTCTGCTTAATGGTTGAGATTTTCATCCGTTTTTTAGTCGTGGTTTCCTAGAACCTTTGGAGCATAAAACAGTATCTAAAAACTATATAGCCATATGAAGATTTAGCAGAAGGTAACATACTATGGTTATTTTCTAGCATGTCTGAAGAACATAGAAATTGTTCTAATATGTTCCAAAAAAATCATTACTTATTAGTCACATAACACACTCCTTAGGAGGCACGTGAACATCTGAAGGTTTCAACTGTTTTTTTTTTTAAGTTTACTTATTTATTTTGAGAGAGAGTGTGTGTGTGTGAGCTGGGGAGAGGCAGAGAGAGGGAGAGAGAGAATCCCAAGCAGGCTCCACGTTGTGAGTGCAGAGCCCTACGGGCTGCTCAGTCCCGGGACACCAACGGTGAGATAATGAACTGACCCCAAATCAAGAGTCGGACTCTCAACCAACTGAGCCACCCCGGTGCCCCAGAAGGTTGGAAGCTTTATAAAGAAATCACTTATGAGGGAGTTGTGCACATTTTCTCTAATAAACGAAAAAAATTAGGAAATAGGAGACATTCTCTACTACTAAAGTTAACCAAGAGCTTATTTCATATTTCAACAGGTTAAATGAGAATGCGCCAAGTATCTGCATATTCTGAATTCATTTGCCTCGTGGGGTACTCAGAACCGCTAGATATTCATCATTGCTGTGCTCGGTATTTGGTGGGGTACAGCATGGAATGGATCTCTTTCTCCCTATCACTGCCGTCAGCCATGTTCCATCAACTCTACTCTCATTTCTTTAATCAAGTCTCAGGAAGGACCCGTAGCTTTTTAAAACGTTCAGTTATTTAGGGGCGCCTGGGTGGCTTAGTCGGTTGAGCGTCCGACTTTCGCTTGGGTCATGATCTCGCAGATCGTGGGTTCGAGCCCCGCGTCGGGCTCCGTGCTGACTGCCAGCTCGGAGCCTGGAGCCTGTTTCAGTCTGTGACTCCCTCTCTCTCTGGCCCTCCCCTGCTCACGCTGTCTCTCCCTCTCTCTACTAGAAATAAATAAAACATTAAAAAAAAAAAAAAAAAACGTTCAGTTATTTAAAACTCCGGAGCAGTCTAGCCTAATTTCAAACTTCAGACTCACTTCTGGCTTAGTGCTTATCTCTCTACCCTCTCCTGGAAGCGGCCATCGGCCAGCCAGCCTCCCCACTGCCTCTCTCAGCTGCGCGCCCCCCCACCCTGTCCCTCTGTTGTCGAGGCCTCTTCTCTTCTCTTGCCAGCCTGTCCCCTCAGCTGGGGACACGGCCTGCTGCCTCCGCAGTGGACAGCCCCCGCAGGAAGCGTGCCCATCCTCGCCACAGTCAGGGCTGCCCTCCCTGCCCGCTCTGCCTGGTGGATGGAGGGTCCCCGCAGGGAGCTGCACGTGGTTACGCCACCCACCCCCGGAGCGAGATGCCAGCCCCTCCTCTCTGCGCACTTGGTGTTCGGTTTGGTTTTCAACAGACTTTCTCCCCATTTCTTTTTGAGGCAGGTCACCCCAAAAAGACAGACCTGCTCAGGGGGCAGGTGATGTGCTCTCCTCCCCTCTCTACCCTACTTGCTCGGGAGGAGGTGAGGAAGGAGCTGGGGTCGCAGGGAGATGGATAGGGGAGTTGGTGGGTGGCTCTCTAGTAAGCTGTGGAGGGAGGGTCCAGCCCCAGTTAGGTATAACTTCCTTGGGAATGGGGGGCCAGCTAACCCCGTTTGCTTTGTGTCCCAGGCACCCACCTGAGGTGACGAGCAAAGGCCCCCTCAGCACCCTATTACTTGTAGAGTTCTTCCTGGAGCGACCTGAATACCGGCCCCTGCGCAGGCGTCTCATCAGACCAGGCAGTGGGGACTGAGGGGGGGCCGGGTCCTGCCCTCGGGTTGGTGGACAGTGCGGGCCTCCTGGATGGAGGGACAGAAGCTGGTTTGACCAGTGCCCATCATCCCTTCTCTGCTCTTTCCGTCGGAGTGTCAGCTTGGCAGAGGACGCCTGTGTCTGTGCATAAGTAACCGCGGATAATTACTCGAAAGGGAGAGCTGAATTATCCCTGCTGGGTCCATCTGTATCGATAGAGCTCGTACATGCCTTTTATCTGAGTCCAGACGGGCAAAGGCCCAAAGCGCACTTGAGCTTTGCTCTCATTCAGCTGCTCGAGCAGGAGGGAGGGCGTGCTTCCCTCGCGGCCCCACACGTGACTGGAAGAGGGCGTGCTGGCATTTTAGGCAGAACACTTGAGCGTCAGTGACAAGTGATGCTAACGGCTGACTGTCAGATGTCCCTGCTTCTGCAGGGGAGAGAGCAGGCACTCACTCTTCCCTGGAATATGTGTCAGTGTCTGAGGTTCTATGTCACAGGCATGATCCTCACAAATGGGAAGCAAAAAAAAAATCAACTGGGAAACAGTATCCTCAGCACATTTCTTACGGATAATGATAGCGTGCATTTGCAGGTGCTTTTATATGCTAGGTTTTGTGCTAAAAGTTCAGGGTACGCAGCACTCTGGGGACACATGACTCTGGTCTCAAGTTGAGGACAACTAGAAGCAGTCACCATAAGCCAGAGACATCCAGTCAAGACTTTGTTACTTTATATGCACCAGCCTGTTTGATCCTCACGACCACCCTATGGGACTAGATGTTTAATTAGCCCCACCTTTTACTTTTTCAGATGAAAAAGATAAAGCTTGGGAGTATACGTAACTTGCCCCAAATCACAGATACAGCTTCAGTCTCTGGTCTCTGACATTGAGGTTAACTGTTTTCCCTTGTGATATTGACCGAGTCTTTACCAGCTTAGGGGATGTGGGTCTCAGCAGATAAACAGAGACGTTCACAGCTTGCAGTCTCCAGCCTACTTAGAACAATCTTGCTAGTTTTCATAGTTAGGTCTTTCAAAAAAAAAAAAAAATTGGAGTCAACAGAACAATTGCTGTAACTGTCTTCCACCCTGGAATTCTAAGGAGCAGGCCACCTTCTCTGCACGGGACACACAATTCTGAGCCACTCCAGAATGATCACTGTTATCCTAGATAGAGCAAGATGAGTGTCGCTTTTTAACATGACTGTGCTAATAGATGAATCTGGCAGCTACTTAGAAAGTCTAGGGAACGGGGTATAAGGAGGCACTAAAAGCATTTGTGCAAAGAGCATCAATGAGTTGGCTGTTAGGATTGTAGAGGAAACGTCTCAAAGGTCAAAACCCAAGCATGTGAGCAGAACACAAAGATACTCCCGTAACCTGAGATCTGTGGCTGCCTCAAAAGTGAACAGAGAAACTGCCCACGGCTTGCAGACAGAGGGTTCTAACAGAAGCCATTTGAGCTACACTGAAATGCCTCTTCCCCTCCCCCTTTTAATGGTTTTGGGAGGCAAGAATTTCAAATCACAGATGCATTGACCTAGTTCTGTGCTTTTATCAATAACCACAATTAACGCTGAAGAAAGTGGAACTCGAGCGGACACATGTTGTATTTTCTGTTTTGTTTTGTTTAAATTCAGCCCAAGACACCAGTTTATTTTCTTAAAGCTTTTGCCCGTGTCTTTCAACTAAGGAAAGCAATCACAAGGCACCTGGGTGGCTCAGTCTTCGGACTTCGGCTGAGGTCATGATCTCACAGTTCACGAGTTCGAGCCCTGCATCGGGCTCTGTGCTGACAGCTCGGAGCCTGGGGCCTGCTTTGGATTCTGTGGCTCCCTCTCTCCCTGCGCCTCCCCTGATCATGCTCTGTCTCTCCCAAAAATAAATAAACATTAAAAATACCTTTTTTTAATAAAAAAGCAATTACAATTTTGAGGACAAGACTTTTCTCTAAAGTGGAGCGTGGAGGAAGAAGTTTCTGCAAAGTTCCTCTTCTCAGGCTGATATTCACCGGCAGCATTAAGAAAGGGAGTCTTCATTTGTAAGCAAGTGAAACCCCACAAATATCAGATGATTTGAATTGAAGATTAATATACGAATACCTTGCTCCCTGGCACATCCACATCCAGTGTCCTGAAGTCAAAACAGAACGTTCAAGCCACTTCTTGTTGCTCTGGATAGAGACCACTGGGGCCGAGATCTTTTGAGACTTCCTTTCTTTGTTAATCATTCCCGTCTCCAAGCCAGAAGGCCTGTAAACAAAAGCGCTGTGTCATGTGGTTCGTGGTCAGGTGGGCCTGGCCCCACCGAGTACTCAGGTTTCAGACCGATGAAATCAGAGGCTGCAGTCCAGTCCGTTGAGACTTGCTATCGGTGTCAGGATCCTTTGTGAGGCATCTGGACTGCGCTCCATAGTTGGAGGGGAAGCAAAACCTGTCGGTAATGAGTTGGGCTTGCCATAAATCCCCAGGCACCTGAGCCAAGCTTTCCTCCATTCATCTTGGCTGTGCTGACTTGATGTTGAAATGAGGCAATGTGTTGCCAAGGTCAAGGACAGAGAGAGAACGGTAGACTGGCCAAAGGCATGAGGGTTAAGCAGGACACTTCTCAAGCCAAAGAAAGGGTGAATGAAATCCATAAAGGCTATGTGACGAGTGTTTACACAGTGGCCCAGAATGGCAGTAGTGGTGACAAGCAGCCAGTTAGAGATGAATGCGTTCCACTTGCTCACTGCAGGGTCCGGGGTGAGAGCGGTGGGTTTGCTTCCGGGGGCAGCAGGCCCTAAGAAGCCCTCCTTCCAAGACGCAGCCTGCAGCGGGGCACACTGACGTCCTTCATACAGTCTGCCACCCGCTCAGACATCCCTCTGGGACCCAGAAATCCAGCTGAAACCAGAGCGGTGGAGTTGAGAGTAGCATTTTACAAATGTAGCCGTGGCGTTGCTACTCGGCGGACAGCCTTTCTTTTTGAGAAGTCCTCTCTCTCCCCCCAGCGCTCAACACCTGCTCTGTTCTTTAATAGCTCCCCGGGGCCTGGGTCCAGCTGGGTTTCATTTTCAAAAACAAGAAGGATTACAGGTTTTTAAATAGAAATGACTGTAGAGATCATCTAGTTCACTGACCTCATTTTACAAATGAGGAAATGGCGGCCGAGAGGCTGAGTTACTCCCCCGAGGTCACACAGCTAGTGCTCGGAGATTAGCTCAAATGGATGGACCCTCACTTAGAATGGGAGAGGTCAGTGGAGCCAACGCCTGCGTCCTAAAGATCCTCTTCTCTTCAATGCCGGTGGATGATGGGATGGAGGGCAAGTAAGAAATGGAGTGCAATTAATTAATGAACCAAGTATAGGTGTGACTATAATATCACGGGCAATTTGGCCAGAGGACCCAGGAACACTTCAATCCTGCCTTAAATTCATCAATTCTTCCTATGAAGTCCCTAAGAGGAATATATCCATGGAAGATGATCAGTAAAGCAAAAGAGAATATATATAATAATAATAATAATAATAATAATAAAAAGAGAATATATTTTAAGTATCCCAGACATTGTTTTCAAACCTAAGAGAATTCTAGTGAATTAAAGTCAAACTACAGGATGACGCCTGTTTCTGGCGATGCTGGCCTAGGCAGCAAGCCCCTGGCAAGAGTGACAAAGTCAATTTTAAGGAGGTTGTTGGAAATGCTGACAAAGGAGGGAAGGGACGAGAAAGGAGGTCCATGGAGAAAAGTTCTCCTCTATTCTGAGAATCCTGAAGTCACCGATCTGGACATAGAAACAGACTCAGGAGTCATCGTTTCCAGCTTCCTCAATTAATAATTTAAGAGCAAAGTGAATTTTCTCTCCAGCTTTAACAGAACTCTAGGATTTTCAGACAGACCACTGTGGGCAGTGATTTGATAGAATCCTGCAGAAAAAGAGAAGCAGAGGGAAGGGCCTGTGGGCACACAAAGACCCACGGTCACACCTAAGAAGCTGCAACATTCAGAGACGCCGAGACTTGAGACGAAAGACAGAACCACGTTGTTCCCCCTCTGTAGTCAGATGGACTGAAAGTCAAGAGAGGGCCAGGAAGTGCAGCCATCACATCCCATAAACCCCGATTCTCTTCCTATCCTGATACCACTGTGAAGAAGAGCCTGGGGAGGTCAGAACTCTGAAATGCTGGGTGCTTACCTCCGTCATCCAAGCAGAGACCGAATTAGCTAAAGAGGCGCTTTAATAACTGCTTTGGCTTGACAACCCAATTTGGTCTGAGAGCGGCTAATTCCTAGGGTTCCCGCAAGCCCATCCCACGTTACTTCCTGACGAAGCAGGTGGTCCCATAAAGAATCTCAACAGGTATAAAGAAGTTATGAAATCTTTTGAGACTGGGCCGTGAACATTACATATATGTAATTCACTATAATTCACTCAGAAAGGACCTATAGTTAAAACTTTGGTCTCTCCTCACTCCTTTCTTCTTTCTCTATTCTCCACTTTATTAGAAGACTACAGCATTGTTTTTCCAACAAAAGTATTTCATTCAGTTCTCTCCATGAATGGGTTTTCTTTCCTTCTCCTCCTCCTCCTTCTGAGAGAGAGAGAGAGAGCGAGCAGGGGAGGGGCAGAAGGAGAGGGAGACAGAGAATCTTAAGCGGGGTCCAAGCCCAGTGTGGAGCCCCATGCAGGGCTTGATCTCACAACTGTGAGATCATGACCTGAGCCGAAATCAAGAGTCTGACACTTAACCTACTGAGCCACCCAGGTGCCCCTGGTGGGTTTTTTGTTTGTTTGTTTCTTTTTAAAAAATTATTATCTTTCTTAATGTTTTATATTTATTTTTGAGAGAGACAGAGATAGAGCATGAGTGGGGGAGGGACAGAGAGAGAGGGAGACACAGAATCTGAAGCTGGCTCCAAGCTCTGAGCTGTCAGCACAGAGCCCAAAGTGGGGCCTGAACTCATGGACTGTGAGATCATGATCTGAGCTGAAGTTGGACACTTAACCAACTGAGCCACCCAGGCACCCATGAGCAACCCAGTTGCCCCTCTTTGCTTCTTGATGCAGCTATGGCCCATATACACCCACAACCTCCCGCTTTGTACTTCCAGCCATTCAGTCTCTTAATTGTAATCACCTTGCACATAGTTGTTTAAAAAAAGAAAAACAAACAAGCTTTGTTTCATTTAATATTATATTGTGTGGAATTTCTCATGCCATTGGATATTTACAAAGACTATTCTTCCAAAAGAAGACAACGATGTATTTAATCCACCTGCTATGATGGCCATCCTGGTAGTTTCTAACTTTTTACTCTAATGCATACTTTATACATTAATCTCGGTCCATAACTGTGATTCTTTCTGTAAGGTAAAGTCCTACATTCTTAGAAGGAAGATTTTAATGTTCAAAGATGCACATATTTTAGTGGTCTTGATATTTTCTGCCAAATTTCTTTCTGGAAGGAGCAATTCCAGAAATTCACAATTTCTCACTCAATTCACACTCCCACAGTTCCAGTAAAATGTGTCTCCATCCCCATGCAGCTTCTTCAGAGTTTTACCGTCGCCATTTTGACAGTTGGAAAATGGTGCCCAACTTTCATTTCAATTTATTCTTTTTATGTTAAGGACTCTTTAAACAATATGGTATTAATGGATATATTTGTTTGATTTTTAAACCTGGTTTGTCTTGTCTTTAACTTATTTATGACCATTTTATGAAAATGTACTGTTGCTTTCTATAAAACTTATACAATGGACCTATCAGCCCTGCGGAGATAGTTCAAATTTCATTAGAATCACATGTGGAGTTTGTGTCTATTGCTTTCATGGTTTCTTTTATTATTACTGTTACTTAGGAAGCCATGCCTTTTCCAGAGATCAATTAAATTCTCAACTATGAATTTTTCAGCCATTAATATTATTTTTATGATACTAAAGCTAATTTTGGAAAGTGCCTCCTTTGTGCTACTCCTTGTTACACTTTCATGCAAGATTTCAGTTAATATTCAAATAAGTCCTGCAAAGTGGATACCCTTACTGTTTCTTTGTTTAGAAAATAAAGGCACTGAGACTTGCCATGGTTAGGTGACATGTCCAGGTCACAAGCCCACCAGGCTGCAGAGCCAGAGACCCCAGCCATGCCTAGTAAGACATGTGCTCTCAATGTTTTTTTATACACTGGGATTTATTTTATTTACATAGTCACGTGCCTCTACTATGGAGAGAAAACCTATTTTTACCAAGAAAAAAACAGACCAGCAAACAATGAAAAGCAGAGATGCAATAAAACAGGAGAGGGTCTAGCATGTTCTTTTCTGCTTAAAGGCTTGGTGACTTCACACCACCACTGGAATGAAACCAGACTCTTTTTTTTTTTTTTAAATGTTTTATTTATTTCTAGGAGAGAGAGAGACAGCGTGAACAGGGGAGGGTCAGAGAGAGAGGGAGTCACAGACTGAAACAGGCTCCAGGCTCTGAGCTGGCAGTCAGCACAGAGCCCGACACGGGGCTCGAACCCACGAACCGTGAGATCATGACCTAAGCGAAAGTCGGACGCTTAACCGACTAAGCCACCAAGGCGCCCCAAAAAACCAGACTCTTTGATGTGCATCATCAGACCCTGCTTTCCTCCTGCCTGACTCCACTCTCCCCTGTACTCACTGGACTCAATTCCTATCAACCTCTTCCCTATTTCTTTAACAGGCCAAGTTCATTCTGACTTACGGCCTTGGCACGGGCCAGTTTCCTCTGCTTGGACTGCCCTTCACACACAACTTCCCATGGTTGCCTCCTGCCTGTGGTTCTAAAGCAGTTTCCTTTGCAGTAGGTCTCTGTCTATTATTTCACTCTGTCTAAGTTTCATGGTGCGGTTTCTATTCAAAGCACTCTTACTTATTTGTATACATATGTATCTGTCTCCCACGCAAAAACATATACTGCAATGAAGACAGGCTTCTTGCCTATTTTATTCACAACAGGGATTCTCAATACCTAGCATTTACCTTGTGTTCAGCAACATTGCTCCATTTCCGTATTAGTTCTAATAGTTAATGCATAGACTTCTTTTGGATTTTTTATGTACCCAAGTGTATCATGTCATCAGAAAATACTAGAGCTTTCATTTGTTTCTTTTCAGCTGCATGCTTTCTCCCATGCTTTGTTGCACTGGCTATAAATCTATAGTTGCAATGTTGAACAGAAGTAGTGATAGTGGGCTTTTTTGCCTCCATCCTGATCTCAGGGGTAAAACTCTCAGAATTCTAGGATTAACAATGAGGTTCATTTTAGCTGTTTGGATGTAACCGTTATCAGATTAAGGAAGTCCCCTTCCATTCATAGTTTGTTATGAATTGTTATTGTAAATGAATTTGAATTACAGCAAATGCTTTTGCTGTAGCCATTAAGATTATTATTTAGTATTTTTCTATTCATGATGTGAATTACAGTAATGGATTTCAAACGTTAAACCACCATTGCATTTCTGAAATAAACTCAAGTTGCTCACAAGATATTATTTTGTTTTATGCCTTTGAATTCAGTTTGCTAATTTTTAAGTGGCTGCTATAGGAAAAATATTTATATTACAGTATACATAAATATTTTATTACAGTATAATATATTACAGTATATTTAACTTTTTGCTGTCAACTGGGGTTAATTAATATTGTACCACTTCATTTAAAAAATGTGAAACAAAAAACCCAGAAAAGGTAAAAATCTTGCAACCATAAAAGTCTATGTACTCTCTTCCTATGATTTTTTGTTATAATTTTCATCTGAATTATGCCTATATATGTTATAAACTTTGCAAGACAGTGTTATTCTTTTTGCTTTAAATAGGCATCCATTTTAAATAGTTAATACGAAAAATAGTTTTTATAATTGTGCAGACATTTACCACTTCTGATGCTCCTCATTCCTAAGATCTGATTTCCTCTGTGATCCTTTCTGTTCTTCCTGAAGAAATTTTTTTAACATGTCTTGCAGCAGAGATCTGCTGGTGATTATCTCTCTCAGCCTTTCTTTATCTAAATGTGGCTTTAATTTGTCTTCATTCTTGAAAAATATTTTCACTAGGTAAAGACTTATGGTTTCATGGGGTTTTGTTTTTGTTGAACACTTTAAACATATTATTACATTCTATGATCTTCATTTTCTTAATCAGAAAACCGCAGTCATTTGAATCATTGTTTTTCTCTATGTAATGAGTGGGTTTGACCTTGGTTCTTTCCATTTTTTTCTCCTTATTTCAGTTATTAACAGTTTAACCATGACATACCTAGGTATTTTGTTTTTGTTTTTGTTTTTTACAAATATATCCTGTTTAGGGTTTGCTGAGCTTCTTGAATTCATAAATTTGTGTCTTTTACCAAATCTAAGACATTTGCAGTGCGGTCATTTCCTTCAAAATATTTTTTCTTCCCCATTTTTTCTCTCTTCTCATTTTGAAACTTGGATTATTCATACAGTAGGCTTTAAAAAATTACTCCATATATTCCTGACTCTTTGTGCATTTTTGAAACCTTTTTTTTTTTTTCAGATCAGATGATTTCTAGTCATCAAACTTCAAGATTTCTGATTCTTCTTTTGTCTCTCTTCTGTCGTTCCAACTATCTTGTGAATTTTTTATTTCAGGTATTCAATTTTCATTTCTAAAATTTCTGTGTTTTAAAAATCATATATTCTCTTTCTTTGCTGACATTTTCTGTCTCTCTTTGACCTCATTGGTCACTGATAATGGCTGCTTAGACTGAGAATTCCAGAGTTAATATCTGTTCTTTTCCTTTGACAGTCTGTCACATTCTTCCTGCTCTTTTTTAAAAAAAAATTTTAACGTTTATTTTTGAGAGAGAAAGAGAGAATATGAGCGGGACAGGGGCAGAGAGAGGGAGACAGACTCCGAAGCAGGCTCCAGGCTCTGAGATGTCAGCACAGAGCTTTTCAAGGGACTTGAACTCACGAACCATGAGATCATGACCCGAGCTGAAGTTGGAAGCTTAACCGACTGAGCCACCCAGGTGCTTGCTCTTTTTATGAGGAGAAATTTTGAATTGCTTTGGACCTTGTGAATGTTGGGTTCTGTTTTATTGCTCAGAAGAGTATTGATTTTATTTTAATAAGGAAACTCATTTCAGTAGACTCAAAGGGCAAATTCTCTCATCCCTGCAGTAGGTAATTCAGCCCTAATTTCGAACTCCTTTCAGGCTGACTTGCACATGCGTGGTTCAAGGGCCAGTAAGAGACTTGGACAGAATTAAGCAGACTGCTGTTCACTTCTCTAGATCTTTATAGGGTTCTCTCCTCACCGTCTGCTGGTCCTGGTTGCCCTGGGCTTCTTCAAATCTGGTTTCTCCAGCCCCCAAAATGCATGTTTCTTTGGAGGCTTTGGGCATTTGTCTCTGCCACCCAGTCTGTGATGAAGCCAGAAAACAGTCAGCTCGTGCTGATGGTTTCCTCCAGATTTCCATTCTCCCCCACAGTCAGCCAGCTTCTGCTTATTCTCAAGAGGATTCGATCAGTATGTGATCCAGCATTTCCAGTTGTTGTTTGAGAAAGGTACCAGTTTGGGGGAGCTTACCTGTCATAACAGAAGGGGAAATCTTATGGGAAGGTTTTACTCTGATATTCAATTTCCTTAACTTGTGATACTCTTCTAATGTTTTGTTTCACCTGGGGTCACTGGACTAGATTGTTTTTAGATTTGTACACATCATCTCAGTTGATGAATTAGTTGGCAGAAAGTTGTTCATATTGTATATAGATGATATTTTTTCATGTTTATAGGCTTTGTAGTGATACCCTCTTTTCCGTTCCTGATATTACTTATTTATCGTTTCTTTAATCAGTCTCAATAAGGGGTTAGCACTCATTTTAGCCTTTCAAAGAATCAGTTATTGAATATTGAAGATATATGGTTGTCACCTGCTTCATTAATATCTACTCTTTCATTGGTACCTTCCTTGTACTTTGTTTAAGTTGCTGTTCTTTTTCCAACCTCTTAAAACAATTCTTTTTAAGTTTATTTTGAGAGAGACAGAGACAGCGTGAGTGCGGGAGGGGCAGGGAGCGAGGGAGAGAGAGAATCCCAAGCACAGAGCCCGAGGCAGCACTTAAAGTCACAAAACCAGGAGATCCTGACCTGAGCCCAAACCGAGTTGGATACCTAACTGACTGAGCCCCCAGGCGCACCCTTTTTCCAATCTCTTGAAGGGAAACTTTGCTCATTGATTTTAAGATCTTTTCTAGCACAGTTGGTCCTCATTATTTAATGGATTCCACCTCTGAACCTAAAATCTATTCGTCACCTCAAAATCAACACACGTGGCACTTTTGTGGTCATTTGTGAATATGCACAAAGCCTTAAAAAATGGGAGTCCCTTGTGTGCACATGCTCAGTGGAGACTGAACAAACCCAAGGCTTGCCTTCTTGTTTCAGGTCTCTTACAGAGATGATGAGCGTGGTAATAGCAGAGGGCAGCGAAGGGTCGTGCAGTCTGTTTCGGTTTCACCTCTCAGCTCAAAATATTTTCTAATTTTCGTTTTGATTTTTCCTTGGATCCATGAGTTATTTACAAGCGTTCTTAATTTCCAAGTATGTGGGGTTTTTATACATTTTTTATATTGATTTATTGTTTACTGCACTGTGGACAGAAAACATTCTATATGAGCAAAACATCCTTAGAAAGCTGTTGAACGTTGTTATGTGGCCTAATGTGTGGTTAATTTTTGTAAATATTTCGTGTACATCTAAAAATACGTGTTTCTGCAGTTGTTGGGTGTCGTGTTCTACATACAACAATTAAACCGAGTTTTTAATGTCGTCATTCCATTCTTCTATTGGTAGGGGAAAAAATCTGTTATAAGATGGCCGACAGGACTCATAAGGAAATACCTGTCCCTGATCAAAGGCTCCTCCTCCTGGGTTTTTCTTCCCACCCTGCTTGTGGCCAGCATTAATGAGGAATGTGGAAGTAACAGACTATAAATTATTCCCTCTGCTGAGGCTCCGGGCTCAGACCTCTGGAGAATGATCTCCTCGGAGCCCACGGGTGTAAAATAAACCTCCTCCCTTCCAAGATCTCCGAGTGCCGCTTGGCTCTTCCATCGGTGATCCAGACCAGATTCTGCAACGCTGTGTCCATACTAATACTTGCATGGTCGTTTTATTAGTTACCGAGAGAGCTTTGTTAAAATGCCCCCTGTGAATATCCAAAGAATGTACAACACAAAGAGTGAGCCCCAACGTAAAATATGGAGTTCAGTTAATAATAATGTATCATGTTGGCTTATCAAATAAATGGTTCACACAAACTCCAGATCTTAATAATAGGAAAATTTTTCTGTAGGAGGCGGAAGTGAGGAGGGTATAAGGGCATTCTTTCAGATAGAGTGCTCTCTATCTCCATTATGGGCTTCTCCTTATAATCATTTCCATTCTGCAAATAGTCTCTACCTTTCTTAGGCGTGGACTACTCTGGTGTTTGGTTTCAAGGTGTATCTTTGCAAGTAAGACAATAGAGCAGAAAGAGAGGTCAAATAAATCTCTAAGGAAGGACATCTTGTACTATCTGTCAAAAATAACTAAAAAATTTGCCACTAAAGTGTTTACAGTTCTGTTTTGAAACCCTAAAGGTTGATTCTACTACAAAAAATAGACCCTACTGAATAAACAAAGGGAAGATATATACTTTTAAAATCAAAGTACTATTTTTGACTTAAGGAGTACACAACTCAACTTTCTTTCACGTGAATTGCTTATTACTGCTTTGGGAAGACAGGGGCTAAAATATTAATTTTTTAACCTTATATGTTGTAACGGTAAAAAGACATAACATAACATTTATCATTTGAACCATTTTTTGTGTGCTGTTCTACGGCATTAAGCACATTCACGCTATTGTACAGGAATCACCAGCATCCATCTCCAGAACTTTTTATCTTCTCAAACTGAAACTCTGTCCCCATGAAACAACACCGCCCCCCTCCACTGACCTCTGTCCCTTGGCCTCTGGTTACCACTATTCTGTCTTCTGTCTTTATGAATTTGACCACTGGTGGAACTTCACGTAAGTGGAATCATAAAATATTTTAAAATATTATTTTAGAAAAAGCAACCTACTCTAAATAGGAATCAAGTAGTAAGTTACTAGCACAAGTAACTATTCTGACCATCGTTATTGATTGCGGCTTTTATGCATTTTGCTTATGAAACCCATCAGGCGGTTTTAGTGAAGGAGGCAATTTCAGAATGTTTCAACAAAATAAATCACCAGAGCCTTCTCATACAGGGCTTCTAAATGAATTAAAAAAGGTAAGTTTCAGAACCAAGAGCTTCTCAACGACTTATATGTTTATTGTCACTAATTTCCTGGTTGGAAATGGGTTTACAAGAGCTGTCGGTCTTAACACAGTTTGCATTTGGAGTGGCGTTTCTGGTGCAAATGAAAGCACTTCTCTGAGGTTCAAAACGATTTTCTTCCCTGAAATAACACTAAAAATGGTTTTGATTGATCGTAACACATGCATTTTAAAATGGGTGAAAATCGATCACAACCGCACCCTTAGATTAAACAAAACCCAGATTGCAGGGATAGCTCCAACAAACGCCACCAGCGGCATCGCTTTCATTTTCTGACTCGGTGCTAATCGAGCAGACAGACTTTTCCTTTGCAGCAAACAGGTATTGATAAAACAGTTTTAGCTGTTCTGTCACCCATTAAGTTGATGGTGGGCAGGCCTTCGATGCCTATAAATTTGATCTATGTTCAGCAAAGCCACAAGTTGAAAACCTTGACTTCTAACATTTTAAAAGTCTTAAATATATTTTAGCTCCAGAGCAGACACACTTAAGTTATATATGACTCAGGCATACTTGAAGAGGCTGGGTAAATTGTTTCGAATACTTTCAATTCCCTGTCCTCTAATTAAATTAACTCTGGACATGTGCCTGTCTGCTCACAAAGTTGGGGTGAGTGCATTCCGTATGCACCCGGGTGGGCCGTAGGCTGCAGAAGCAGTTAAGATTTGTACCCATGTTCCAAGCGTGTTACTGAACGTTTTGCCACAAATTAAGGGCTGAAGGCTGGGAGATATAGAGAGAGGTGAGTAAGAGAAGGAAAATGGGAAAACAGGAAAGCAGAACCTGATGGAAGAAATAGATAGGCTATTGTTATGCTTATAAATGCATCTATTAACCCAGATCTGGAGTTCAGGGAAATAAATGTGCCCATGGGCCACTCACTGTATTGTGCAAACCCTGACTTACCTTGTCTATCTGACTCACGTGCCCAGTTTCTGTAGCAGAGGAGACTGGCTGCGCGTTGCTATTTTATTAAATATATATTTATAGTTGATGATGATGGTGACGATGATGACTTTTATTGAGAAAGCCGGGAACAGGAGAAAAGGCAGGGTGGGAAGAAATAAGGCCACGGAGGAAAGCAAGGAGCAGAGTCTACTATAGAGGGTAGAGCCAGCCCATCCTGCCCGCCTGCTTTGCCCTTGCCGCTGGCCACATTGCAGGTTTGCAAGAACTTCCAGCCTTTATCATTTAGATGAGGCCAAACCTCATTTTCATTGCAAAGGCCTTCCTTTGCGGTGAATTTAATAATGGACAAAAGGTAAGGCTGTGGAGGAAAGGGAACCTTTGCATACCACCGGTGGGAATGCAAGTTGGTGCAGCCACTATAGAAAACAGTATGGAAGTTTCATAAGAAATTAAAAATAGAACTGCCATATGATCTCTCGCAATCCCACTTCTGCATTTACGTCTGCAGGAAGTGAAACCATTATCTCAGAGGGATGTCTGTGAGCCCGTGCTCACAGCAGCATTATTTACAATAACCAAGGTATGGAAACAACGTACGTGTCCATCAACAAATGAACGGATCAAGAAAATGTGGGGGGGAGGGTATATGTATTATACACAGTGGAATACTATTCAGCCTTAAAAAGGAAGGAAATCCTGTCATTTGCAAAAACAATGTGGTTGAACCTGGAGGGCATTATACTAAGTGAAATAAGCCAGACAGAGAAAGAAAAATGCTGCAAGCTCTCATTTACTTGTGGAATCTAAAACCTAAAAAAAATAGGGGCACCTGGGTGACCCAGTCGGTTAAGCATCCGACTTCTGATTTTGGCTCATGTCGTGATCTTGAGGTTCGAGGGTTCAAGCCCTGCATCAGGCTTTGCACTGTCAGTGCAGAGCCTGCTTGGGATTCTCTCTCTCCCCCTCTCTCTGCCCCTTCCCTGCTCTTGCTCTCTCTCAAAATAAATAAATAAACAAAATATTTAAAAAATAAAAAATCAAACTTTTAGAAACAGAATGAAAAAGCAGTTGTGGGGGAAATAGAGTGAGCTTGGTAAAGGGCACAAGCTTTTGGTTATAAGATGGGTAAAGTCTGAGGATCTAATGTACAACATGGTGGCTGCTATTAATAGCACTGTACTGTATAATTGAAATTTGCTTAGAGAGTAATGCTTAAATGTTCCTACCATAAAAGAGGAGTAGTAAAGATGTGAGGCGATGGATGTGTTACATAACTCAATGGGGGGAATCCTTTCACAGTGTATACGTATAACAAAGCATCACACTGTACACTTTAAATATCTAACAGTTTTATTTGTCATACCTACCTTTAAAAAGTTGAAAGAAAGAAGTAGATTTACCGATTTTGAATGAACCGAATGCAAAAAATTTCCTTGGTATTTTAGTAGTCAGGACAATAGCATTCCTCCGGAAAGCAGCCCAGCTCAGTTGTCCAGAGGATTGATTATTTTAGATTTTAAAATGTTACTTTTTTTTTTGACATGTTAGAGAGTGCAAAGCGGTGCCATGCACCTTATAAGAGAAGGGCAAGAAAATGTTTCTCCATATTCCTGGGGGAATGCCTATCAGGAGGAAGTCTTTGGAGCAGGAATGAGCCAAATAATAAAGGCAGCCCAGGGGAGGGTGCAGACCGGGGACAGAGTGTGCCACCAAGCACAGAATCAGCACAATCCATTCTCAGCCCCGTGACCCGGGCAGGACACCCCGGCTCCGCCACAGACGCCGCTGTTAGGTACCGCCCTCCTTGCCCCGGGCCACTGAATGGCTTTTCCCTAAACCACGGAGAACATTCTTGGTAAGTGAACTCAAAATTGCCACCGAGGTGATGTCCTAAAAAAGAGGTGTAAGTGAATGCCTGTGTGGCTTAGATTAGAACTTTTATTTACATGTCCGGTGAAATTATGACAGAATTACCATTCTTGTTCCCAAAAGAGCTTATTCTGTACAACAGAATGTTTTGAGGCCGAGCAGTGCCTAACTTTGGCTTCATTTTACGTGTTCCAGAGGGATAGCGTGAACCCAGAATAAGAGGAGGAAGCATATTCCCCAACTCTGGACCTAGGAGACACGGAACATTCACAAAGTTCCAATATCTGAGAAGTTGCATAGTAAAGGTTCCTCAGCCAGGCCTGGGCAAGAACTGTATGGTCAAACTACTACGGTATGTTAGTCGAAGCATATGTTTAAAAAAACACTTGGGGCACCGGGTGGCTCAATCAGTTCAGCGTCCAACTCTTGATTTCAGCTCAGGTCATGATCTCCGGGTTCGTGAGTTCAAGCCCCGTGTTGGGCTCTGCACTGACAGTGTGGAACCTAATTGTGAGCCTCTCTCTCTCCCTCCCTCTCTGCCTCTCCTGTATGCACTCGCTCTCTCTTTCAAAATAAATAAGTAAACTTAAAAAAAAACTCATGAAGTGCTTTAAAATTTTTTTTAAATGTTTATTTTTGAGAGAGAGAGAGACAGAGTGAGAGCAGAGGGGCATAGAGAGAGGGAGACAGAGAATCTGAAGCAGGTTCCAGGCTCTGAGCTGTCAGCACAGAGCCCGACGTGGGGCTTGAACCCATGAACCGTGAGATCATGACCTGAGCCGAAGTCAGAGGCTTAACAGACTGAGCCACCCAGGCGCCCCATCACGAAGTGTTTTAACATTATCAACTCTGTTTAAAAATGGCAGTATATATAATTAACACATAAACTTTGGAGTGCATTGAAAATGAAAGCTTTAGTTTTAATCTTAGAAATGAAATCCTTATTTTCAATGTTTAAAATGGAATCCAATAACTATTGCTTAGATACCTAGAAAGTCAAGCCCTGGCTCTTGGGTAGGCTTTCCATTAGGGCAAGGGCCAAAATGAGGGGTGGCTTTCTTTACAGAGACACTATTCTATGGACAGTAGAGGCCCCAGGTACACTCAATGGTATGTAAACCACAGCGGCGTCCCTCGCTTTGGTATATCAGTGGAAGTTCCCCAAACACAGCAGGTGAGGGAACCCTTAAATAGCAAGAAAATGCTGTACAGGTAAGAATCACTGTCATGACATCTTCCTTGCTGGGAGAACTACAGCGCAGCCTGTGTATCATGGTGGAACCAGGGGGGCAGTCCTGGGTGGAGTTAGGTTAAACATGATAGCAGCTGTAGCCGAGGTGTTTAGGGCAAAACCAATGACATGGCAGTGGAAGAATGAGATGAGATGAGCGGCACATTGCGGGGCGAGGGACTTCGGAAGCATGGCCCATGCGTTGTCGTGCCTTCAAAGTCACCTTCTAGCGCAGACGCGGGAACAGAGACTGAGCGGCTCCCTGGGCGTTCAGCACCATCGCGCCCCGTGGGTACTGACGGTGAGCAGCAGATGGCAAGCAGGACAGTGTCTGGGTGGCAGGTGGCCCAACGCACCTGTGCTGCACGCAGGGCTGCTCCGGCCGAGCTGTCCCCTCGAAGCACCATCTTGTATTTCCTCTTCCACCTGCGCCCCAGCTGCTGCAGTAACTCCAGGGCCCACCTGAGTCCCCTCTTCATGCAAATGTCGCCTCTGCCTGGGGTGCATGGTGCCCTCATTTCTGATTTCTCTTCCTCCTCTGCTCCCAATGGAAGTTACCTTTGCTCTGCCCGGTGCCCATCCAAAGCAGGGCGCTATTACCTGGTTTTCTTACTCTCCATTCCAGTCGCTTCTTGCCTCCCTTCCTAGCGCTTATGAGCTAGAATGCATTTCTTCGGATATCATTCAGTCCAAGCCCTTCCTTTTATACACAAGGGTGTTAATGGCCAGAGAGTTGGGGAAGTGTCTGCAGTTGCTCACTCAAATTAACAGAGGCACCCACAGCTATGTCTACAATATCTGAAAGGGCAGAGGCATCTCAAAGTCCATTTGCCTCTAAATAAATCCAACTATTCGGTGATAAAGCAAATACACAGTCCAGAGGAAGGAACAAAACCTTTCCTTTTGTTTTTTTTCCTTTAGATTTCCAGCAAACAGGGGCGCCTGGGTGGCTCAGCCAGTTAAGTGTCCGACTTCAGCTCAGGTCGTGATCTCACGGTTTGTGGGTTTGAGCCCCGCCTCGGGCTCTGTGCTGACAGCTCAGAGCCTGGAGCCTGTTTCAGATTCTGTACCTCCCTCTCTCTCTGACCCTCCCCTGCTCACACTGTCTCTCTCTCTCTCTCTCAGAAAGAAATAAAAACGTTAAAAAAATTAGATTGCCAGCAAGCAATCTCCCTTCGTTGTCTTCCCACACACCAGCTAAGTGGGAAGAAGCACCTTTCCCCTCTCTCCTCGCCACCTCTCCATACCAGGATCTCATCATTTCTTCCTCTAACCCTCTAGTGAAGCGATTGGTTAATAGAAGGAACTGGAAGGAGATGGGGGGAGGGGCTTCAGGTGGGCAAGATGCTCGAGTCTGGTGTATAAAAGGAGGAGATGAAGAAGAATCCTTCTTGGTCCAGCTCAAACACACGGACAGCCTCTCAGCACCCAAGTCCTGCATTTTATTATGCTGAGTCTTTTCTGTTTCGTCTGTCTTCTGTTATCCTGATTTGATAAATGCCAGCTCTCCAGAGGAAGCACCTGTCTCCAGCAGGTGGGTAAAGGGGAGGAAGATAACCGTGCTGGGGAAACGGGGAAATACGGTGACAATGGAGGCACCAAAGCAGTTTTGCAAGCTGCAGGCGCGCGAGAATGGCATGAGCAGCTTGCTTAACGTTCAAATTCCCGGGCTACCCTAACCCTCGGAAAGTGGGATTCACTAGATCTGGGGTGGAAACGTTGGATGCCAGGATCTACACGTAAAAAGGCACCCTGATAATACTGTAAAAAGCAAGTCGTCTTAGTCGGTTGGGCGTCCGACTTTCGCTTAGGTCATGGTCTCGCGGTTCGTGGGTTCGAGCCCCGCGTCGGGCTCTGTGCTGACTGCCAGCTCGGAGCCTGGAGCCTGTTTCAGTCTGTGACTCCCTCTCTCTCTGACCCTCCCCTGCTCACGCTGTCTCTCTCTCTCTCCTAGAAATAAATAAAACATTAAAAAAAAAAAGCAAGTCGTATGTCTTTCTCTGTCATAAAAGAATCAAGCACCTGTGGCTTGAGGTCTCTGCTCTAACTCAATACTTCCAAATGATGCGTGCTCAGATACGACTTCCCAGAGGCGGCTCTGGGACCCGGCCAGAGGGATGCCCTCCACCAGCCTCACCCATTTCCCCTGCTGGCCCTTATGCAAATAACCTGTGCTGAGTGGGCGGATGCGGAGGAGATTGTGAGGCATTTTGGCTCAGCAATAGCATTTCAGAACATCCACACAGGTTAGCTGTCCCTTGAACAATGAAGTTAATTTCAGAACCAAAAGCAAACAGAAGGAAGGAGAGTCCCCCCCACCCCCCACCCCCCCCACACACAACATCCTCGTCCCCTCTACATACAAATCCGGAGATACAGAAAGTCCTGAGGGCATGGGGATTCCACGGTCTGCATTTTCAGGCAGGGCACACTCTCTTCTTGAGTCAGATCACTGCTTCTTTCCTGTCTTCCACCTTTGGACAGCTGTTCTCACTGCCTTGTGTTTTTCAAGCACGTTGCACGATGTTGCTTGACTGTCCAGGAAAACGGTATCCGCTCATTCAGTGTACAGTTCCCTCCGCATATCTGCTGAGAATTCGGAAGGATTTGGGTCCTTGTTCTGAGATCGGAGAATGGCACCATTTCGGTGAACGTGCATCTGCTGAGCGTGGCTTGGACTTCGGTGCCTGGAAAGATAGGGATTAGGTGCCCTTCCTCCCTCCGCTAACCAAAGACCATCCCATGTTAGGACAAGTTTTCCCTTGACACAGAACTTCCTGCCTCCCAGGCTGCGGGCAGTTTTTGGCGACATGGTGGCAGGTGTCGGGGATGCTCGCATCCTTCCAGCTCCTCGCCATTGCCTGACCGGCCCTTCTGTCTTCCAGAAGGTTTGGAGCTACAGCAGCAAAGAGCACTGTTGCTCTGGGAGCCTGTCACACATGTGCTCGTACCGAAAGTGCTGGAAAAGGCAGAGGGGAGTGGGGTGGGGGGCCAGTGCCGTGATTTAAGATGGTCTTACTGGCTATTTAGTTAAGCCAGCGCTGTCTCAAGGCAGAAGAGGGATGTGCCTTTTAGTGATCGAATCAGCTGGCATTTGAAAGGGAAGGAGCAAGAGAGAGACACTTCCTTGGGAGGCTTGACAGGTGAAAAATGACCCAGAAAAGTCCATGGTTAAATAGTAGGGCAGCTGACACAAGGTACTGAAAACCAACTCATATTTGCCATAGTTGAGGATCTCCACTAAAACTCTCTGCCCGTGCCACCAGCACACAGAAGATAGGCTGTGTGTTTTCCAGATTGCTATTTTTTTAATCTGCCGCTTTTCTTTGAATATCAACTATCAATTATTTGTAATACTGCAAATACACACTTGTGGGAAACAATCCATAGATAGTTTTTAGTTGACTTTATTTAAGTGTAGTTTTCTATACACGTATGTGCATAGGTGTGCTTCCTGCTTTGAGAATTCATGTTTAACAAACTAATGAAGTCCCACGGGGCAGATCTCCTTGCGCAAGTGTTGGAAGTCTGCCCAGTTCCTGGCCAGCTCCTTTTCTGGGCTCTTATCTATAATGCATGGTGTCTTGAGATTCAACATTATCAATCCTAAAACCTTGTGGCTAGTAGGAGAGATAAAGTTCAATGTTTGCATTTCTCCCTTTTTCTTTTGACAAAATGAATAGAGTTGCAGATGCTATAATGAAGCTCACCGGGTGTGCTGAGCAGGCAGACTTTTGTGGAAAGGGCACGGGATTGGGCAGTGCAAGATGTGGGTTTGAGTCCCAGCTCTGCTGCTTAAGCCGTGTAGCCTGAAGCAAGTTATCAAGTCTCTGTAAGCACGAGACGCTTATCTGTAAAGGTTTACTATCATCAGTTCCCTGCTTACTTCCCCGGGTAGGTATGAAGGTCAAATGAGATGCAGATAAGAAAGCATTCAGCGAATTGCAACATGGTCTTTTGGATGCCACGCCGTCTAGGGCTCTAGTACCAGGTCAGCAGCCCGCATGGTGACAAAGCACTTTGTCGGGTTGAGAAAGCGGTCATTCTCACAGTGATTTGAGTGTGAGATTTTATATACACAAAGAGATTGTCTGGCATTAACAAATGCAAATTGACTTTTTAGCTTTTTAACTTTTCAGTTTCTTCTGAAGCTGCAACAGTATGAAAAGGAGGCATCAGAACAGATACCCACGGTGAAGCAAGCAAAGCGGGAAGGAAGGTTCCAGGCCGGTGGTGTCCCTGCTACACGCCCGCCATGCCCAGGGTGCAGAGTTTGTCTTTTCCTTTTCTTTCCGTCTCTGCAGGTGATCTAACCAGGAACATGAAATGCCATCTATATTGAAGATGCTGAAAGTTACAGCCTCAAACTGGAAATTCCCCTGAGCCTCATCCCAACATATACCCAATCAAATTTTCTATGCTGTCAGTTGGTTGTCTAAGAGGCATTAAAAAATTAACATGGCCTATTAAGAAGCCACTAACATCCCCACAAATCCACTTCCCGCCAAGCCTTATTTATCCCACGTCAGGGCCCTCACCTGGTGGCTCAGGTCAAAATCATAGGGACCGTGCACTTGAGACTCTATACTGGAAAGACAGGGCCCGAACCCCAGCTTATTAGCTCTGTGGCTTCAGTTAAGTTACTTCATCTTTCTGCACCTCAGCTTCCTCATCTCTAAAATGCAGACTGTTGCACCTAAGTCTTCACATTTTGGGGGAAGATTAAATGTGCTGGAATGGAAAGCACTCGGAATAGTGCCCAGCACGTTTTAGGTTCCACGTGAGGGCTTACTGTGCCTATTTCCTGGGGCCTCATCTACATTTCATTAGAAGACATTGTCGCTTCTACTTCCAAAGTCTATTCCCAATCCCGCTGCCCCATCCCGGCCCCAAATCCCCTGTTTGGACCACCGGGCCCTAACTTGCCCACCTGTCTTCCCTCGGCCTCTGCCACTGTCCATCCCGTGCACAGCAGGCCTACCTGCTCTGACTGCTTTCCGCCCAGTCAGTCTCTGCTCTCTCCTTGGGATGGCCTAGCCTGCTCTGGCTGCCCTGTGGCGTTATCCATTTCTCAACTCAAATGGCACTTCCTCCAAGCCACTGTCCCTCTTCACGGTCAGGGAAGCCTCCTCTTCCCGTCATGACCCTCCACGGTCCTATCCTCCGTTTTTATTCATAGGCGAACAGAATCTGAAATGACCGGACGATGGACAGGCCTAAGGGTTCCTGTTCATCTCTTCCCGTGGACAAGGTCCTTGAGTGTGGACACCCCTTTGTCTATGTTGTTGCTCTGTCTTGACAGGGTTGAACTTCATCTGCTTCCTGTGATGGTAAGAACCACCCCCCCACCCCCACCCCCCCGCCTTTGTGTTCTGACCAATGACTTACTTGCAAAGAACTGTCCTTCCCCAAATGACTTAGATAAGATTTATGGATGCCTCCCTGTCTCCTTATAACAAGGCCAGATGCAGACCCTCCAAATTCCCTTTCTTTTCTTCCCGAGTGATTAGCTGCACCGGTTAACGCCACTGATCAGTTGGAATAAAATGCTTGTTAACCAGACTTTGGTTAATATCCTCTCTATCCCACGTGCCACTGAACTTTGGCGTGCCCTCAGCCTGAGCCAGCAGATGCATAAGAAGAGGCTGGCCACGGGGTGAAGCATTCTCTGATATACTCCCTGATCAGGCCACTCCCCAACACCTACTCTTGTGTAGCTTTTTGGCTTCTTTCTATGAAAGGAAAACTCTTTTTGCCTAACCCTTGGGGTGCTTACAGATCTTATGGACACAGCATTCTCGTGTGGTGACAATTCCTTTCCCCCTTTGCAATAATCCTTAAAGTCTCCCTGAAAAACCCAATATATATATATTTTTTTAATTTGACAGTCCCCAGTGTCTAAAGGTGCCTGGCACGTGATGGGGGCCTGATAGATACTCATTATGGAATGAAGAATACATTGCTATTTGGGAGTCTAGTCAAAATACTGCAGCTTTAATAGAGGCTCCCAATGCCCATCGCTGAAACCCCTCACTGCGGAGCCCACAGAGAGAGTTTCATTTTGCGCTGATTTCTGGACACAGATTTAGGAAGAGCCTTAGGAGAGACAGTGCACTCAGGCCAGGAGCGGGTAGCCGATGGTAGGGATGGGTTCGCCACTCACTCATCAATTCATCTCATTTGTTTTCACTTGCAGAAAAAAATTGCATTAGTTCCCTTGTTCCTCACCCGGTCCTTCACTGCGTGCAGCCTGGAGTGGTACGCTGAATAAAGATGAGAGTATTATGGCTGGGGGGATGGGGGGTCTGTATCTGTAGGAGGCTAAATATCCATGTAATCAAGAGCATTATTAAAAGGGGCACCTGGGTGGATCAGTTGGTTAAGCATCAGACTTCGGCTCGGGTCATGATCTCACGGTTCAGGGGTTCAAGACCCGCGTCGGGCTCTGTGCTGACAGCTAGCTCTGAGCCTGGAGCCTGTTTTGGATTCTGTGTCTCCCTGTCTCTCTGACCCTCCCCTACTCGTGCTCTCTCTCTCTCTCTCTCAGAAATAAATAAAAACATTAAAAAATTTTTAAAAAGAGTATAGTTAAAAATAAAATCTCTCATTTTTCAAGCAGATGCTTAGCAACTTATAAACCTTGTATCTAAACTTGTGCCATATTCCAGGTTGTGTTTAAAAGTTAAAACCAACAGAAACAGAGCAGAATAAAATAAAATAAGCCATAAACATTCCCCCTAACAGGAACATACACATAACCTTCTATTTTTAAGACATTTTCTTTGTTTTAGGCCACCACTGCATCATGGCTCATCCTTTAGCCCAGAGTAGATAGCTCACTATTATTATAAAGAAAAAATAACCTTCAGCCTTGAAAGATAGAGCAACTCCCACACTTTCCATATACTGCCTAAATAGCTGTGATGAAAACAAACAACTTTCCATACCAGTTGAGTTTTTTCTTTTTTTCTGACTAATCAGAGCATCCCTCTTAATTGCAAATATATTAAATGATAATCACGACTGAGGTACATAGCTAATCTGGGTTTATTGCCTTTTTATATGTATAACAAATATGAGCTTTCCAAGTTAGTATAATTATATTTCAAGACCCATAAAATATGCTTCATTTTATGGTAACTATATTGCCATTTGGAGTTAATTTATTTATGAAAATTCTGCTCACTGCTATTAAGAAATCTATCTCAGGGCTGGGCATGAAAAAGGCCATTAATTAACTCTTTATTGATGGATTGATCAGGGAAGGAGGCTCCCGTTCATGGGTCCTGGTGGTTACTCAGCACAGCATAAGGACCGCTGCCAGCTGTTTGGTGATGGGAGAAACATTTTGAACTTGGAAGAATTAGAAGTGGCCAACTATTCCATATAAAAATTTATAAGCACAACATTCAGTTTATTATACATGTTTCACGTGATGTCAGGAAATTAACAGTAATTTATGGGATATTTTCATTGTGCCCAGGACTGTGCTAAGAGCCAACGGAGAATTCAAATGGTATAAGATCGGGGCGCCTGGGTGGCTTAGTCGGTTAACCGTCCGACTTTTGCTTGGGTCATGATCTCGCGGTTCGTGGGTTCGAGCCCCGCGTCGGGCTCTGTGCTGACTGCCAGCTCAGAGCCTGGAGCCTGTTTCAGTCTGTGACTCCCTCTCTCTCTGACCCTCCCCTGCTCACGCTGTCTCTCTCTCTCTCTCTTAAAAATAAATAAAACATTTAAAAAAAATAAAATAAAATGGTATAAGATCTATTCTTTCAATGCTATGTTAGAGACTCTCTTTTCTGCCCTTTGCTTAGGTTAGATTAAACATTCTTTGACTTTATTTTCCATACATTACTGCCAGATGTACTCACCTATTCCAGCTGAAATTAGCTCTATTTCCCTGAGTTTAAATCTTCTGGACAGATATTGATAATGCCATTTCTCTATCCCAATGAATCACTTAACCAAGAACAGACTTAATTCCTTCAAAATTTTCTTTGTTGCTTTCTTCTCTTCCTTCATTTTAATGAAATTCTGATTAGTGAGCTCATTACTGTTTGTATCTGGGTTTCTTTAAGCATGTGGCAAATTTGAGATGTTTTCATGGAAGCAAGGAAATTGCTACTTCCCTCTTTCATCATACTGCAATTGATTTTCAGGCCCCAAGAATTTATCTCCATTTTGAAGATACATTGTGGCAAAGGAGGACGCCATCACTGGTTATTTTTAAGTTTGGGTGGCTTAAAATGGACTTAAAACACATCCTTTTTCTCCAGATGAAGTTGCTAAAAATTTGGTGCTACTTTCTTAAATTGATTAACACTTGTAGTCTCTGGCATCTTCATAATTCATATTACAAGCGCTGTTCATTTCTCCAAGTACAAATAAGGTTGTCAGACCGCTTTAAAGGCTGCAATCATTGAGTAATACATAAAGAGTGCAACCAAATAAGTAATTTATGGAAGGGCTCTCTGGTGGTGCAAAGAATTAATGAAGTTTTCAAAGGTTCCCGATTTGCAGTCTGGGGATAGCTCAGAGGCTGAGAGATTTTGACTCGAAGCCAAAGAAACAGAGGCCACAGAGCTAAGGTAAGCGGGGAGGGAGAGAAATATGATCCAACCCGGAGACTGCAAACAGGGGACCTCCAGGATCCTTCTGGGTTACAGATTGTTGTTAGTTCTCTAACTTTGGCTTGGAATACCTTTAGGAGAGGGAAACTTGATTTTCTACCCACCATGCTGCCCACCATTATCACTGTGAGCCCCGTCCTACACTTAACATCGCCTGCCTGGCACCTAAATGCACTTGGGTCTGTGACCCAGTCCTCAACAGGTGAGGAAACGAGAAAACCAGGAGCTGGGTGGTGTGTTCCAGGTAACGGGTGAGCAACAGATATCATGTGTGGTTTACCTCACAGGTACCTGGAGTCCTGCCCGGTGTTCTTTCTACTCCATGTGTGGTTATATTTGTCTGAGAGGTTAAAGTCAGAACCAGTGAAGGATTGTGTTCATTAGTATAACATTTCATACTTCTATGGAGTCACAAAAGTATTTTAGAAGAAAGAGTTATAAAAAAGAATGTTCAGGAAATTGAGTTATTTGGGGCACTTGGGGGGCTCAGTCGGTGGAGCATCAGACTTTGGCATAAGTCATAATCTCATGGTTTGTGAGTTCGAGCCCCGCATCAAACTCTGTGCGGTGCAACCTGGAGCCTGCTTCAGATTCTGTGTCTCCCTCTTTCTCTGCCCCTCCCCTGCTCTCGCTCTCTCTCTCTCTCTCTCTCTCTAAAAATTAACAGTAAAAAAAAGAAGTTGAGTAATTTGACCAAGTTGAGGGAGAAACCTGGGTTTGGAATCTTACATTCAACCCCCCACTCTGGTGGGATTTATTGCTTATTTTGCACAATGGAGGGAGCAAACAGTAAAAAGTGATTAAATGATGGCATTTCTATCAGCTTAAAGTCACAAATTCCACAGTAAACCTCTAGATAGTCCTTACCTTTAAAATGCCATTGATCCCTCAAAAGAACAAGCCACTAGACTAAAAGAAATAAGCAAAAACCTATGGCATGCGTGCTCAGAAATTATTTTCTCTTAACCGTCATGTTACTCATGCAAGATTTCTTAAGTCTGACTTCATTTCAAAAAGATCATTCGGGTTGCCACAAGAGGCCATCTTATTTCTTAACTTAAGATGCCTTTAATGTGATAACCAAGAATCACAGCTGCATCAAAGGCAACAAAGAAAGGTTTAACTTGAGAAATTCTGGATTCCTCACACATTCTGACTCTGAACTAAATATTCACTATAACAATGCGATTTTCTAAGATATTTGGAATAAGTCATTAACAATCAGGGAAGGTGCCCACAGAACGAAAGGCAAAGTCCAGACTGGGCAATAGAAATACACGCTTTCATCATTCGTGGTCCAAACGGTGCTATCAACTCGTACCTGCTTCTGTTCACATTCTATTTTCCGTTTCTCTCATTCCTATTTCTTCATCACCATGGATTCAGAATACCTTCTAATTTCTCAGTTCACTCTTCTTTTTCTTCTACGGGATGATCCCAAACAGTCCCCTGCAGGAAATCCACATGAGTTAGGAAGATTGCTTGAGAAGCCCTTGCATTTATGCACCAGAAAACTTGTGTTTTTGGCTATTGCCAAAACAAATTTTGTTTGTTTTTAGACCTTCATTAAATTAGACTCCTAGGTTTTTAACCTCCTCTGTGCTCGGTGGTTTTTCATATCTGTGTCTAGCACTTATCAGATTGCACTATAATTATTTGCTCACATATCCAGCTTCCTTATTTAACTCTGCACAACTCAAGGACAAGAGATTATATCTTAATCAGTTTTGTATTCCTGGCACCTCACATAGTACATGTGATATTAATCAAAGAAAAAAAATGAATGAATGAAACCACACAGATAATAGGTGCCTGTGAAGGGTACTGCTTTAAAAAAAAAAGAAATCCCTGTTGTAGCTAATATAGAAAACAGGCAAGAGACAATGGCTGAATTGGAAAAATCAGGGAGGACGATTTATGTAGGGGGTGGTACGATCAAGTGGGGAAGTTGGCTTCAGTCCAGTATCCCGAGTGGATCATAGGGCTGGCTGAAGGGCTACCATTGACGTCTGATGTTCTCCCAGTCCCATGTCAAGTTCTGTCCATCCTCTGCTGTCTTCTTCCTTACCTCTTCCACCTCACTGATGCTTGGATGAACAGTCCCAAACTCGTCTTTCAGATTCTAGCCGTAACATACTCAACTCCTCTTTATCCATATCTTTTTACCTTCTATCTTTTGATCTGTTCAATCCGATTGGAGTCAGGTCTTGTTGGCTTAGATGTCTCTCTCTCTCTCTCTCTCTCTCTGTCTCTCTCTCTCTCTTTTCATCCCACCACTGCTATAGCACTTAGTATGTACCAGGTGATTTTAGGTGCCAGCCCTGCATAATGGGAGCTTTTGTCCTGGCCATGTTCATATTATTATCACACAGTGAGGGGCTCATGGCACCCAGAAACATGTCCAACCAGAGTCTGCACCACCTTTCCATATTCCACATACCCAGAATGCAAGAATAGCCTGCCCATGGCCTCCAAACCTGCATCCGGGGCTTGTATGGACCTCTTCCAAACATTCTGCTTTCTGAGTGTGCCGATTGCCTTGGTTGGGAGCAAAGTTGAATCAGCTTTGCTGTGTGAAATGTCTGCACAAGTATCATGAGGCCCCGTATGATACAGGACAGAGACGAGGGTAATTGTGGGAAGCAGTGGTCTATGGGTTCAGGTGGGAAGGTTTCTCCTTATACTCAATTACTCTTTTTAGCTCCCAGAAGTTTTAGAGCCTGCTAAATGCTTTCCATGTATTCTTTTGTCTTCATAGCAACTCCATGTAGGAGAAATCAAGGTCTTATGGGGAAAACAGAATAGAGGGAATTGCTAATGTCTCACATAAACTCACCTTCTCAATGAGTATTTATTGGTAGATACAGTGGGGGGCAAAAACAGATGGCCTCTTCTCTCATGAAATGTCTTACATCCACTAAACACAGCAATAAAGGCAGCACAGTAAGCAGAGGAAACCCCATCATTGTGCTCTGCTTTACACAGCAACCACGTGTACTGTAACACCAATTTCTACTCTCCAGTGGCAGATGGCCTTCAAAAAAAGGTCCTTATGAATGTTTCCTTTCTTTCCTATGGCTTGTCTTCAAAGAAGATGTTAAAAACGTCTCTGATTTTATAGCTTGGAGATGTGGGACACCACTTACCAAGTTCTCTGACAGCACTAGTGCCACAAACTAATTTGGTTATGTGTGTTGCTGGAAGTCATCAGAGATTAAATTTATATATAATATATAAGATACATATAATACACACAACACACACATACATATTTCTTTCTCTTCTTTGGTGAAATAAGAGCCCTGGTATCACTGAAGGCAACTTCCTTCCTCCAAGAACCCCCTCCTTGCCTGTCTAGGACCAGGCTGCTTGGAGTGACCAGCTGCGTCTCCCTCGAGAAAGGAAATAAATCATCCTGGGATCACTCAGGGTGGCCTTTCCATGCATCCCAGGGATAGCTGTCGGCTTCCTGACCCCATGCTCCTAGAGCCTCTGGGTCAGGCTTGGGAGCCCTGACAACCCGAGCTGGGGACAGAGGCTGCAGTGTGCGTCAGCCGTCCTTCCTGACAGGCGGCTACCCCACGCGTAGGAATAGGTTCCTGGCCGGAGACACCAACCAAACCGTCCTCTGGGTCCTGAGGGTGGGCGGGTGGGCCAGCACTTCCCTTTGGGTTGAGTTAGCTCTGGGACGCCTGGACGACACAGGAGAGGTGGAGACTTCCTGCTGACAAGGCTTGGGGAGGGGTATTTTAGAAATTGTTTTGCAACCCAGGGAACTGGTGGTCCTCTAGCCTTGAGAACGTGTGCTGCGGGTCACGTAGGTTACACCTGAGGCTTGAAGAACACAGTGATTCCCTGTGTCTCCTGCCTGCGGCGTCTTCATGCCGAGGTGCTTATTGGAAGCCAGGTCCTCTTTGCGTCCCAGCCCCCACTCCCCATTGGGCAGACGCAACTCATGCCCACACGGGCCTTAGTTTCTACCTATCCCAAGTCTTCATGCAAAAAATTCTGCTCCTCTCTACCTGTTTCCAAGAACCAATTCTCTCTTTTTTTATTCTAGAGGTTTCTCAGAGGAATGGCTTGTAAACTGCAAATTCAGAAACCGAACTCTTATAGTTGCTGAAATGATCTGCAGAAATAATTCCACATGTGTTCCAGTATCGCAGAAACAAGAACCCACCATGGCTGGATTCCATTTAGAGCCTACTTACCGAACCGATTCCCAAAATCATGGTTCTCCTCTGATCCCTATTACAATCCTCCCTGAAAGTTTTAGGGGATTGGGAGGATGTAAACTGTAACCCAGTCACAAGAATATAAACTTGAATTATTAGTCCAATAAGATCCACAAGTAAGGTGGAGGTTTGATTATTTCTTTATGAAATATCTGCGTAAAACATATATGTCAAACATATTGAATATGAGACCTCGTAGGTGTTTTACTCAGTTTTCAGGGTCTCAATAACATTTTTGGTAAGACTGATGTGAAGTTCAGAAGTAATTGCTAATACTACAGTTAGTAATACCAATTGATATTGACTAATTTTTATTAGAAGACATGAGATTTCACAAGACTTGCAGCCCGTGAGAAACTGTCCGACCTCAAGCTTGTGTCCTCCACTGAATTTTTGTTTAAAACCCCCTCCCCAGTTTCCTCCTAAGACCTAATATGAGCTGACCTTTCTTTTGTGTCACCAGCTTTGCCTCTGCGTCACCATAGTTTGCATGGCCAGAACTGTAATTTCTCTGCGATTCCCGAATAAACTCATTTTGCTAGTAAAAAAAAAAAAAAGAAAAGAAAAGAAACAAGAAAAAGAAACAGAAAAAAGAAGAAATGTGTATCGTGTTAAACTTCATTTAACACCATAGTATTTGTCATAAAGGCATAATATATAAATAGAGGACAAAAGTGCATTTTAAACATCTTACTTTAAATAAGATAAAAAAAAACTCAGCAGACTTAAATACTTTCTGAACACATTATTAATCATATTATTCAAAGCATGGTGCAAAAGGATTAATTTTTAAATTAAAAGGATGTTTCAATATGTTAAATAAAGAACCTAATTAAATACACATTTGCTGAATGTTATCCCTTGTATTAGATAGAATTTTTCCTTTGGAATTCAAAACGATGTCCAATTTCTAAGCAGTCCAATTCTTAAAATCATACTGTTGACATTTGGTATTGAAGAGCTATTTTATCATGAGTTTTATAATAAAATATTGTTTTATATTGAAATGGATAGGGAAAACAAATGAACATAGTAAGATTATTAAATATCTACAGTAATAAATATCACATATTTTAAGTAAAATTATTTATTTTTATTTTATTTTAGAGAGACAGAGAGAGTACACACATGAAGAGGGGTGAGGGATGGAGGGAGAGAGAGAATCCCATGACCCCGTGATCATGATCTGAGCTAAAATCAGGAGTTGGAAGCTCAACTGACTGAGCCACCCAGCTGCCTCAGCAAAAGTACTTTTTAAAAGAAACTAGAAATGAATTTCCCTGGGAATTTGCTTTATTAGTGGTAATAAAAGCCCCACTTGTAAACAAAACAGGTCAAAAATAAATAAAAGTTCTAGAGTATATGTTATCATATACTTTAAAATACATTAGCGCTCACAAGCAGTTATTTACTTACTAATATGCATATGCAGATTTTATAGTTTTCTCCTTTAAATAGCATTAACCCTCATTTGAGAAATGCATGTCCTTCAGGGCACCTGTGTGTCTCAGTCGGTTAGGTGTACGACTTTGGCTCAGGTCATGATTTCATGGTTTGTGGGTTTGAGCCCCGTGTCGGGCTCTGTGCTGACAGCTCAGAGCCTGGAGCCTACTTCCGATTCTGTGTCTCCCTCCCTCTCTGCCACTCCCCTGTTCACACTCTGTTTCTCTCTCTCTCAAAAATAAATAAAACGTTAAAAAAAATTTAAAGAACGAGAAATGCATGTCCGTGCAGTCTCAGAAACAATGATAAAGACCCAAAACTCCCCCAGAGTCTTGGATTTGCGTATTGTTTCTGCCGTTTCCTTCTCTTGAGCAGAATCGTTACACAAATTTCCAGAAAGCACCAATGAAATGTGGATTTTCCTTTATTCCTGAAATAAGGAATGCTGAAATTCAACACTAATTTTTGAACTGTGTGCCAGTGAGGAGGATGATTACTGAGCTGTTCGTGACCCAGAGGGCAGGACAAGTTGTTTGGGGGTATTAACAACTGACTTGTGTCCCTCTCCTCAATATTCCTCTGCTGAAGCTCTCCTCCCCAGTGTGACTGTCTTTGAAGATATACCCCTTAAGGAGATCATTGAAGCCAACTGAGATGGGTCCCTAATCCAATAGGACTGGTGTCCTTCTAAGAAGAGGTAAAGACCCCAGGAGTGTGCATGGACAGAGAGAAAGTCACGCGAGGATGCAGTGATAAGGCACCGCCTGCGAGCTAAGGAGAAAGATCTCACCAGAAACCAACCTTGCCAGCATCTTAGTGTCGGGCTTCTAGCCTCTAGAATTGTCGGAAAATGAATTTCTGCTGTTTAAGCTGTCCATTCTGTGGCACTGTGTTATTAACCCCGGCACACTAATATGGAGAATGCCTTTCCACACACCAGTCCATCCCTTTCTGTGTTTCGGCCGTACTTTCTTTGTTCTGTTAAAATTATGTCATCTTGTCATCACCACTGGCCATAACCAATTAGAACAGGGCTCGTCTTGGGGTGCCTGGGTGGCTCAGTCGGCTAAGTGTCTGACTTTCGCTTAGGTCATGATCTCGCGGTTCGTGGGTTCGAGTCCCGCGTCGGGCTCTGTGCTGACTGCCAGCTCGGAGCCTGGAGCCTGTTTCAGAGTCTGTGTCTCCCTCTGTCTCTGACCCACCCTTGTTCACGCTGTCTATCTCTCTCTCTCCTAGAAATAAATAAAAATTTTTAAAAAAATTAAAAAAAAAAAAAAAAGAACAGGTCTCGTCTTGAGCAAAATGGGACAGCCATTTTGCCCGAGAGGACTCTCCTCACTTGATAATGACTAAGTGAGCCAACCATATTGTGGCTCTAAAGCAACACACAGATAGAATCTCAGTGAGTCAGGTGGGGAAAGACACAGAAAGAGGTGGCAGTAGGCATAAGGCACATTTAGCAGAAGTCATGAAGCAGGAAGAAGAAAAAAGCAGCTGTCGAAGCAGCAAAAGTAGATGGAGAAGTCAACAGAGCAACTGATTACAGGACCAGAGGAGCAACATTGAGATATATCTTTTAGTTTCCCCGGAGGCCTGATTACCCAATTCTTCTGGGATTCATACGGTACAGTTATATGGTGGTTAAGAGCGCTGACCTTGGGAACAAACATAGGTTATGCTCCCAGTCACCCAAATAATTCAGGCATGTACTGAACGTCTTAATAATTCAGTTTCCCTGGTAAAATGAGGGCAATAAACGTGCTTCCCTCATGGGATTGCTGTAAGGGGTCAGTGACATAGTCTTGTAAGGTTCTTGCTGTATTGCGTACGTATAGAAAAAGCTTTATAAATTTTAACTATTCCTTTTATCACTGTTATTATAAGCTGTGTATACTTAAGCTCCCATTTGATAAAGTAAATGACATGTAGATCTGTTCTTTGCAATCTGAAAGACACTAGAATAATTATTATGATGTAATGAATAACCCCTCCCAAAAATGTACTTACCTTTCAGAGAGGCTTGTTGGGAATGAAAGTACTTGGTTGTTAGTACGTAACTGTCTTTTTTTGCCCTAACAAAGGGGAGATCCCTGTAGAAAAGATTAGGATTCTCCACAGTAGTCTGGCCACATGGTAAGAACTCTCATATGCAAATCCTACTATGGGTAATGCCAGTTAAACTCACTACTTCTCTCATTTCCTCCTTCCAAGGTTGGGTGTTCACCAAGAACTCCTATTTTCTGGGAGGTAGACTTTCCTCACGGGACTAGATCTTATAGGGAAATTACGGTCTGATGAGTACGTCCTCCTCAAACTATTTTAGAAAAGTCAGTAGAATTAAATAGAACCATTTGATAGTAATGATGAAACCCAAATTCAAATTAACCTGATGGACTGGTTCTCGTGGCTCAGATAATTGAAGGAAGAGATGTAGGAACCAGGACCTTGGGACAAGAAATGGGACCTGTAAGACTCAGTCTCTATAGGTGTCCAAACTCTCACCGGCTCCACCCTTTCCTTCTTTATCCACAGTGAAGCTCTGCAGCAGTGATTAACCAAGGTCAAGTGCCTTCCCATGACCTGGTCTGGACAGAACCATTAGATAACAGTAAAAGGAGCTCCTACAAAGGAGTATTGGCCAGACAGAAAACACGCATTTAGTATAGCAACTCACCTGAGATCCCACAGCCAGTAAGAGGAAGAGACTTAAACCAAACTTTTATTTCCAAATCTCATGCTCTTTCTTCAATTGTGTGGATGTTGATTACTGAGCTCTTTTGTTATCAAGGCATAGAAATAATCATTCTGATAGCAATGGTTATGCTTCCTTGTATGAAACATAGTAGGCATTCATTACACGTTGAATGACTTTACTCTTCCTTTCTGTCTGGAGTTCCTAATTTTGTGCACTGCCTGCTGTTCGATCCTGCACAGTGATTCACTGGGATGAGTATCAGTACATAATCATGCATCGTTACTTCTTAGTGTTTGGTCTCTCAAGTATGGAAGTGAGATTGTTTGCATTTTCCTATTAAATTTTACTGCACATCAAATCCTCCCCATACTGTTCCCAGCTCCATGCGGTCAATTAAGACCAAAGATTTATTCTGGTCAATGGACTATGAGTAGAACTGATAGATGTCACTTCCAGGTGCCAACAATAGGAGTAAGAGTAAATTCTCATGTATCTGTTCTCCCTATCATGATAGATTTGCAAGTGATGCAACTTTCCAAAGCCTAACTTTGTGGAGTGGAGCCCTTCTAAATCCCCTTATCCCCATCTCTCTGCCAGCCAGCACTGAAACTCCATTTGAGAAATTAAACTTTGTTATATGAAGCCTCTGAGATCTTTGGGTTTAGTTATTATCACCAACACCTCCTGGAAGTGGAGTGCTGTATTAAAGAATAAATTGTGTAATGTTGACTTAAGGGGGGCCACACATGGTTAGGAGGCTGAGATTGAAGGTAGGAAAGATAACAATCCATGTTGTGCAGTGGTAAAACCATTTGGTACAACTGTCACCCATAGTAACTTAGGGGTAAGATTGTATTCTAAGGAATTCACAGTCCTAGGAGAAAGTATGTGAAACACAAAGTGTTAGTAATCTGTCTTGGTTACTATTTGCTGCACTTAGCAATATAATAAGAGGTGACTGATTTTACAAATATAAATTTTTAAAAAGGAGAGATTTCCAGAAATCCAAGAACTTGCCATGCTGGAAAACCCAATTAATTTTTGCTCCCCCCAAAAAAGATAAAATTAATAAAGCATTTGGGAAAAGCCCATTAAAACCAAATATTTTTTAGCAAGAATCTGATTCAGGATGTCACCTTCATGCTTACTTAAAACCTCGATGGTTTAGAACATCTCAAGGAAAAGATCAGATACAGGATTTGGCTTTATCACTTACTACTCCAAAAAGGCTCAAATACATTAAGAGAGGTTTGGACCTGAAAAAGCAAATAAATATAGCAGATCTGAGATATATGTCTCCAAAGAACCATGGTGTGTATCCTGGAACATAGCACTGATAAAATCAGACAATGTACCTCTGAAGTCTTCAGAGAATGATACTTCCATGGAAACGATGAACTTGCAGTAAAATAGCCTGTGAGCATTAGAGAATTGAAATAACCTTTGGCCCCCAATCTCCTATGGAAAAAGAGTTAGTTGAAAAACTGTATCCTCTAAAGAAGTTGAGGTATGTATGTGTCAAAGCAAGCCTCATTCCATTTGTAATCACTTTACAAGGGAAATCGGCTACATGCGAACTTAATTTGACCTTAAACTTTTTAAATGTCATCCCAAAGGAAACACTGCTTTGATAAGCACATGGACACATTGCTGCTCTGGATAGGTTAGAATAAGGCAATCTAGGAACATGCCTCGTTAATGATGTAACTAAGAATGTTGTCACTTTGGGCCAATTAGAATGTAAGGTCTATCCATGCCATACGGGTCCTGGTTGGAAGAAACAAGCAGCCTGCTGCAGGGCCATGACTTTGGCTTCCTGAATTGCTGCAAGAAATATTGAAATGTCTATGAACAGAAAACATCTGAAGGTGGTCAAGCCCAACAAAGGCTGACCAATTCAGAGATTTAGTTTGCATATCACTTTCCCACCTTTTAGAACTTGCTTACCCATTTAGACTTGTAGGAAATAAGTGCTGGACAACAAGTAAACAAATGTATACATGTTTATATATATAAATAAATAAACATAAATGTATACATGTTTCATTATGTGGTTGTGTGGGTTTTTTGAGTGCATATTGCTACTCAAGGAACCTGGTGTTTGCTGTAACCCAAATAAAACAGAGATTGAACCTAAATTAGAAACTCAGTTTCAACTGAGGGCATATTCTGTAATTCCTATTTTGGATGCTGCCAAGGAGTATAATGGAAAAACACACACAAACTCAAAAGCCTCTTAAACTTTGGTGCCAGAGGTCGTGGAGAACAAAGGAAAAGGAAGCTGTTCCAGAGACCAGAGTAAGGCCCTAATCAAAAACGCTTTGCCAGTGTCGGAGGTCTTTGCTACATCTGTCCAGTGTGGTTTCAGAATTGCTGGGCTCAGTTGCTGCCAGGTATCTGCCCACCCTTTCTTTCTGACTGGGAATGTTTCTCATGGTTATCCAGTCTCTCTACTAATGTTGTCTGCTAGGTGTGTTGCGGGGAGGCACTGCAGATAGTTTCTATTCTTATTTGTACATCTTCAGAACAAGAGGATCACATCTGGATATGTCGTAGAGAGAAAACAATGGCATAAAACCAAGAGATCTGGAACTTGGAGCCAGATGAAGAGAGAAAAGGACTCTTTGTAGACGGGTTGAGTGTTAGGAAGGGAGCTAAGATATTTTTAGCAACCACAAGGGTAGACGGTTGCAGAAATATTGATATTCACCAAATATTCCTGTGCTTTCACATTTCTCAGCCCCCTTGCCTTTGGCAGAGCCCTGTGTCTCTCTCCGGCCAGTGGGTTATGAGCAGAAATGGTGAGTGTTACTTCCAGCTGAAGTGTAAGAGCTGCTCCAAGTTTGTGTGCATCCCACTTCCCTGCTGTGGCAATTCCTCGCCCGGCCCCTGGGTAACTCGGGGGGACAGAGCCACACCTGTCCCCAAAACCCAAAGCAGTGCAAACAAGAAAGAAACCATTTTGGGGAGAAATGACTGGGGCTGCAGAGGTAATTTGTTCTTTCAGCATTATCTAGCCTATCCTGACTAACACAAACTGAAACTTCAAAATGGATCTGCACACTAAATAATCAAAGTATCAGTGACAATCTCTTATGATAATACATTGGGATGTACGTCATAAAACTACAGAGAGAGCATAATGTTATATTGCTTTCACTAAAATATTCTTTGTTTTGCAATTTGACTTTGCTCCTCAAACATTTTTCAGTCCTTAAATAACAAGGCAAGGTAATTGCTTAGAAATGTGCTGTTTTGGGATGCCTAAGTAGCTCAGTCGATTAAGCATCTGACTTCAGCTCAGGTCATGATCTCTCAGTTCACAGGTTTGAGCCCCATGCCAGGCACTGTGCTGACAGCCCAGAGCCTGGAGCCTGCTTCAGATTCTGTGTCTCCCTCTCTCTCTCTGCCCCTCCCCCACTTGAGCTCTGTCTGCCTCTCTCTCAAAAATAAAGAAACATTAACAAATTTCTCTGGGTATTATCTTGTTCTGCATGGACTCTCAACTTCATTAAGATACATGTACTTAATAAAAAAACAGTTGTTCTTAACATAGGAATTTTAAATGGCATGGAAAGGTAAGTATTAACACAGACAACACAGGGATAGTATTCATGAATGTAAAAGGTAATGATCCACTTGTGTTGGCACTTTGGAAAGAGGTAAATCTTTTAGTATATCAATCTTCTCTGTTCTTTTTTTTTTTTTAATGTTTATTTATTTTTGAGAGAGAGAGGACCAGAGTGTGAGTAGAAGAGGTGCAGAGAGAGAAGGTGACATAGAACCCAAAGCAGGTTCCAGGCTCTGAACTGCCAGCATAGAGCCCGATATGGGGCTTGAACCCACAAACTTCAAGATCGTGACCTGAGACACAGTCAGATGCTCAACCAACTGAGCCAACCCAGGCGCCCCAAGCATCTCTGATCTAATAATCAATAAAAATAACTATTTTTTCACTCTGATCAGTACAAGTAAATTTAAAACCATCTTTAAAACTTTTGGAATACAAGACTCTATCCAGGCAGCCAGTAGCTTCTGCAGTTACTCTGGCTATGCAGGTGGGACCTAGCTCATGATCAGGCAGGGGCGCTCTGGGTTTATGTCTCAGCCTCATGCAAGTGAGGATAGTTTTCCTTTACAAAAATTTCTCAAAAAGGAGAGTATACACACGTGTGTGCGTGCGTCTGTGTGTGTCTTTCTACTTTACAGCTTAGAAAATACAAATAAAATTGGTGAGGTTATCATTGATGTCATTCAAAAGTCATAACTCATAGTGAAGAAAAGCTGGAAGGGACTACCAGCTGAGTAAAGGTATCCAAATTCATTTCAAACTGTAAAAAGGGATTTTTAAACCATAGGCTTATGAAACACCTAGGTCTTGGCCTTGGTTTATATTTCTGTAAGTGGTTACAGAAAAAGAAAAGGAGAAAAAGAAGCAGCATAATTCACATTAACGTCTCAGAAGGATAAAAGTTCATAAAGCTTTTAAAAGGACCGAGAGCAAGAAGAAGAGAAGAATATTAGAGTGGAAATGAGAGAAGACTTTTCTTTAAAAAAAAATCACATTTGGTGCCACTTTGCAAATCATGTCAGTGATTAGATATATCTTAGAAGATGCACCTTTAATTGGGCTCATTTGTCTGTGATCAAAAGTCAGCAGCAACCTCAGATCATTTGGGGATGGTATGCCTTTTTGAATAATTTTGTGTATGAAATCCATAACTTTATAAAATATTTAAATATACATCTATATGTGGGAAGGTTTATCATTCATTTATTCATTCATTCACCATTTATTCTTCTATTCAACAAATATTTACTGACTCCTCTCATGTTCCAGGCACACTTCTAGATGCCTGAGAAGCAGTAGCAGTAAAAAAACAAAAAACAAAAAACAGAAAACTTTCTAACACATGGTGTTAACATTCTACTGAAGACAGATACAGTAAACAGATACATAAATAAATATATGATGCTACCTAATAGTTGGAAGAATTCTGATAACTTTAAACTTTCCATGAAATAGATAACAGAAGATTGCTTTAGGATATTTCATAAGTTTTCTTCTCTTAGTAAATATGGAAACTTTAGATAAACACAAGGAAGCAAATCAAATTGTCCAACTTGACAAAAAAGTAAATTTACCCATAATTTCACCGTGCTATCCTATGAGCTCAGCAACTTGATATTTGGGGTGGGAGAAGAGTACTGTATTTGTATCTTCCTTTTCTTTACCATTTTCTGAGCATAGTTTTTAAAAATATGTTTTTAATAGCTACAAGTATTACAGGCTATATACGAACAATGTTAATGTTTTTATTATTTTTGACAAACTTTATGATTATAAATTAAATTTATATAAATAAATCTTTATGTATATTTATGTACATAAATTGTTATCTGCATGTCTGATGATATCCTCAGGAGAAGGTGCATAAAGTAGCATTATTTGGTGTATATGTGGGTACATTTTATGATTCTCGATGTACGCTGCAAAATAGGCCTATACAAATGTTACATTTTCTAACTATTTAGTATTGTTACTATTGTAACAGTATGGGACATTAAGTAGACTTACAGCCTCAGCCAAAACTGCACCTCTGTGTCATTTTAAATTACTTACCTGTATACTGGTGAGGTTGATTTTTTAAAATAGGTTTATTGTACATTTACCTTTCCTTAGTGAATTCTTTGCCATTTGCTCTTTCTCATTGTTTCCTCCTAAGCCATTAGTTTTTCCTTTGATGTATGAGATATTTTCTGTATGAAACATACATCTGTTGTAATTTTTCCAGATGGTAGTTTATATTTATGCTTTTATGATATTTTACATTTGAAAGTATTTTTATGCATTCAATCTGAATGATATTTGTGGCGGTGATTGCTTCTAATCCTCTTATTCTTAAAAAACTTTCTCTATTAGTAAAATATTTCTTATGTTCTTCTAGTTTATTTTTTAAAATAATTTTACTTTTTTTTTTTTTTTTGCTCTTTAATCTTTGTATAGCTAATTTTGGTGCGATGAGGCTTAATTTGAGTCTTTTCCAAATTGTTCATTTTCTCACTACCATTTGTTAATGAAATAATCCGTGCTTTTCCCTATAGGTCTGTGATACTTTTTCATTTGTTAAATGTACACACACACACACACACACACACACAAGCGTCTGTTTCAGAGGTTGCATTAATGTCAAAGAGTCTGTTTTTAACATTGGTAATAGGTGGGCCGGGGGTGATGGTTCCGGTACTTTTTGTACCAGGCGTTACAAAATTACAATAATTCTTGGTATTGTCTTGATGGACCGGGGAAAGCAGCGGTGCGGAGGCATTTAGGACCCAGGGGAAAGCCAGGCTTGGTATAGAAGGACAGAGTCTCCGGCGCACACGCCTCCTACCAAAATCACAGCCCCGTGCAGCCGGGGCTCTCATTCACAGCTTTCTAGAGAAATCTGAGCCCGAACCTGCCAGAATAGGGGATCTCACCCACTCAGCTCAGCAGCGAGGACACCTGCAGAAACACATTCCTAAGGCGAGGCTGAGCGGCTGTGTGAAGGTATTTGTTGCCTTTTTTCTCCCTTCCGTGCGTGCAGCGCCCCCCGCCTTCCCCCAGCGCGGCGAGGCCGCGGCTGCGGCGTTTCAGCACTCCGGGGCGCGGACAGCTCCCCCCGCCATCCCTCCGCCCCGCATCCTCCCCGCACCCCGCTTCCCACGCCCCCGCCGTGCACCCCTCGCCGGGCGCCCGCTCAGCCGGCGCTCCCCTCTGCCATCAGCACCCCCGTCTCCCCACCATCACCGTCATGATCTCCACCATCACCGGCGCCGTAACTACAGTCCGCACAACTGTGTCTTGCCACTTAGACAAAGCCCGGGGTCCTCGGGGGAGAGCGAAAGACCCAAGTTTTCAGGCACAGGAAGGAAAGTTCAGGTGGACGACACCCTGGAAAACAAAGAGACGCCTGCTTGGGAGAAAGGGAAAGTGAAGCCAGGACAGAGAGAAACCCTGAGCAGAGGACAGATGGGGCACTTGCCAGACACCAGCAGTTAGCCAGCTGCCTTTCAGCAGATTAGGGCTGTGTTAGTTCAGCAAATTAACATGGCCCGGGGTATGGTGTTATTCCAGTAAAACAGCTATGTAAGCTCAATCCGTGTTTCTGGTTTTCCAATGGAGAATCACCAGGAAGCGGGGGGGGGGGGGGGGGGGGGGGGGGGGGGGGGGGGGGCGGGGGGGTGACTGGTGACTCATATTCACCCACACGCCAATTTTCCTCCCTAGGCGTTTATGACAGAAAGTCTGGAATTAAGTTTTTTACTGAAATGTTTTGTAAAATGGGGACCCCCCAAAGATGAGCTCTGTGGCCAGAGTAAAAATTAAAAGATTGTTGATGATAACCTAACAAATGTGGCTCTCATTGGAAAGTGCTATTTGTTCAGGTGTCTCTTCCTGTCTACTTATTTCATTTCGAATTTCCAACCCTAAACCTCTCTTTGAGGCAAAGAAGAGAGATCCCTTGGCCAAAAGGCCAAAGTAGTAATGATATTCAGAGCAGATGGCCTTCTTTGTTCATCACTAGTCAAGGACTGACTCGGATTTGGAAGGCGAGATTTTTGTGTGCTTTCTCAGTAATCAGGCGATAACACAATTTTCCCATAATAGTAAAGGGTAATAGAGTGCAAAAATTGAAAAGGCATTTTATGTAACAGTGTTCTGCTAGGCTCTGCTTTTAAAGTGCCATCATTTTCTATCTCAGGCGAAGGGAAGTTGGAACATCTTTGAAATATCTTGAAGGTCCAAACCCAAGTCATAGCGCGTCTTTAATTTAGCCCAGATCATCTCTTTTATAATAGCTAACAAACATCAGAAAATAAGAACTTGAGCCTGTCAGAAATAAAAATCTTTCAATGAACACCCACTGTGTTGGGTGGGTGGGGTTTTTTTTGCAAATTATTTTTCATGAAATTAACATCTTAATTAAAAATGAAGTGGGTCATGCTTTCATATGAGAATGTCAGGTCACACGTAACAATCAAGTTTAAACCAGAGCAGAGAAAAGGCTTATTTAAAAATCACTCGTGTATATTTATTCTGCTCCTCCCCCCCCAACAAAAAGAGTCAATAAAGCAAGTTTTGTCTAAACTGGCTTGCTCATTTTGTCAAAAATAAAACTAGTCACAAACAAGCTTCTTTTTGAGGGAAAATTCACACCAAATACTCTTCCAGGATGAAGAAAAGTAGCATTTTGTCAAAAGTTACTTGCTGCTATCAATTACATAAATATTGGCATAAATTTGATTTGCCTCTAAAATTCAGTCACTTTTGCACTCAAACTAAAAAACAACCTAGTGAAAATATTTGGTGAAATCGATTTCAGAGAAGAAGAAAATTTGCTCATTTATATACTGTCTTTTGATTGGTAGTATCCACAGTAAAAAAAGACCCCTCAGATCCCAAAGAAACAAGATTCTTAGTATTCCCTTATCTGTTTGCAAAGAATGGTTCATCTCAGATAAGTTTTTAAAGTGTACATATCGCCTGTTCTGGCTGCTTCAAAACAGAAATGCCAACCAGGAACCCAGTGCTTCTAACGCTGCTGCCTTCCTGTGCTTAATATAATTTCCTGAGGTTGGGGAAAATTCAAAACAATGTGACTTCGGTGAGATTTACAGGCATCTGTCTCAGAAGTGATGCCTTTCTCTGATGCAATATTATGCTAGGCTGATTAATTTTTATAGAGTGCTGCTATCCTGGCTTCTTCCTTTATTCTTTCTTCTATTAAAGGGCTATTTTGCTTTTCTCCTATTTTCAGTAACATCACTTCCTCATTTTTATAATGGATTTAAAGGTGAACAGAAGACATATTTTCCATCAGAGTGGCATAATACACTTTCGTAGACACGTTCACAAAGGGGCACATCCTTTTAGAGTCACGGAATGCAAAGCTGGTGAATTTTTATTTCCCGAAAGGGGAACTCAGGAACTCTTCAGAGCTAGTGGAGTCTTTTTACTTTTGCAAGCTTTACAGAAGGACACCGAATTAACCCTGAGAAGTCTCTTCATGACTTTACACACACGTCCTCAAAGCAGAGTCATCCTTAGTAAACAGACTCAGACTTACTTGGATCTTCTCTCCTTTCCTGTTACATAGTGACAGAGACAGGAGGCAACATAGCAAAATGAATATAAAAATTATCAAGCTTGGTCCCATGTATTCAGCCCGGGAATACCCCTCAACATTGTCAAGAGAGATCTTTCCCTACATTTTGACAATTTTGATGATTTTTCATTTTATCCAGATTTCAGTGGAACAAATTTGTTTCGGGAGAAGAAACTCAATCTGAATTACTGTAAGTCTGTAAGTCCCTAACATCAATCCCAAGTGTTATATCTCTCTAGAGAGAACCATGCTTCCTTTGCTATCCAAGTTTGTCTTGGCTAAAGCGAGGTTTGTCTTTGGTTTGCTTCTTCATGGATGTGGAAATCAACTGGACACTCACCTTCCCTCAAAAAACTTTCATTTATTCAGTTAATAAGTTCATTATTCTTCACTCTCACTGCTGCCTCTCACAGCCCTTTATCATCTCTTCTCTGGCCAGGTAACCCTTTTCATGGACATGTTTCTGTATGACAGGGAGTACCAGAGAAAGTTTTCTGTGTAGGCGGCTAATTTTCTATGAGGCTTTCTTCTTCCTGACTTCTGAGCCAGCAAGGATTTTCCCCATTAAGATGATTGCTCTTGTCTTCTGGACCCTTTTACCCACATCTCCAATGTATTGATATTATGCAAACCAATTTTCTCCACCTCTTCTCCTTAAAATCACATCATGCCCATTCAGCTTCTGTTACTGGTCAAATGTTTGCATAAAGGTCCATACCTTTATATGTATCATGTATATAGTGTCTTCTGCGTTCATTATTTTATAGTTTGGGAGGAAGGGAAGTTGTGGGCCTCAGAATGGCAGAGGGGCTCACATTATAGGTTTTGTGAGTAAGAGAACTCTAGTCTGATGTGTGATCAAAATAAACAAAACCTGAGATTCTCTGCTTTTTCCCTCTCTCCATTCTTTTTCTCCCTTCCTTTCTCTTAGCATCTCTTGCTAACCCCACTCCTCCCTTTCTTCGTTGACTTCTGTCTAGATATAGAGCACACGTGCACATGTGCAGCCAATGGAGTGCTCTGATAAACTTTTATGAGCATCGCTTTTCCAAAAGGAGTGAGACACTGATGTGCTTTTAATCTCCTGTTGGACAAAGTAGCACTGTTTTTCAGACAGTGTGAGCTTGATCTCACAGGTAATTAACCTACCTTCTCAATCTTTTTGACTGACTGCAAATCCTCCGGAGCAGTGCTTCTCAAACAATGTGCATACAAATCGCCTAGGAATTCTGGTGCCCATTCAGCAGGTGTCGGTGAACACGGACATCCCGTGTTCCCAACAAGCTCCTGGGTCCTGCCAGTGCCGCTCATCTATGGACCACACTCTGAGAAGTAAAGACAGCAAACAATTTCCTTGTTTTTAAACATCCCCACCTTAATATCTGAGTAGCAAATAATGGCACTCATACTAAAACGAAACAAGAGCCATTCCAGGATCTAAGGCAAAAATAGCTTAGAAATCATAACTGTAGTTGACGAGTAGGTTATACAACCAACTCCTTTCTTCACACATCACCCATCTGCACTCTGTTGTGTTCTACTTTGACCTGGAAATTTTCTGAACTTTGATTCCTGTGGCTGACATCATCTGCATAATCACATCTAGGAGAAGGGCCCCAGTCACATAGATGTGCTGGGGAAAACACTGAGAAGAAATGATAGCAAGTAGATTTAGTGGCCATTTTGGGGTGAGCCCTGCCTTTCTTACATTTTTCCAGATCTTCTTCCTCTAAAAAGTCTATTCTTAGAGAAATACCCTCTTCCCTTGATGAGAGAAGAGTCACATGTTTGTTTGTTTTTTCCTTTCCCTCCTGCTGATACTCCTAAGATGCACAACTAAAATTAAATTTTAAATTGGGGCATTGACTGCCAGTGACTTCTTATGGGGATAGTTTAATAGCATGGAAAAAGTTCTAGTCTAATTTTCTATGTCATAATAAATTTTTCCCTGTAGATTTCCTTTATTTAAAATACAGTGAGGTGTAAGGTAAACACCATTTCAACTAAATACCCTTCTACAGTGAAGACGGAGAGAAATACAATGCCTTCCTTACAAGTTGTCTTTTCCTTCGACTCCTTGAATTATTTTTCCCAAAGCGAACTAAAAGAATACAAATTGTATAGGTTGTTCTAGAACACAAGTCACAATCCTCTGTCAAAAGGTCCATCTTCCGAGCCCCAGACTACTCTAATTCTGATCTGGCATTTATTTTGGGTACAAGTTCTCTGTGTCTCTACTCTGATGAAACTCATTCCAATTTACTCTTAATCTTTCTTAAGAGCAAGAGCAAATGGGAGAAGATGACTGTGTGCTTAGTTGCTATTTTGAAGGGTGCCAACAGAGTCAAAACAATGAATATGTATGTGGCAAGGGTAAGCCCTGGGCTAGGACTGCGCTAAAGGTGATGGAAATTTGACCGTGAGCCAGGGGCTGAATTCTGGTCACACTGCACTTTCGGATGATTAACGGTCTCCCTTTTACCCTTCCAGACTCTTCTCCCTGTCCCTGGTATATCGGTAGTTCATAACTGCGAGGTGGGTAATGGAGAGAACGCTGATGGACTGGGAACCAGCCTGTTACTCACAGGATTTGTGTTCCTTTGCCAGTACTAAAGCAGAGAAGTCTTACAAGCCCTAATGGTCAGTTTCAAATTCATCATTTGGGAAAAAGACTCTTTTCTGGTTAGCATCAAAGAATATTGTAATCAACCAGCCTCTGAGATTAAATGTAGGTCCCACTGGCAGTAAGGGAGCATATCATCTTTCAGGAAGGATTTCAAATACAGTTGTACTTTTAAAAAAAAGAGATTTTTGCTCACTGTGATTTTCAATTTTGGTCTAGATGTATCAGCAGCCTCTATTTTTATTTCATTCAGTATAAAAGTTCTTTTCAGCATTCCTAGGGGAAAAGCATACTCAGTTAAAAATTCTGAAGTGAGATTTTAGGGAGGTGAAGAGCCATAGGGGTTCACCTAATTCAATATTCATTCAAAATTTGAAAACATAATTGTCACACCCACTAATGGATGAGGTAGTTGATTAGACTTAATGTGGGAAGTTTTATTTCTGAGATTCATTTTTCATTTTTTTCTTATAAAAGAAGTCCACAGAAACAAATATGAGTATAGTTTCTCACTTATATTTATATTAATTTAAATTTATGTGTACTTAAAAATTATTCTTTGTATTACCAAGAACAAACCAAAGCAATAAATATTTGAAGCATTTTTATTATTTATTGATGTTCTTATACTTCTAACAGTATCTAGACTTCACAGATTTTATCTTTCTGGTTATGACAACAATATACTCTTTCCTCCACAAATCTGGCCAACTTAACAACATCTTTTAAACGAACTTCCTTAAGACTGGTGGGGTGTGGGTGTGTGCCTGTTGTGTGAGTGAGTCATTGTGAGGGCACAAGTATCCAGTGTGGTGTTGAGAAATCACCTACACAGAGGGGCAGGGCAAAGTCATTGATAGAACACGGGCTTTCGGTCAGGTGGACTGGGGTGTGAATCTTTCTTCTAGCTGTAATTAATCTATCTAAACCTCAGATAGATAGATCTGAGATAGATTAGCTCATCTAATAATTAATAACCTGGCTTTCAAGTTGGTATGGAGATTAGATCCTAGAATGTCAAAGCTGTAGGCACATAACAAGTACTCAACAAGTATTTGTTTTTTCCTCTCACTTTTTAGCATTAGTTTATTACCTGATTTTAAGACCAGGGCTTAGTTGTTATAAGACTCAATATCTTTTTATTTACCTGGAAACAACAAAATTATGATACCAACAAGATGACAGTTAAGTGCAAAATGGAGGTTTTATTTCCAAAGCAGTTATACCCACATCACTTCACATGATCCTCAGCGTCTCCTAAGGAATTCTTTTTCTTCTACGACTTGTAGTATCACTGTAACAATGAAGAAAGAGAATTGAGGTAAAATGCTTTGTGATAATATATACACATGAACATATTCTGTAGACAAGATCTGATTGTTAGTCTATATTTAATGTGTATGTTATTTCTGAAGATAACGAAATAAATGTAAGTAGTAAAGTATAAAATAACTAAAATCAATTTTATTCACATTACTTTACCTTCTGAAATGACTTTTCAACTTTGATTCTTTAGCTCATAAACACTAGGATATGTATTTATAGGTGTGTGTGTGTGTGTGTGTGTGCGTGCATGCACATGCGTGTATGCAAATGCACTTCGTTAAGACTGAATTTTGTATAAGGGAATATACAAATAGATCTTTTCTAATGGAAACTTGAGATGAAGTGGGAATCTTAAATCTATGGATGCCATGATTTCAAATATCATGATATGAAGACTTTTTTTCTCTCTCTCATACAAAATACTACTACCTAAATGTGTAGTTTATTAGAAAAAGCATGCATTAGAAGTAGAAGTTAGCTTCTACCTGTGACTTCCCAGAGTGTGTGGTGAGCTACTCTCCATGTATTTGTAACAATGTCTAAATCAAGGATCATTTAGGACCCAAATAGCAATGGGAAAGATGGTTTCTGAGGCCCACATGAATCTGCCTAAAGTACTCTTTTTGATTATCAAGCACATTTCAGTACCCAGATCATTTTTGGCACTCAGCTAGGCATGACGAAGTATCAGTCCTTCAAATAGAATGGTAAGATCTTTGATCTGGCATTTTAGCCAAAGGAAAATACATAAAGGAAGAGCAAAAGTTTGTGATAGTGGGAAAAGGCACCGACAGCTAGATTTTTAAACAGTCTTAGTCATCTTTCAACGAAGAAATAAGGACAAGACCAGACATCTGTAACGTATGGTATTAGGCTATCTAAAAATGTCTGTTAACTCCTTAGGCACATTTAGGTTTATAGAGTGGTAAATCTAGAAGGAATTTTCATAAAGGACAGTGAGGTTCTGAAAGGGAAGGGGACTTGCTGAAGGTGACAAAGCCTTAAGTAGTAATTATTAGAACCTCTTTGCTACACATAAGATGCAGATCAGCACTGTAGAAAAGAGCATGAGACTGGAGAAAGATTACTTGGTCTTGAATCCAGTATCTGCTAGTTAGTAGCTGTGTAACCTTGGGAAACTCATTTTACCTCTCTATACCTCAGTTTCCTTATCTGAAAAAGGGGGACAATAATATACTCTTCTCATATAGTTGTTCTCAAGATTAAAATATATAAAGAGTATTAAGTACCTGGGACGTAATAACCTACAGTTATAATAAATTAGAAATTAAAGCTATTATTATTATTCATACCCCTAGGACAGAAAAACACTCCTACTTCATGTGATACCAAGTCCAGTGTATCCTTTTATACTTGTTTGACCGATTTAGAAAAGTTGAGTGAGAACCAAGTCCTTCACGTGAACACAAGATGACAGTCAAGTGAAAACACTACATTACATCCTGGAGAACATTCTTGAAGGGCATAGCATGTTTAGCCTTAAATATTATCAATGGAAGTTGTTCTTTAAGTAGCAGTTTATTCAGAAATCTGAAATGAACGATTTGACTTTAATGGAAAACATCTGTTTCATCCTAAGTATGAAACCCAGTGACCCTAGCTTGGGTTTTCTCTCCAGAACCTTCTACTGTATGCCGAGGATAGAATAAAGATGTGGATTGAAGTACATTTATTTCAGTTATTATAGATTGGAGGCATGGCTCTGTGTGGAAGCGGGCCATGAAAAATGCAACCTCAGCTCTCCCCTTGAACCCGTAGCAATTTATCTCAGAAACATTGTAAAGTTCCCTGAACTGTAAGGTGTGTAACTTGCTCCCAAAACCTTTAAATCTTCTGAAGGGGACAAACTAGTGCTACAACTTGTGCTCTGAGCGTCCTGGGCCATGGCTTGGAAGCGGGACCATCACCCCGCGTGCTTCAAGGAGGCAGTGATCTGAAGTACAGTGTGCCTCGGCTAAATTCTCCAAGGAAATTGAGTTGCTGCAACCCCCTCATTTAAGGAACATGATTTCAGAGGCACTCAACAGAAGGGGAAGCAACTCACTAATGGAAACAATGTTGTGATTGCCTTCTTTATTCATTTACTCTATCTGCACACTGTCTTAGGTGCTGAGGATAGATGGTGAGCACGACAAAGTTGCTCGACCCATGGAGCTGACACCCAGTACTGGGGATACCCAGATGAGTGGGATCCAGCTCTTCTCCACAAGGAGTTTGGAGTAAAAAGAGAGAAAGGAAAACGGCAGTGAAATGGTGTGGTCAGGGGCTGTGAGGCTACCACTGACCTGTGAAGGTCAGGGAGGTTTCCTAGAGAAACTGGTGTCCAAGATGACTCCTGAAGGGTGAAGAGGAGTTCATCAGTGGCTTTTCTTTGTCAAGGTCCTCAGAGGTGAGGAGAAATGTCAAGGGGCTCCGTGTGGCTGCATAGCCAGATGGTGAATCTGGAGAGAGATAGGGACCACATGGTGAAGGGTCTTAAAAACCTTATTACATAGTCTTACACTTTATCTTAGGACAATTGGCAGCGATTGATCAATGTCAATCAAGGAATGACATGAGCAGATTTCAATTCCAATACAGAGAATGGACTGGAGAAGGGCAAGATTGGAGCAAAGGTACCATAGGGAGAACGTTTCAGGGCTAAACAGACAGTGAGATTGGATGGAAAAAAGGGACAGATTTAAGAAATATTATGGAAGTAATTGTGTGGAAGTGGGCAACAAGGGAGAGAGTGAAATAATAGTGGACTCCCATGTTTCTAGAATGGAAACTGCACAGAAGGTGACATTAGTCACTAAGAGTTGGAGGTGGAGGAGCAAATTCAAGATGAGGAACTATGGTTAGTTCGGGCTTAAGCATATTGAGTTTGTGGTGTCTAGCAGACGTTTCTGTAGGGTTGCTGAAAAGGCAGTTGGGTTTGTAGCCTGGAGACCAAGGCAGAGCTATAGGTTGAAGTTAGATTACATGTAGGTGGTCAAACCACAGGGCAAGATCCTAGAAACATCATACTTAAGCGTTCACAGAAAGAGAAGAAAAAGCAGGAATCAACAAGGCTAAAAGAAAAATCAAGGTGTCTGGAGTCAGAGGAAAAGAGTGGGAGAATGGGGGAGAGAGTTTTAATAAGGATGAAGTCATCAATATAAAATACTGATAGAGGTCCCCCATACAGAGTACTGCAATGCGTCTGTTGGATATAGAAACAAAAAGATCATCACTAGTAGGGTGACCATCTTTCCTGGTTTGCTTAGAATTGTCCCAGTTTATGGCTATTGCGCCAGCATTATTTTTATTATTAGCACCCCCTCATGTCTAAATTTGGATAATAAATTTTATGATCTTCCCGGTCAGTTGGTTGGCGGGAATAGTAACGACATATTGCCGTGGGTGTAGGAATGAACTAAAGAGGAGACATCAAACAATAGAATTTTCTGAAGGAATGTTGTGAGGCTACTAGACAGGGAATTTTAACATCAGATGGGCATCAAACTAGATGGATTTGGCAGTTTCTTCCAATGCTGGGAATAGTTCATAGTATTATTCTTCATTTACCATTCTAAGCCTTTACAATTAGTGAAAATCAAGACGTTATTCTATTTCTTGTTTTTGCATATTGCAGAGCTAACTGCTGTTTTCTTACAAACTATTTTACAAAGCCAACATGTATACATAACCTTTCTATTATTCCGTTATCTTGAAAATGAATACAAGTTACTTTGACTATTCTTCCTCTCCCCTATACAATAATATAAAACAGGAATGTGTGAGTTGATGGTCTCCCTTAAGAACTAACTGGTCATCCTAAATTAAGCACAAGAATAATTTTGTCTTTTACATTATTTTGTATGATAAAGCATTACCAGTAATAACAAGGCTGGGAATAAATATTCTTCCACTGAGTGCAGATACTGTCCACCTAGGAAAGTTAAGGGAAAAAAATATGCCTTCAAGTTCATTTACACCTAGTATGTCTTCTGATTTTTAGAAGTTTCAGGTTATACCCAAAAAATATCTGAAGGCATTTAAACATTTCTATTTAAAATGAGAAGGATGCAAATAATATGGGAGTTCTTCTGTATACCATTTAGGTGTAAAAATCATAAGAGATGTGTATGAAGATATTAAAACAATCATCATAAGTAAAATAATATCTCAGAACAACAGGAAAGTTATATAAATAGGAGGATTTTTATGCCTGTGTAGATATTGGGTCAATGGGAAAGCAATCAGGGGTTTCAAGTCCCTTTGCTTTTCCTACAGAAGAGAAACAAAGGCAAATAATAAAGCCGCTTGTAATGTCGACTCATGAGCATCCTTTCTCATCGCTGTTGAATTTGATTATTGAAGGTCAGGCTTCCAGCCACAAGGCTGCCGCCCTCCCCCTCCCCCTGGCTGTTGTTAGTTCAGTTTGGAGTAATTAGGTACCTGTGGGGTTAGGATAGGGTGACCTTTAACAGTCCCTTTTTATTGTTAAGATGCAAATGACTGCCTTTTAAAAAGGTGGGGGAGGGGGCTGTTCTGTGAAAGGTACTTCTATTTGAGAAAAAGAGGCTAATGGGGAGCAGTAAATTGTACAGCAGCCCTAATTTCTCTGCCGTATCTAGGCCTGTGAACAGCCCATAAAGCATGCTGTAACAGAGAAGGATCTTTCTTCTTAGAGTCTCTTAAAGTAATTAATAAAAGAGCCATCTATTACTAACCTGACCATATACTATTATCTTAACTAGTCAGGGTGCCTGAAAAGTTCCAGATATTTTTGCATATTATGCATTCAGGAAGTCACCAATAAAATTATCCCAATTGCACCATTTTAAAGATAATTTAGCCTTTATTCTTTGGATACCTAATCTAATCAAACCCACAGCACAACACTTGTTTTTTTTTTTTTTTAATCTAAGTTCCAATTAATTTGCCCAGACTTTCTTCGTATCATCACTGTTTTGTTTCTCTTGTGTGCATTTGTTTTGCAGTAAGAAATGGCCTCGTTTTTGCTTCTTTTTTGGATGGCCAGCACCACATAGGACCCGAATGCTCTACCGCTTTCTAAGAACAGAAAAGAAGACCTTCGATTTGTCTGGTTCAGTGGCAGAAAAACTGTTGAATGGGCCCCAATTCAACCATCAGGTGAATGGGACCAGTCTCCCTTCTTCCAAAATATCAGAAAGTAAGCACTTGGAAAGGAGATTTGGCCAAGATGACCCATTTACAGGCTGGACTCAGTCCAGAGACTATAGAGAAAGCTCGCCTGGAACTGAATGAAAACCCAGATGTTTTACATCAGGACATCCAGCAAGTCAGGGACATGATCATCACCAGGCCTGACATTGGATTTTTGCGTACAGATGATGCCTTCATCCTGAGATTTCTCCGAGCCAGGAAGTTTCACCAAGCAGATGCCTTTAGACTCCTGGCCCAGTACTTTCAGTACCGCCAGCTACACCTGGACATGTTCAAAAACTTCAAGGCTGACGATCCTGGCATTAAGAGGGCTCTCATCGATGGGTTCCCCGGAGTGCTGGAAAACCGAGATCACTACGGCAGGAAGATTCTGCTGCTGTTTGCAGCCAATTGGGATCAGAGTAGGTAAATGTAGATAGTGTCTTTCCTTGGCTTTTCCTTTTCATAAGCGTACATACTGCATGTTTAGGGCTGTATGGCTTTCATTTAAAAAAAAATGAAAAGAATGTGTGACTAGCGAGCTTTCCTTTAAAATATATATAGGTCCCCCCCCCCTCTCCCCGCCAAAGAAAGTTTTAAGGCCACAGGATTACTGTCATCAAAGGGCACTTCCAGATTCACGGCAAGATTTAGGAACAAGAGAATCATAGGGTTAAAATGGCAAGACACCTTAAAAATCAGTGTTATGTTCATCAGAGTGGGTCATTTATTTTAATAAAATCGAAAGCTGGTCTTCTAGAAGAACCATATGTTGTCTTTAGTGTTCTCATCTTTAACAGCAAAAACAACAAAAATGGATTCAGTAGATGGCTTTAAATCAAGTGTTTTCAACACATAAATAATTTCTTGGATCCTCTCCATGACTTTAATGTCCTATATTTCTTCTGAGTGCCAGACCTCTACCCAAATACATCTCTCCCTGAAAATCCTATAAAGAACTGCAAACTCAGCAAGTCCCAAATCGAGTGCACCGTCTTCCCCACTGTGCTTGCTCTCCCAGCCATCCAGTCTCTCCGCCCAGAAATCCAGGGGTCATCTGGGACTGCTTCTTGCCTTTGCCCCAAGTCCCAAAACTTTCTTCTCAAAAGTCTCAAATCTCTTTGCCCCCATTGTCATTGCCTTCTCTTCATTTGCCCCTTGAATTTCCATGACAGCCTCTTAATTGGCGCCCCTGCCTCAGATCTAACCTCTTCTGAGCTGGCCTAGTCTACACTGTAGCTAGAGTGACCCTTCCGTAGTTCTGTGATGTCACTTTGCTGATGAGAATTAGTCAATGACCTGCAAGCCTTCAAAGCAAAGTCAGATCCTTTGCAATCCACCTTGTATATCTTCTTTCCCCTGTTGTACTTACCCTTTGGCCTTCACATTCTCTGGTCCAGCTGGAAGGAAGTACAAGCCTTGCCTTGAGTAGCTGAGGTTTTTCCATGCCTTCAAGCCTTTGGACTTGCCTCATCAAGCTCCTAACAGAGGGAATCACCACTTCTTATGCCAATTGCAACCATTCTGGACACAATCTACCCTACCATTTCATGCCTCTTCACTCTATAGCCTTCATCTACCTCCAGCCCCAACCCCTATCAGTTAAGTGCCCTTCTTTGGTTCATATTTCCATTAACACAATTGCAATAGAAGTACTAACTAACTAGTTAGTACAGCTATTATTTCGGAATACTTACCACATACTCTGTTAAGCACTTAGGTATATTGTCTCATTTAATCCAACGAGAACTTTCCACAAAGTATGGTATTATTATCCCTAGTTCACATTTGGTGACACAAGACTTTGAGAAATTAAGTAACTCACCCAATGTCACAGAACTAGTGAAATACGGAGCAGGAATGGACCCCCAGCAGTCTGATTGGAGAATGAGTTGTCTTAACGCGGTGTTACTGTAATTGTGTGTTTACTTGTATACCCTTTCTTACTCCTTCACCCAAGTCTGCAAGTTCTGTGAAGGCAGGAGACTGCCTCTTTCATGTCTTTCATATCTTTTTGGCACATGGCACATTATCCAATAAATGTTGAATGAGAAAGAATGCATGCATCAATCTCAAAGTTCACCTGCAACTTTAGTTTTCACAGAGGTATCATCATCGAAATTTTTATGGTAGCTGAGAAGACGCAGGTTTGACTTTTTAAAAATACCAAAGAATTCCTCCCCAATATAATTAAAAGGAATTTCTAGGGTGGCTTTTTATTAATTCATATCATTCTCGTCCTCTTAAAAATGATAATATTGGAATCTTTGTAATCACTGACTATTTTTCGGTTGATAAATTGAGATAGCACAACTTCATCCTGAAAAGGTATTTCAGGGTCTTAACTCTAGGAGTCTAGATATGGTCAGCTCTGCATCCAATACCCAGATCTTATGCCAGAGAAAACAGCCATCCTTTTGAGAATGGTATGTTAACATGTTGAATTTTGGAACAGAGCCATTTTGACGATTGTGGGCAATAATCATGCTGACTCTATTGGTGCTTATTTGTTATAGGTGTTCTAGAACTTCCATCTGCTAAGATGCTGAGTAGTGATTTATACATAAAAAATATATCAGAGCAAAATATCTTACTTTGTATTAGCATTTGGTCTGTATAGATCTCAAAATGTGTTAGCAAATAATAACAAATAGTAATATTAAAAAGAAATGAGTCTCCAAGAGAATAATCCAAATGTTTATGACTACAATAACCTTGAACAAGTTACTTCACTTCTCTGTTCCTCAGTTTCCTCAAGTGTAAAATTAAGAAGCTCGAGTTAGGTAATCCCTGAGACGCCGTCAGCTCTACTGGCTCATGCACGTGGAGCTCATTCAGCCTGAGCCTGTGGATGGATGGAAAGGGATTTTAAAATTCACTTTATAGCTTCCTAATTCACTAGGCTTTTTGAAGTAACCTCTCTCTCTTTTTTCCCTCCCACCCCTGTCCCTGCCCTACCTTGAGGCAATTTTTTTTTCGAACTTTATGTAATACTAGGTGTTCCAAATATTCTGGTTTGAACAAGAAGGTAAATGATCAGGCTATCCCACTGACCCCCAGAGATCATTAGAAGCAAACAAACCTCAGTTTGAACCCAGTAACTGACGTGTGCTTTACTGGTTATATGACCTGGAATAAGCAGCCTCTCTGAGACTGTTTTCTCATCTGTAAGGTGGGGATGCCTATCTAATAATGCAGTTGGGAAGATCAAATGAAAAATGCACTTAAGGAATGCAGCTCATTGTTGGGCACCTGGTAAGCACTCAACACATATGAGCTTCTGGTATTATTATTAATATTATAAAACATCCCACTACAAAAACAATTGAGCACAGATAGTAGATGAATAAAGACAGAGACAGGAGTACAACACTTGAAAATGAAAATGGGCCAGTGGGTGCGGTCTGCCTGCATGGCCTCCTAAGTGCTTCTTTGTTTTCTCCCGGAACCCGTTCCCTGTCACACAGACCCAGATTAAACGAGGCCCAAAAGGCCTCGAAGAGTTGGCACAGCTCTGCAAAGTGATTACTTCACTCTCATTGGGCACCTAAGATGACTGGGAAGTGATTTGAATGTCTCATGTGAAAGGTTTACTGAGATTAAGATGGTTATTAATATTTATTAACACTGTGTAAATCTCATTCATCTAAACCGAGACACCATGAACAGAAGGGCAGGACGGTGTGCAGTAGGAAGCTCTGTCCTCCAGAGGGGGGGAGGGGGCGTCCGCCTGGGTGAGGTGTGTCAGCTGAAGGGCAGGAGCGCTGGGCTCCCAGAGCACAAACTGGCCTCTTCCAGACCTCGGGCCTCAGAGGAGAGCTTTGTGGTTTCTGTATTCTCTGAGGCTACCAGGCTGAACTGAGATGAGTCAGATGAAATCAGCACTCATGTATTTATTCATAAAACAAAGCTGGCCCTCTCGGGGTCATCAGAGTTGGTGTTTTAGCTCACCTGCTTGGTACTTAATGGAGACCTTGGGGGACACCATTGCTCAATGAGCCCTCCGATCTGTCTCACCTAAACTCAGTTTGGCCCTTAAGATATAACAAAAAGGAAATCCATTTCTTGTTTCTTTCTGGACTGCATACTTGTACCTGCTCGTGCAGCCTGATATGCCCATGAATGCCCTTCCCACAGAGAGGGATATGAACATAAAGGAGCATCTCTGATTTTTCTTGCATTTTACTCAGCTAAAAAGGAGTTAAGTTTAGTGAAGTTATTTTCCTTTCTTGGATCTCCATTTCATCAAGTGGAAATGGGTATAATATCTGGCATGTGGAGCTGGTGCAAGGTTTAACCCCAATTGCCCTGCTTGATGGTGTCCAAGAGGCAGAATAGAACAGTGATGAAATGCACTCAGAAACTCTGAAGCCAGACAGCTGCCTTCATATCCCAACGGCTACCTAACCAGCCATGTGATCCTGAGCAAGTTACTTAAATTCTTATTACCCTGTTTCTCACCGGTAAAGTGGGGATGATGGTGATCATAGGTTAACACTAGCTGGCGTTCCACAAATGGCAGTTGTTTCTCAAGAAAAAACAAAACAAAATAAAGCAAGCTTCCAATCAGGCAGACATCTAGGCTACTGGGTCACAAGATGTGCTTTCTGAATCCAAATAGCAGGATTTGAACCATTACCAACTTTCCTCCACCTGGAAAGGTGTAAAAGATGCCACTGAGACCCCAAGCAACCATGTTCCCCCAAGTGCTCTAGGGAAGCTCGGTCATGGCTGGGAGGCTCTGAGAAATGACCTGGTTTTAGTGCACTCCCTATTGTGTTTATTACATTCTCAGGCTATAAGAAAGATATTTGGGAAGGAAGGTCCAGAGAATAAAAGCCCCACAATAGACTACAATACTTATCCATGTGTAGATCAGCTGGTCCGCCACCACTTAAATGGGGAAAAACAATTGGAAATGCATTACCAATCGTAATATATAAATGACATGGGACATTCTTTTGTCAGCCTATTGCTTGTTTCTCAAAATTAAAAAAAAACTCAGAAATTAGGTTGAAAATTAGTTGGTCCTTTCAGGAATCTGGGGTACCTGAAGGAAGAGCTTAGTTAGGGAAATTGAGTAGAGCCAAAGGGGAGCCAATGGACAACTTGATTACCACTTTCAAGTTTATAGAGTTATTATAAGAAGGCAATGAATCTCGTAGACTGTCTTTCCCCACCATACATTACAAGGGCCAAAGGTTGGGATCAACGTACAAACAACTGGATGGAAGAATAGGGAGTCTGAGGTGAGACCTCAGATCCAGGGCCAGCATATGGGTGAGGGAAGGGGCCATTTGCCTGGGGTATAAAATTTAAGAGGGTGCTAAAGCACTCAGTAATCAAAATAAATAATTTTGTCATAAAATATTTTTGTCTTTATTTACATTTATTTATTTATTAGGGAAAAAGAGAGCATGAGCTAGGGAGGGGCAGAGGGAGAGAGAGAAAGAATGTAAAACAAACTCCATCTCAGCATGGAGCCCAATGTAGGGCTCGATCTCACCATTGTGAGATCATGACCTGAGCCAAAATCAAGAGTTGGATGTTTAACTGAATAAGCCACTCAGACACCCCTGTCATAAAATTTTTTTTAATTAAAAAAATTATTTATTTATTTATTTCTGAGAGAGAGAGAGAGAGACAGCGTGAGCAAGGGAGGGTCGAAGAGAGAGGGAGACACAGAATCTGAAACAGGCTACAGGCTCTGAGCTAGCTGTCAGCACAGAGCCCAACACGGGGCTCGAACCCAAGTTGGGCACTTCACTGACTGAGCCACCCAGACACCCCTGTCATAAAATATTTTTAAATCAAAATTAATGCCAAACAATCCATGATTTTTGACAAAATGTCAAAATTTAAAAGAAGGTAGGATAAGATCATTAATTTTTCCTTGTGCCTCAGGGGGTCCAATATGCCTTGGCAAAACACTGCTCAGGCCAATCAGATTTCACAAGAGAAAAAGCCTTAAGTTGGCTCCTACTCAATTATATTACAGTACATAATACTGAATATCTATATACTATACAGCTGCACAGAACTTTATAGTTCCCAAGCGTTTCCATGTGTGTTTTCTGATTTAATGCTCATTAACCATTTGGGGAGTTTCAGTATCACTAAGGGACAGATGACAAAGAAGAGGTTTGAGGAGAAGATACTTTCTAATCAAGGAACTAAATGACTCATCAATGGAAAAACAGATTCAAAGCTTCTAATTCCAAGCTCCAGAGACATCTGGAGCCAATTGCTCAGCCCCTGAGTGATTAGATATTTCAAAACATGCACGGAGCTTCTGAAAGGCTATAAGTGGATTTCCTGGTGGTGGACGCGTGTGTAGCTGAGTGCAGTGAGTCACAGAGGGCAGCATCAGTGGTTTAGCGGTAGTGATTCTCGAAAGGAGCACACTGGGCATTCAGAGCCGCTCAGTTCTTAATGCATAAGACTGTCGGGCATTGTGGCATGTTTAGTATACCCTCTCCCAGGCACTGTGACAACTGAAAAGGCCACCTTCACATTTCTAAAGCCCTTATGGGAGCTGATGTCCGCTCTGAGAACCCCTGATGGGGAGGGTCTAGAAATGTCCTAATGCCAATGTCAGTAACTACCCTTTGTTAAGCACCTTTATGCCAAGTAGTTTTATATATATATTATATATATATATATACATACATATACATATACACACACATATATATAAATATATAAATATTTTTCTAACCCTTTCCACAGACCCACAAGGATCTATATGGTGTATAGATAATATGTAACGGAGACAGAAGTCTTCCCTGTTCTGTCTGAACATAAAGGCTATGCTTTTCTGCTAAGCCCTAGCTACGGCCTCATTCCTACTCTGACCTCAAGAGTTTCCAGAACCGCTTACAATCAAAATCTGAATCACTCGTTTGTTATTCATTGTTACCCATATGTTACTATAGTGTGGCTCCTGGGTCCAAATTCAAGGTGTTTCACACCTTCTCCTCAGCTCCCTCTTCCAGCCAAGAGGCACTAGGAGACTCAGGGTAAACAATAAAGCCATTCCTTGTGCATGCGTCCTAATGGGGCTCCAGAGGTGAGGAATGTGCACTAGAGGCTGGGCACCCCAGAAGTTGAGATGATTCTGGAAGTTCAACGTCACGGGCCTGCCTAGTCCCTAGTATGAGTAGCGAGAAAGGATACTTCTCGCTAAGAAGGATTTATCACTTCAGATTGAGCAAATACAAAAGCAGCTGGGGTACTGACCAGTAGGCAAGAGCTGTCATTCTTCCGTGGGATGAATCCAAGCCTCGTCATTCCTTCATGTACTCAATAAACATCCCCAGCTACTGCAGGGTCCAGCTTTGTGTGGGTTCCTGGGGGCCCACCGGAAGCATTCCTGTTCTGAGCTCACGCTCCCAGAATGGCTTCTCACACCAGTTTCCCCTGAGGCCCTCTAGGCATTAGATGACAGGAAGATGAATGTTACTAGGGTGCTTGACCTTCTCGCCTTCCCAAGCCTGAAAGCAAGGACACTGTCATATTTACTTTATCATGTAGAATCAACCTGGCATCTGTCTCCTCTTAGGGATGGTGCTTTTCCACTCACTGTTTTATTCCAGGAATGTGTTCATCTGCTCCTTGTCCCCTCGTGCCAGGCAGTAATTTATTTGATGGATATGCTGGAGACAGTGGCTCCTTGAAACGTCACCGCTTACTGCTGACCTGTGGCAATCTCCGAAGGGCTGACGTGGCAAATGTCTTACAGCCTGTCGTGTGACTTGGCAGTGGGAGATGAACATTAAGTAGGTTCTTTCTTCTGATTAAAACCCTGAGGCGGTAGGTGGGATATAACTCTTCAAACTATAAATAAGCCAGTTGATTGAGGCTCACCTTTAGCTTTTGCAAGAGCATGAAAGACCTTTTTATAAGTGGCAGGGGGTCTACACCTCATTCGGTTTGACTGTGCTCAGTATAAGCACCTGTGGCACAAAAGGGGGAAATTTCCATGCTGAGTATCGGTGAGGTGAGAGGAGATGGGGCAGGCCAAGTGAGTTTTATGTTTCTCACCAGGGCCAGGAAGTCACCCTCCTCCCTAGAGCTCACAGGCTCTTGAGAGCAGTTCAAGAAAAATACTCCACTGTCTGTTCTGCCTACAGATACGTTCCTGGAATTGCTCTGGTAGTGATCAGCTTCTCAACTGTTATGAGCTTGGACATGAGCAAAATGAACTGAGGGGAGTTATTACAGCCACAAAATGAAACTTGCCTACCAAGTGCTTACTGTGTGGCAGCAGCAATGCTTTTATGTAGACACTATTAATATCCATATTTTGCAGATGATGAAATTAGGGGTCAGCGAGGTTAGGTAACCTATCCAAGGTGCCACACCTTAGGTAAGTGGCTAAAACAAGCAGGATCTTAGACCTAATTCATTTGCCATATTTGCGGGTCGCTAAGTCAGACATTCGGGAGGGCGCTCAGTAAGCAAGTAAGCTAACACCAGTCACGTTGAGCTCTCAAAAGACTCAAAAAAGCTGTCATAACTCAGTAGGCAAATCCTGTTGCCACATACTCCAATCTCACAAAATCTTGGCAAATTAAAGGTTGAAAATCTTAGCCACGCTCTGCCCTAGTTATTTGACAATAGTAACAGCGATGGGAACTTTGATTTTGTTTTTAATCCCAGCGGCACCAAGGAATCTGGTTGCTTGGAATGTGTTACCCAAGGGGGTGTCGATAGGAGCCTGACTTAAGAAAGCGATTGGAGGCCCTCCCCATTCCCTGCATTAACGAGTGTCTGTGTGAAGGCTCTCAGTTGGCCCCCAGCTCTGCAGCCTGTAGGTGGCCCTGGCACGGTGTATAGCTCTTCTAACACATGGTTTTCTCTTTGTCGGGTAATGATCGCATGCACTTTGCAGGGCTGTGAGGATTAAGTAAGTTGCTACATCAGTAAGGGGTCTGGCACATAGGAGCCATTTCCTTTCTTAACTGTAATCCAAGTGGTTTTTCCACTTTTATCTCTCTATCTAATCCAGAGTCTAAGATGCCCAAGATATGACTCCTTATTCTGTTGAAAGCTGTTATAAAATAGATGATATCTCCGTTATGTGCTCCTAAAAAGCTGGTGATTGATGAGAGGCTGGAGTTCGGAGAGTTTATGTCGCTTCCTCGCCCCGCTGGGCTCGTATATGGCTTGTCATGTGGGTCAGTCAAACAGTTCTTCAAAGATTTCTTTTAAATCCCCTTCGTCCTCCACAAAACTCGTTATCAGACATTCTCCAGGACTTCCACGGTACTCGTTCCACGGTAATTCCACGGTAATTCCACTCCGTCCAGGGCTCAGCTGTGTTCTGCTCAGCCTCCGTTCCCTTTCGACTGCATTCAGGCCCTTGGAAGATGGGCTGTTAGAAGCCATCTCCCACCGGGCTTGAACAGGGTCTCTGTTCTGAGATAACACAGCAGCATGTGCTCCTGCCTAACTGGGTGGCTGGTCCCCGGAGACGTGTCACATGTCACATGGCTCCTGCAACATGTTGCAAAAGCAGGGCTGCTTTGCAGTGAGAAGGGACCGCAGTGACCAGGATAGCAAGCATTTATTGACAGCATCTCTTTCCAGGCCAGCCGTTCTTCCCAAACTCACACTTAAAAGCCCAGGAGTTTAAAAGACACGACCCTCATTACCTTGTAGATAAAAAAGTGTCCTGCAAAGGCTAGAAATCTAAGGGCCTAAGAATAACTTCCTCCCTCTCAGCGCATGGCCCGGATAAAGCAGCCGGCACCATGAGCTTGCTCTCAATTACTTGACTCGAAATCTCGCTGCAGTGGGGGCACGACCTGCGTCCGCTCCTGTAAAGGCCACTGTCAGTAAAAGAGGGCTCGGAGAAGGGACAATTTTTAAGCATGATGTTGCCCCTGTGCTGTGCTCACTGTTGGTTTACTCATGAGCACAGCTGACTTCTTGAAAGAGCACATCACAAAAGATGGGGCCTTTTCCTGTACAACACGAAGCTCTTCTGGGTGACTAATTGCTTTCGCCCCTTCTCAATAAAGCAGGAAGCATCTTCTGATCCCCTTTACAATGAGGGGAAGGAAGCCCCTTGGCCTCTGCCCAGACTTCAACCCCCCAATCCCTGAGCCCCGAAACGCAGCTCTTTAAGAAGCCACCGGCTCTCCTGCCCTTTAAATATGGTTCCGAGATAATCGCTCCTGAACGGTGATATACGGATCCTTAAGCAGCTGCTGGAATGATTAAATGCCTGCACTTCCCCGAGGTCGTAAATCAGGCTCAGAAGCCATTTATTGTGAGTGTACTATAAAGCAGTAGAAGTTATTGCTACCATACTGCAAAATGTAACATCGGACAGGAAAATAAAGAGAGGGTAAATTTTGTTGTGAAGGCTTTAAAGTGATGTGTTGTTTTCTCTTTGCTCATTCTCTTTCTGTTCCTCGTCATTTTTCTCTTCTCTTTGCCTCTAATTCTTCCCCAATGCCACTAGTCCCTGCTGGATCTAATTTCAAATATGGCGCTCCACAGATAGGGCCTGGCGCCTTTCTGGATTAGAGAATGTTCCTGTCAGTCATGTTCACAGGCATCGAGCACCTCCCTATGCTGCACTATTTAACTTAATCCTCACAACAATGTATGAAGGAGATAATTATTATTCTTATTTTAAATAGAAGGTATTTAATCCGGACAAAATCACAAGGCTGGCAAGCGGCTGGATCCGGAATATTTCTCTTTCTCCTTCCTGATACCTCGTTAGATTTGGGATCTGCTCTCGGGGATTGTGCCATTGAATCTCTGCTCAGAATTTGTTGCAAAATCCCTGCTCAGGAGTCTTTAATGGCTCCTTAATAAAGTTGGTTCAGTCCCTTTGCCACACACTGCCAAGTAAAACCTTAAGAACTGGGCATCACTTTCCTTAGCCAAAGGACATCTTCTGCTTGAGTCAAATGGCTCTCCCTCCCCTCGCCCTCCTCCCCTCCCTCTCTGTTCAGCTCAGCTCTTCCCAACCTTTGCTTATGTACTTTCTCCTACTCGGGAGACTGAGTAATGTCTAGTCCTCTAATGAGGTGAGCATGGGCCCTCCAGGAACACAGGAAAGGGGCAAAACACAGGCATCATCAGAGTCGAAGGAGAAGTAAGATTAAACAGGTGGAGGGAAGGGAACTTGAGGGAGGCTGTTTGAGATGAAAAGAAGGCACTTGGCAGGGGGGCAGGGGTCCAGGGTGAGAAAGAGCCTGCCCCACTGGGAGAGCTTCCGTTGGTTGCGTTTTGAGCACAGCATGGAAGGGTTCACATGAGGAGAGATGAGGCTGAGGAGGCAGGCTGAGGCCAGGAATGACCCTTGCTTGCCATAAGGAATTTGGGCTTTAAGTTTAAGAACAAACCAAGACCTACTCATCTTTCAAAGCTCATATTCATGCTAAGAAGCTTTGCCCCTTGGCTTGGGCGGCACTGATCTTTCCTTTGTTCTTTCCTGAATGCCCGTCACACAAATCTTTGCTGCACACTTTTATGCTTCAGGGAAGCTTCTGGAGGTACAACCCTGGTTCTTTTTCTTTTCTTTTTCTTTTTTTTTTTTTTTTTCCTTCTTGGTAGCCATGGGTGCAGAGTAGGGCTCAGTGGAGTCCCCTCAACTGACTTCTGGGGAGAAATTTGGAACAATGTAACAAGCCCAGACAGAGAGGCTCTTTCTAGACTCTTCCCAATGGCAAGACTCATCTTGAGGGACTGGAGTTGTGTGCAGTTGAACTTGAGAAGAAGGGAGGAAAAGATTAGGGTGCTCTGTCTACCCCTTGCCCAGGGATTCTCAGCCTGACATAAGGAGACCAAGAGTGTTGTAGAAGCATCAGGAACAACCCAGGCCCAGAATCAGAGCTAATATTGTGGACTCCACAGTGGCTCCATCCACCTTGTGACTTGAGCTCAGGTACCAATCGTCTAATAATGACATGGGGAGTACGCAACCATCATTTCCTCTCATCTCTCAAAGTCTATATTCTACCTGTATCATCAGGCATTAGACTAAGTTAAGACTTTACATGTGTAAACCTTCACTGTCCAGGGTGCTCCCTTCTGTGTAGAGTGCAGGGAGAGGAAAACTGATTCCCTGCCTCGTTCTCAGTGAATGGCTCTTTATTTCTACCCAGGGTCTTCCTCACCCTAACAGATTTGTGTGGATTTTGTTCATCACTTATTTCCTCATGAGTTTCTGAGAAGTTAATCCATCCTATAATTTTATAGCATGCATATTGATTAGTGTATTACACCACCACGGGTAGAGCATTTCAGTCTGCTATTACTCATCTCCCAGAATAATACTGTAATGCCTCATTTACCTTATATCTTTGTAAGGGAAGACGGTATCCCATAGATGTTAAGTCTTCAAATAGTTGAGGGCTGGTTTTTTAAAAATTTTTTAATGTTTATCTCTTTCTGAGAGAGAGACAGAGTTTGAGCAGGGGAGGGGCAGAGAGAGGGAGACACAGAATCCAAAGCAGGCTCCAGGCTCCGAGCTGTCAGCATGGAGCCCAATGTGGGGCTCAAACTCACGAACCAGGAGCTCATGACCTGAGCTGAAGTTGAATGCTTAACTAACTGAGCCACCCAAGCACCCAAAGGGCTGTTTTGTAAGGGTCAACTTAAAAGTTTTATTTCCCTCAGTTCTGGCAAAAAACAAAACAAAACAAAAAACCAACAAACAACCTTAGAATGCATTGTATACTCCCTACCTTGTTAAATATAACTTAACACTTCCTTCATGACAAATGGTGACTGTGAGGCAATGAATTATTGTACCCTGGGCTAGAAAATAGCAAACAGCATGGGGAATCTGGGTGCATACGGGCTTTGCCATCATGCTACACGGCCCCTTCTGCCATGCTGTATGTCCCCTCTAATCCTTTTTTTTTTTTTTTTTTCGGTACTTCTTTCTCCTCTTAGCTGTTTGTTGATCATTGTTAGTAGGCTTGCTTCTCTCCTCTCCTAATTTTTTGTGGGCTTGGAAGTCAGAAAACTGAGCTTGTTGAATTATATGCTTTGGGTGAGGACTATGGAGAATCTCAAGGAATCAAATAAATGAGCTGTAGCCGTGCATGAATTTCATAACATCTCATCTGTGTGCTCAGAACTACGGTTCTGCCTATGCACCAGCAGGCAGGGCATGAAGCATCTTCCATTGCAGCATCTCTTTGGAACTGTGCAAAATTGGAATCCTGAGCAATTTTTCTTCCAAGTTTTCTCTAACCTTGGATTCATGTATAACGCACCTTCCTGACTTATGTAGCCTTCTTCTCTATCATCCTTCCCTCAGCCTCACGGGAAAGGACCTATATCTTCATTTATATTTGTACTAAGACCCATTTTTACCAAAGTGGCGACTATCTTTTGTATTTGCTTTCTTCTTTAGCCTTTGTATTTTCATTTTTTGACTTTCCTGGCTATGAAATATAAGCCTTTGTCTCTTATCAAGAATATAGTGGGCAAAATAAAGTAGCTTATTTTTCTACTTTTCTCTTATCATATGCCTTATCTTCTCTCCGTACCTATTCTAAGGCAATGGTGATCCACGCAGCACTATCATGGAGCCCATGCCCTTCACTTGAGCTACTGTTGTCTTCTTATATGTCTCAAGACCCTGGCCCCATCACCATGGCCATAGTTTTTATACTGATATATTTGAATTTCTACTGTTTTTGTCCCTTCAGTACCCAGTCACTCAGGGGTAGGGACATGGGGCAGGAACATTGGCATGGATCATCAGGTCAAAAACACCTTAGTCGGGGATAAAAACATGAGAGATGCTTTCTTCCTCATTCTTTGTAGTAGGTTATGTAGGTAAAGCTTCTGATAAGTGAAGCCCATTAACTTAGGTCACTCTACGAGGGCAGAGGCTTTGGGTCTATAACTGGCTTCTAGGAATATGTGAATGTCCTGAAATTTTAGACACATGTATTTGGTGGAGAAGGAACCCAGCTTCCACCAGATTCTCAAGAGGTTCACAACCCAAGGAAGCTCAAGGACCACCGCATTAGATTATCCTTCTACTGGTTTACCTGTGAATACAATTCCATGATATACTGGGGAAGCAAACATCTTATTGGGATAGTACTATAGAATGGTTGTCAGATGGGTTGATGGCTCTGGGTTTTACATGAAGGGTTGTGTGATTACAAGAGTCAGCTTTCTTACTGAAGAAAGTCATGGCAATGGAGAAAGTGTTAGGACATTAAAGTTATTCACAGTCCCTCCACTTATATATGACCATTTACTTTGAAAATTGAGGTATATTTTGCATGCAGACACACACATAGTTGGGCTTATACTGTACATAATTTTATATATCCAGATAGGACAGCGCAGTGGTAAAGAGCTCAAGCACTGTGGCCAGATGGGCTGGGTATGAGTCAGAGCTCTATCGCTTCCTACCTGCTTGAGCCTGGACAAATTAAACACTGTGTGCTTCATTTTCCTCACCTATCAAATGATGATAATAATAGTCTAAACCTCCAACTGTAACAATGAGAATTAAAGGAGTTAATATAAGCAAAAGCTCATAAAAATGACTGACTCATACTTAGCACCCAGTCGATGTCAACTACTTTTTATAATTCTGCTTTTTTTTTTCACTTGAGTTTATATTGTGCTTACTTTATTAGTTTATTAAATATGAATTGGGCACAAAATAATGACTGAATAGTTTAAAACTCAATGGATGACTCAATTAATGTCATTTAGACATTAGGCTATTTCAATTTTTGACAAGTATGAATAACGGTATAATGAATCTCTCTCTCTATCAATATTTTTCCACATCTTTACTTTCTTTCCCTTAGGATAAATTCTAGGAAGTTGGTTTCATAAGCAATGAACACTTTTACGGCTCTTGGTACATACAGTTAAATTGCTTTCCAGAAACCGTGTTCTAGTCTCTCTGCACCTCAGCAGTTCCATGAGATCCCCACACCCCTTGCCTCACAATGCAATGCCTTGTTAGCCTACTCTCACTGAGCAATGCTTTATGTTAGGTCTAATCAAGTTTTATTTTTTCATGCTTTTCCTCACTTCTGCCCTTTGGGTTTGGAAGTTATCTGTTTCTATTATTTTACATGTTACTTTCCAAATTTTACTTTGGATGTTTTACTAGTAGATTTTGCTAAAAAGTCCAAAGTCAATCAATCTCTCCATTCTCACTCAGAATAAGAGAAGAAAGGACAATTTCTTTCTGAACTTCCCCATTTTTAAAACCACTGCTGTCTACTGTTTTAGTCCTCCCTTGTATTCAACTCCACTGTTATTGTCACTGTTGCCATTACTTGTAATTAATACCTGTTGAAATCTACCAAGGTGTTTTAATAATTTCTTTGCTCACTTTTGAACCTTGCATCCCATTTATCTTTGTGAATTGTGTCCTTCTTGCTGAAGTGAGGGGGTGTGGCTAGTAAACTTTCTTAATAACCTTTGTATGCTTGGAATATTATTTTTTCTTTATTCTCAAATAATAATTTAGCTGGGCGTATAGCTCTAGACTAAAAATTATTTTCCCTCAACACTTTGAAGATATTAATTAATTGCATTCTGATTACTTTATAAAAACAGCGTGTTGTCAGTCTAATTGACATTCCTTCACGTGTATTCTGTTTTTCCTTTCTGATGGTTTTTACATTTATTTTGGTCTACAGTGTTCTACAATTGTGTCTAGGTATTTTTATTTGTATATAGTTTTAAATGTTTATTTATTTTTAAGAGAGAGAAAGAGAGGCAGAGAGAGAGGGAGACAGAGATCCCAAGCGGGCTCTACACTGATGGTGGGACTTGAACCCATGAACCATAAGACCATGACCTGAGCCCAAACCAAGAGTCAGACATTTGACTGACAGAGCCACCCAGGCACCCCTTATCTGCATGTTTTTAAATCCTGCTTGGGACTTGATATATTTTTTTGTTTCACTCATTTTATTCATTCTTTCAACAAATCTTTGTTCTCTAGAGGCCTGGTGTTTTCTAGATGCCAGGGACACAGGGTTGAACAGAAAGAAGTTTCCACATTCAGGGAAATTAAGTGCTAGGAGTTTATAGTCTTACATTCAGATTTTCAATCTTAGGATTCGTAAATTTATTTTTGTTTCTTTTTAAATTCTTTTGTTAATTTGCTGTGTGTACATTGTGAAAAGATTCCCAGTAGTGAGTTTATTACCACATCTATCACCTCACATATTTTCCCTTGTTTTGGTGAGAACACTTAAGTTCTCGTCTCTTAGCAAATTTCAGTTACATGGCAGTGGTATTAGCTATAGTCACCATGTTATATGTTAGATTCTTAGATCTTATTCATCTTGTAGCTGAAAGTTTGTACTCTGTACCAACCTCTCCCTGTTTCCCTCAACTCCCAGCTCCTGGCAACCACCTTCTACTGTCTATTTCTAGGACTTTTGTTTTGTTGTTTTTGTTTTTCAGATTGCACATAGAAGATACCATGCAGTATTTGTCTTTCTCTGACAAGCTTATTTCATTTAGCATAATGCACCTCTGCTACAAATGCCAGAATTCACCCCCACTTTTTATTTTAAGGTTGAATAATTCCTAAATCTGCCTCTCTCTCTCTCTCTCTCTCTCTCTTTCTCTCTCTATCATCTATCTATCTAATCTATCTATCTATCTATCTATCTATCTATCTATCTATCTATCTATCTATCACCTATCTATCTATCTATCTATCTATCACCTATCTATCTATCTATCTATCTATCTATCTATCTATCTATCATCTATCATCTATCTATTTATCATCTATCTATCTATGTATCTATCATCTATCTATCTATGTATCTATCATCTATCTATCTATCTATCTATCTAATCTAATCTATATATCACATTTTCTTTATCCACTTATCTCTTGATAGACACTTAGGTTGTTTCCAAACTTGACTATTATGAATAATGATGCAGTGAAAATGGAAGCACAGATATTTTTGGGATACTGATTTCATTTCTTCTGGATATATACCTAGAAGTGGGATATATACCACATATGATGGTCCTATTTTTAATCTCTTATGGAAACTCCATACTGTTTTCCATAGTGGCTGCACCCATTTACATTCCCACCAACAGTGCACAGGGTGCCCTTTTTTCCACATTGTCAACAGCATTCGTTATATCATTTCTTTTGATAACAGACATCCTAACAGGTCCAGTGAAATAGCTCATTGTGATTTCTATTTACATTTCCCTGCTGATTAGTGACATCGGGCATCTTTTCATGTACCTGGCAGTTATTTGCATATCTTCTTTGGACAAATATCTATTCAAGTTCTTTGCCCAGTTTTAATTGGATTATTTGTTTTTATTTTCTTTTATTTAATTGTATGAGTTCCTTGTACATTTTTGGATAATAGTCCCTTGTTGTATATGTGGTTTGCAAATATTTTCTTTCATTTTGTAGGTTGCCTTTTCATTGTGTCGGTGGTTTCCTCTGCTATGCAGAAGCCTTTTAGATTTACATCATCCCACTCAGTTATCTGTGCTTTTTTGCCTTGCTTTGGTGTCAGCTGCCCCAAAATATCGTCGAAACCATTGTCAAGGATCTTACTTATCTTTTCGTCTAGAGTTTTATAATTTCAAGTTTTATGTTCAAGCTTTTAATCTATTTTGAGATCGTTTTTGTATGCAACATACATAAGATAGGGGTCCAATTTCATTTTCTTGCATGTAGCTGTCCAGTTTTCTCAGCACCATTTACTGAAAAGAATGTTCTTTCCCCATTGTATATTTTTAGCACTTTGTCTAAGATTAAGTTTTAATAATATAGCGTGAGTGTATTCCTGGGCTCTCTATTTTGCCCCTCTGCTGCAGGTATGTGTTTTTGATGATCATACTTTGTAATATAGTTTGAAATTAGGAATTATGATTCCTTCAGGTTTGTTCTTCTTTCTCAAGATCACTTTGGGTATTCATAGTCTTTCGTGGTTTCATATAAATTTTAGGATTGGTTTCTCTATTTCTATAGAAAACGTCATTGGAATTTTATAGGGATTGCAATGAATCTGTATATTACTTTGTGTAGTGTGGATGTTTTAACAACATTGAGTACACTAACCCATGAATACAGACTATCTTTCCAATTATTCATGTCTTCCTTAATTTTTGCATCAGTGTTTTATAGTTTTTACTATATTTTATAGTATTTTTATAGCATTTATTATATTTATTTTATAGTATTTACCATATTATTTTACCTCCTTAGTTAAATTTATTCCTAAGTATGTTATTCTTTTCGATACTATTGTAAATGGGATCGTTTTCTTAATTTCTCTTTCTGATGGTTTGTTGGTGTGTATAAACGCAACTGGATTTTGTATTCTGCAAACTTACTGAATTTATTTATTAGTTCTAACATTTTTTGGTGGAGTCTTTAACATACATAATATCATGTCATCTGAAAACAGAGACTCTGTCCACCCCTGCCCTCCCCCGTGGGAACTGATAAAGTCCATTCTATGTTATGCTCATAGACAGGCGGACAGAATTTCCTTTATTCCAGTTATTATTGGGATTCTCCATTTTCCAGCTGTTTGTTTCATGCAGGGAGACATTTTTAGTTTCAGTCTCAAGGCCTTGATTTCCATCTCATCGTTATGGAAGCATTAAAACCCTAACGCCTAAGAGACAAACATGGTTAGTTGCTTCCTAGGGTTTCAACCAATCACCCGTTTGATGATTCCTGCTTTATTTGTGATTCTTGAAGATTTCCTTTCTTCCTTTTGGTTTCAGCTATGAGTTAACATTTTAAAATCATACTTATCCCACATTTCTGTTTGGTTAGGGGACATTTGCTGCTCCCTGGCAGCACATTATTCTATTCTACACATTATTCTATTCTATTCTATTCTATTCTATTCTATTCTATTCTATTCTATTCTATTCTATCACATTAAGCAGAATTTTTGATGTATAAATAATAATAACAAATATAATAAACAACAATAATGTATTTGTTTATTTAGCTAGTATTTATTCACCTTACTTAAGTTTTGTATTTTTGGGGTCTCAAGCATATTCTAAAAGTATTCTCTATTTTATAAACCACCTTTATATCTTTACTTTTACCTAGGCATTCTGTCATAAATTGATAGCAGTGGGTCAGATTCTGCCAATATAATTATTTATTTTTTATCAATCTCTCTATAGATGTGCTTCTTATAAGTACTGTATTATTCACTATATCTTCAACATTGATTATAGCTTTTATCCATATAAAATAATGCTCTTTTTTAAAAAACATTATCTTTACTTATCAGATATTAAAATGCTTTTCTACAGCTCTTCCTTTGTTTAAAATTTTTTGACGTTTATTCATTTTTGAGAGACAGAGTGTGAATGAGTGAGAGGAAAGAGAGAGAGAGACACAGAATCCAAAGCAGGCTCCAGGCTCTGAGCTGTCAGCACAGAGCCAAATGCAGGGCTTGAACCCACAAACTGTGAGATCATGACCTGAGCAAGCTGAAGTCAGACTCTTAACTGACTCAGCCACCCAGGAACCCCTCAGCTCCTCCTTTGTGTGATCTGCTCTGCCTTTGGCTACTTCAATTGTTTTAACTCTGTCTATGTTACTTTGTTTCAGCCATGGTCCTTTTTTCCTTTTTTTTTTTAATGTCTATTTTTGAGAGAGAGCGCACACGCATGTCCCTGCAAGCCATGGATACACAGAAAGGCGGGGGTGGGGGGTAGAGGTACAAAGGACCTGAAGCTGGCTCCATGCTCACAGCAGACAGCCCTATGCGGGTCTGAACCCACAAACTGTGAGATCATGACCTGAGCCAAAGCCACGCAGGCGCCAGTCAGCTATGTTTCTTATAAGTTACAATTGTTACAGATGGTGTTGTTACTGTTTAATTCTTTTATTTTTGCTGTTTACTTGTATTTTTTTCTGGTTTGTTCGTTTTTGCTGTATGAATTTATTTTTATTTGCCATTTTTGGGCAACAATTTAGAAGATAAGCATTATGCTTTCAATTTTAATAGTGGTTAACTTAGATTTTTCAAAGACAATGCTAGACCTGTATTAAATTAACTCTTACACTAATGAATTTGTAGTTTTAAAAAGCATCTGTTGTGGAAGATGAGATATGTAATACTGTTTTCCTTTATCCTCCACCATTCTAATCCTAGTTTTTCTTCATAACTCGGTAGTTTCGGATGCCATCATTTGGCTTCTATTATCTTACAAATAAAAGTGATCACTTAATTCACTTAAAAATGCCTTTTAGTAATCAATTTTATAACCATTTAAACCAATTTAACATTCATCTCTGCATCTTATGCATTTTTAATTATTTAAAATTATTTAAATTCATCTCTGCATCTTACGCATTTTTCTGCTCAATGCCTTTCCTACCAAGATTGCTCCCTGATGGACTTGTTTTTATATTTGCTGCATTGTTCTGGAGTAGATTTTCCAATGGCTTAGTCAGGGAGACCGCCTTGGTAGTAGAATTCTGTGTGCTCAAGTGGCCAATGACATGCTTTTGTTATTTTCACATGTGAGGCCTGGCCTGCCTGGGTATAGGCTCAGAGGCTTTATTCTACAGTGGTTTGTTAGCTTGCCTTCTAGCACTTTGACTTGGGTAGTCTGACAACCTAATTTTGTTGTGGATTTTTCCCCCCGGGTGACTTAGTTTTTTCTTACGGATTTCTGGAAGAGTCCCTCCTATTTTCTCTTTTCCTCTTTCTCCTTTCAGATACTGAAAAATTCCTCCATGTTATGCTTAAGAGCAATTCTTAGCATAGCATTTTGTTTTCTTGGAACATACTGTGTGCTATAAATTTTCTAACTAGAGCATTTCTTTGTGTTATGAAATATTCCCCATATTGCTACAGTGGCTTATCCCCCTGCTATTTATTAAGTAGTAGTGCTGTGTCCAGGCAATTCCTCTACCAAAGTGACTGCCTTTATTATCAACTTCTTAGAGCTCCATTGATGCAATATTCTCTGGGATTTTTTTTAATGGATAAATGAGAAATTTAAAAGTATTTTCTCGGGGCGCCTGGGTGGCTTAGTCGGTTAAGCGTCCGACTTTCGCTTAGGTCATGATCTCGCGGTTCGTGGGTTCGAGCCCCGCGTCGGGCTCTGTGCTGACTGCCAGCTCAGAGTCTGGAGCCTGTTTCCTGTGACTCCCTCTCTCTCTGACCCTCCCCTGCTCACGCTGTCTCTCTCTCTTTCTCCTAGAAATAAATAAAACATTAAAAAAAATAAAAGTATTTTCTCTTGCTTCTTACAAAAACTACTCTAAAGAGATACATATTTCTTATAGTTTCTCTCCTCCTTTCATATTCTCCATAAAGCCTACCTGACAGCTGGGTACTGCCATCCTCCACCCCCCAACCCTGGAAACCAGATTCCCCTGTTTCTGTTCAATTTTCCTTTGTTCATACACCTATCATTTCTTAAAATATTTTCTAGTTTGTTTAATACACCTTTTAATGGTTGTCCTTCTTTCAACCTTCTCCAGCTTCACTAGAATATAAACTCTCAGCTTGAGAATTGGGATCATTTTACATTTTGTTCTCTGATATATCCCAAGCACCTAAAATAGTCCCTGGCACATACTAGATGCTTATTAAATACGTACTTAATGAATGATTAAATTCTTCAGTGTGCCAAAATATCTGGTGATCTATTTTCTGCTTGCTCGTATTTCTAGAAGCAGATACGTTCTTCTCTAATATTCATTTAAAGTCATGTACAATTGAAATGCCGCAGACCCCTTTGGAGACTGCTGTGGATCCTTGAAAGCTCTTGCAACAGAAACGAGAAACGCACATGTACAGTAAATTTGCATCAGCATTTCAAGGACTGTCAGCCTGAAGTGGGGGACGAGAGATGGAATGATCAGTCACAGAGAGTCACATCTCTCTCCTGCAAAGGGTCACCGTGGGTTTGAGCAAGTTTGCTTAAGGAATAAGTTTTAGGAACTCCCAATGCCACTGGTGGTGTCAAATTCTGCCAGTTCGTCCAAAGTGATTTGACTCAACTTGCCTTATCAAATAACAAAGATAAGGTAAACTAGTTATTGACTGAAATACAAAGTAGAGTAGCTCTTATGTTCTTCCGGAAACAGAGGAAAGGGCTATTGATAAGTCAGAATGATCGTTCCCATCTTCCTTGGCCCGGTCTTGTTCCTTTGGGAAGCACTGTTCTCATCTCAGTAAATCAATAAAGGAAACTAGAGAGTCTCCTTTCTAAGAAAACTTAAGATTTCTGTTTATGCTTCTCCTTAATTAACATATTCTTCAAGATTCAGTTCAAACATTATGGCCCCTATAGATTCCCATCTTTCCAAACAAAATTGAGTCTCCTATACTTTGAACTCACAGATTTTATTTTTTCAAGTTTTTATTTTAATCACCCAGTGCTCATCATGACACATGTGCTCCTTAATCGCCATCACCTATTTTACCATCCCCCCCCCACATCTCCACTCTAGTAACTATCAGTTTGTTCTCTATAGTTAAGAGTTTATTTATTGGTTTGTTTCTCTCTTTATATAGTTTTATTCCCTTTGCTTGTTTGCTTGTTTTTTAAATTCCACATATGAGTGAAATCATATGTGTCTTTCTCTGACTTATTTCACTGAGCATTATACTCTCTGTCTCCATTCATGTCATTGCAAAGGGCAAGACTCCATTCTTTTTTATGGCTGAATAATATTCTCAAGTATGTATATATCACATCTTCTTTATCCTTTCATCAATTGGTGGACACTTAGGCTGCTTCCATAATTTGGCTATTAGAAGTGATGCTGCTATAAACATAAGGGTGCATATATCCCTCTGAATTAGTGCTTTTGTGTTTTAGGGTGAGTACCCAGAAGTGTGATTACTGGATCATAAGGTAGTTTTCTCTTTAACTTTTTGAGGAAACTCCATACTGTTTTCCACAGAGGCCGTACCAGTTTGCATTCCCACCCCAGGCAAGAGGGTCCTTTTTCACTACATTCTTGCCAATATCTGTTTGAACTCTCAAATTTTAGTACTGCGTCTCTTATGATACTTAGCACGATCATTCTTTTTTTTTTAATGTTTTTTATTTATTTTTGAGAGAGAAAGAGAGAGACAGCGTGAGCAGGAGAGGGTCAGAGAGAGAGGGAGACACAGAATCCGAAGACAGGCTCTAGGCTCTGAGCTGTCAGCACAGAGCCGGACGCGGGACTCAAACCCATGAACCGTGAGATCATGACCTGAGCCGAAGTCAGACGCTCAACTGACTGAGCCACCCAGGCGCCCCAGCACGATAATTCTTCAATGCATCCTTAATTAAATGTGTGCATCTCCTCTTTCCAAATATTTTATAAGCTCTGAAAGAACAGGAATGCTCAGCTATCTTTGGCTGCATAAAATTTAGTGGCTTAAAAAAACAGTGTATTATTTTTTACTGTTCTGGGAGCCAAAAGGGTGCTTCTCCCTGGTTTTGTTTGCCCACTCATAAGGTAGCATGTAACTGAGGGAAGATGGCGTCACTGGGCACTGGGCTCAGCTGGAGCAGGTGGGATGCTCAGGTTTCTCTTCCATCCTTCGTTTCTTCAGGGCGTGGTGTTCTCAGAGTGGTTCTTCAAGAGCAGAAATGCAGAAGCTACAAAGTCCAGTAAGGCTGAGGCTTCCATAGCGTCACTTCTACCACATCCTACCCAAGTATCACAGCAACTCCCAGGCTAGTCCAGATCCAGGAGAGGAGGAAGTGGGTTTTTTGTTTTGTTTGTTTATTTATTTATCTTGAGAGAGAGAGAGAGAGAGAGAGAGAGTGTGTAAGCAGGGGAAGGACAGAGAGGGAGAGAGAGAATCCCAACCTGTCTCCATGCTTTCAGCCCGATGCGGGGCTCAATCTCAGGAACTGTGAGACAGTGACCTGAGCCAAAATCAAGAGTCAAATTGAGCCACCCAGGGACCCCCCCAAGAGATGAGGAAGTTGACGCCACCTCTCTATGGGAGGTTATATCTTTCTATACTAAACCAGTAGTCTAGTAACCAAAGTGTTTCTTTGCATTCTGCGAGCAGCTGTAGCAAACTAATCCAATCCAAGGAGAGGGCATTTGGAACTTCGTTCTTCTATCAGCTGGTTAGTTGAAAGCACAGTGGCCAACTAGGGCTTGGGACTGGCACCTGAAGGTCAGGGGCGGGCAGTCCTGTGAGACTGAGCTCTTCCCCTGTGGGATCTGCCACTAGCTCCAGGCAGACAGTGTGGAACTGAGCTAGATTCTAGGACACCCAGCTGGTGGTGGAGAAGCGCTTGATGGCGAGACGCTCTCCCGCCCTTGCAGCACAAGCTGGAATAAGATGAGGAGCTCGTGTAGGTTTTCAGTTTTTGTTACAGCAGAACTCCACTTCCAGGTGCCCATTTGGGTCTGTCATCTATTATCCTGTAGGAAACTGTTCCACAATTTAGTGGCGTAAAGCAACAGTGATTTATTATTTCTCATGATTCTGTGGCCAGAGTGGATAGCTCTTTGCTGCATTTGCCCGAGTTCACTCATGTGGTTGCATTTGGTTGTAGGGCCAGCTGTGAATCAGGCTCCGATGGAACAGCTGGAGAGCTGGACCCCTCCCTCCAAGTAGTTGGACTTTAACCTTGGGCTTCCCTGCAGTATGGTGGTCACAGGATCCCAGGGCACGAAGGGCAAAAGCTGCAAGGTGTCCTGAGGCCTAGACACTAGAACTCATGCTATTCATCAGAGTGAGTCACACGACCAACATGGTTTGAAGAGGGGCAGAAAGAAACTCCATCCCTGGATGAAGGGTCGGCATGGTCACGTTACAGAGAGAAACATCTCCTAAAATGGGAGGAATTTGTGACCATTTGACAATGTACAACAGAAGCCGAACCCTGTTAATTTTTGTATTCTTTACAGCACCAAAGGGATCATATAACATAAATAAATGTTATAATAGATATTTGTGGAAGTGAAGGAGGAGGAATTTAGGTCAATAATTCCAAATCGGATGTTCTATTTAAAATAGACTTGGCATTCAGATACTTTCAAAGGCAGTTTCTTCTGTTGATTTAGGAGGGTTTCAGTCCACATAATAAATGGTGGCCAAGAAGATGCAGATTTTATCTTTTAATACTTGGAAAACCTAAAAACATGGTTCAGTTAAAGGATTTTAGATTTGACAGTTCTCATGAATGCAAGATTCAGGCTATTGTTAAAAGTGAGCTGAAGTAGATCTCCTTAAATTAGAGGCAAGAAAAACTCACACACATAAGTATATCTCACTGTATTTGGCTGTATAAATGAAACTGTTAAGAAATATAGAGAACATGAGAGAATTCAGAATGAGCCTTTTAAGGAGGATAGCCAATTCTTTCTCTTCAGTTAAAAAAAAAAAGCAGGGGAGAAAGCTTTGTTTTTATATATTGCAGGAAATTTTATCTTGAAATAATCTAAGTGGCTTTAAATCCCAGCGATTTAAAATATGGTCAGTATGAGTATAAACGTGTAGATATCACCACAGTGAGAATTCTGGTTGTCCCAATAATGTTCTATTATTCAAAATCCTAAAGTTTGTTGTACATCTCTACTTATTAATGGAGAGAACAGTGAACAGAGAATTACTAACCATTTTTAGCACTCATATTTGTATGTAAATATTTTAGTTTTTTTCTCTTAGATAAGCTCTTTACAGTCAAAGACCATCTATTATTCACTTTCTCACGTCTGGCTCCAAGAGTTTCACTTCGTGTGCCTACAATATTTGCTGAATTAAATCAAACTAAACTTCTGATTCCAGTTCCAACAATGACTTAATTGTTTCAACTTTTCTGAATGATTTTATACCTATCTGCACATTGGAAGAAATATTTTTCAGATACTTTTGAAGGTATTTTTCTCTTTCTTATCATTAAAAAAATTTTTTTTACATTTATTTATTTTTGAGGGACAGAGCACAAGTTGGGGAGGGGACAAAGAGAGAAGGAGACAGAATCCAAAGCAGGCTCCAGGCTCTGAGCTGCAAGCACAGAGCCCGATGTAGGGCTCGAACTCACAAACCAGGAGATCATGACCTGAGCCAAAGTCAGACGCCTCACCGACTGAGCCACCCAGGCGCCCCTCTTTCTCATCATTTAAAGTGGTATCTCAACTGAGTAGGACCATTGACTTACACCTGAGTGTCCTTGCTCCTGAGTGTCTGGATGAGATTCAGTGATTTCCCCCTAGCTATTAGCACTTAGAACCACTTTAATTCATAACATGGAATTCTCCATCTTTAAGCGGCACACTGTGCATAAGCTAACCAGCCCTGTCTTGATCAGTCTACACAGATTCAATAGTAGCCACCATGTGCCTGGCACTATGATCCCGAGGAGAGAAAAAGACAAAGTCATTGCTTTCAAGATCTGCATTGTTTACCTGAGAGGAGAACATTTACATAAATAATAATCATCTTGGTAATAAGAATAGCAGCTACCATGTCTCGCGCACCTTCTCTTTGACAGGTACGTCACCTGCATTGGCTCTATTCTTCCAAGGACATTGCGAGTTAGACAGTTATTATGCCCAGTTTGTGGGGAACAGGCTGAGGGAGTTTTGTAAACCTGCCCGAGACCACAGCTGTCGTAAGTGGGGGAAGCAGAAATTCCAACTCAAATTCAGCGTTAAAGGCCACACTCTCATTGTGTTGCCTTGTGATCCAGGAAGACTGGACCAAGACACAGACAGAACATCCTGTAAGTGTCCAGAATGGGGGTGTGGGACCCCAGCTAAGCGTGAAGAAGACAGAGACATTACTGTTGTCTTTTCTAATAGGGCACGTTTTGTGGCTGAGGCAGAGGTGAAGCTTGACTTGGAAGGTGAGGGTGGTGTTGGACACCAGGATGGGTGGGGTTAGCAGGTTAGATCCGGTCAAGGTGGGCAGGGGGCTCTATCTCTTCAGCATTACTTGTTTGCTATCCTGTTTGACTTTGTCCTGGCCAATCTTACTCTTTTGATCACCTCCCTTATCTTCACCTACTGTCTTCTCTTCCTTCGGTCAATGCCTCACACAAATCCATTACTTCCATAAAGCCTCCTCCCCCTTCTGACTGCAAATTCCCCAAAACCTCAGAAGTTCTCCGGCCTGTGTCATTTCTAGTCTGCCCTGGATGGGATTTCTAGGTTTTTCTCATTTGTGTATTCATGGTTTCCCACTTATGCTGGTTGTCTCTCAGCAGGAGGTAAATCTCCTGGAAACAAAGATTTATTTGTCTTTTGTTCTTAACTCTCTCCTTGTCCTGCCGTCTGCTTATGCTGGACATTTGTAAATGTCACAGACCGACTAACTCAGAGGCACACTGTGAGGAATAATTAAGGCAATAAAATTAATGAATGACAACCTATGAAAGTTCTGCAGAATGGTGCACTGGGTCAAAAATGAAATTTTTATTGTTACGTCTGCAAGTTGGACCTATGCATTCTTCTCCTTTTTATTTGTCTTTACTTTTACGAAAATGATTTTTGTCCCTTTCTTTTGATGTTTCTATATTGTCATTTATGTTTTTCCCCAGTACTTTTCCTAAGGATCTCCTTTGGTTAAATTTAATTTTTTATCAGATAATGTAAATAGTTTCAAAAGTCAAATTACAGTAGCCTTTGGACACTAGGTAGCATCTTTCTCTCTTTCTATGTCTGCCTCTAATTCCCACATGTAAAATCTAGTGCTGGTTACTATTCAGTAATCCTCCTGTGAAACTTTAATCTCACCTCACACAGAAATTCCTCTTACCAACATCCCAAAAGAGTTAAAACACAATTTGGGGCTAAAGCAATATTTAATGTCTATATTATTACAACTATATAAATATTACTCATAGCTGGGCCACATAAAAAGCTGATTAATATTTTAAACATTTTTAGTAAAAATCTATGATGACATTTCCTTCCTTATATAGCATTTCCTATCCCTTAAGTTAGTAAGTGTTTTAAATTTTTTTAATGCTTATTTATTTTTGAGAGAGAGAGAGAGAGCACGAGTGGGGGAGAGCAGAGAGAGAGAGGGAGATGCAGAGTCCGAAGCAGGCTCCAGGCTCCATGCTGTCAGCACAGAACCTGTGTGGGGCTTGAACCCACCAACTGTGAGATCATGACCTGAGTCGAAGTTGGACATTCAACCGAGTGAGCCCCCCAGGTGCTCCTAGGACTTGCTTTTCTAAGAGTTTACATGACAGTCTATGCATGTAGCAATCCTCAGGCCCAGGCAAAACGGCCCTCCGCCCTTGGCTATGAGCTTTAGACTGTGGCCTTTTCCCATCGTCACCTTCCCGTGGCAAGGGACCCACGGAGGCTGAGGGGATGGGGACGTGCCCACGTTCAGCGTGTGCACTCTGTCCTCCTAGACGTTGCTTCTGAGACTCAGACTCGAGAAGTTCCTGCCCAGAGGATCCCAGCGCCGTCTCCGGGTCCTTTTTGGTAAAGACAGGAGGTGCTGCCGTGCGCACACCCCAAGGCCAAGGACTGCTTGTGAGCGTCAGCTCTTAGAAGCAGTGTCCGCAGGCTGGTGCCAAACCCCTCACGGTGGAGGAAGGAGCCAGGGCGGGAGGCAGCGGGGGGCTGTGGGCTGGAGAAGCGCGAATGTGAGGGGCCGGTGCAGGTGCACCTGTCCGTGGCTCATCCCCAGCACGTGATGGGACTCAGTCTCTCAGTTCCTTCAAGCATGACCACTAATATCCGATCCGTTCTGTTAGAGATTTGTTAGAGACGCCCCTCCCTTCACAGCGGTCCGAGCCCCCCAGCCTGCTGGGCTGCAGCCGCCCCTCACCTCCCTTCTCCGTCCTTCCTAACCCCCCTGTGCCTTTACTTTGTCATGTCTCTGTTATTTTCTGGACCCCGTATCTTCTTCTCCCTTGGTTTATTTCAGAGCTTTTTGAGGATGCGAGGGAGGTACGTTGTAGATCGAAAAATATTTTACTTCATCCTTGCGCTGAGCTTGGTATCAAATTTGTAGGCTGGAAATTGATTTCCTGCAGAATTTGGGACATAGTGTTTTATTCTCTTCAAGCTTCCAACATTGCTGTGAAATCGAACGATATTTAAATCCTGGGTCTTTCCATTTCTTGTCTCCTGGAGTCTAGCTCAGGAAATGTGTCCTGGTGTTCTGTAATTCCGTCCTGACGTGTGAGGCCCGGCTCTTTTTCACTTATGCAGCTGAATACTCTGTGCGCTCATGCGGTCTGAAAACCCATGTGTGTAAATCCATGGAAAGTTCCTTATTTCATTATTGTCTTTTGTGGTTAAATCCCCTCCTCCATTTCCCCTGATTTTTATGTCTGTAATTCCTGTTCATTAAGTGCTTGACTTGTAAGAGTTAACTTAGAATCTTTTTTTAGTCTTTTCTTCCACTTTTTGAATTTGTTTGTCTTGTTCTATTTTCCTTTTTACTTTTAGGGTTTCCTTGTCGTGACTTTCTCTTCCTTTTCTGCATTTTTCCATACGCGGTGTCATACTTTTCTATGGGTTCGTGGTTATTGTCGTTAATAACATCTTATGTGTTTTCTCCTCCCCAGAGGTGTGGTGTCTTTATTAGTTCTCTGGTGATAGTAATTATAATTCTCCTTTTTGCATTCTCTCATTTTCTCCCAGTTATTCGTTTCTTCATTTACTCGTGATTCATGGCCAAGTCCTCCTAATGAGTTGGGAGCGCTAAGTCCCATTTGGAAGTTCTGCAAGCATGGGAGGGGCCTGCACCTTGAATGAGCTCGGGGGCAGCAGGACAGGGTGGCACGCTTTTTCCCTGGAGAACCCCCAAGTGTCAGTGTCTGTAGGTCTTTCTTCCTTAGCAGATCTGTCCTCTCAGTCTCCTGGGCAGGGCCGAGGGGGGCAGCCAGCTCTCTGGGAGGGGAAGGAGAGCAGCTTCAGAAATAGACTTTTGCTCCACCCCTATTTGGCCCTTGACCTAGGCCTCTCTCTGGTCCAACCTTACGACAGCAAACAGTTCCTCTTCTGCCGAGTGGGCATCTAGGTGTCTAACTGTGCATTTCAACTCATTCCACAAACTCCCCTGGTTTTAGCCCCCCATCCCTGCCTTCAGAGACTATATCTCCTGAGCACTTCCAGGAGTTAGTGACGCACACTGACTTGCTTCTTACTGGCTTCCTTTCTCTGGCCTATCACGTCAACGGCCACTTGTCCATCTTCGTGACAACTTCCAAAATGTGTTGGTATTTCTCCATATGTTCTCTTTATTCCCTAGGTTTATGCATTTAAAAAAAAATCACCTTTACTCTTATGTAAATAGAGTTTTAAATGGAGAAGAAATAAACCCCCATGTCCAATCCGCCATGTTTGACCGGAAGCTCTACAACATGTTGGCTTTGTTCATTTTTTTAGTATTCTCCTGTGAGTCTATTATGAATAATGTGAGTTAACAGGTAAAAGGCCTGTGAATTGTCTTTAATGTCATTAAAGTTTTGAGTGCCTTATTTTATTTATTTTTAATATAATTTATTGTTATTGAGTGCTTTCTTTTCATATGCATTTGCTGATTATGTTTTTTTGTTACATTGTTAAGGAGGCAGAAAGGGTTTTAAAATGCCCTTTAAATTAGGGCAAGAATAGGGGTGCCTGGGTGGCTCAGTCAGTTAAGCATCTGACTTCGGCTCGGGTCATAATCTCGTGGCTTGTGAGTTTGAGCCCCGCATCGGGCTCTGTGCTGACAGCTCAGGCCCTGGAGCCTGCTTCCAATTCTGTGTCTCCCTCTCTCTCTCTGCTCTTTCCCTGCTCGTGCTCTCTCTCTCAAAAATAAATAAACATTAAAAAAACTGTTTTTTAATTAGGGCAAGAATAAAGTATGAGCAAATTTGAAAGTTTAATAAAGTATCTATATATCCAATGATAAATAGGTAAGCATCATAGTAAGAAGTAATTATAATTAGAAATTGTCTTTAAAAATCAAAGCCTCATAATCTAATTGTGACATCTGACAGTGTCCTCTCAAGATCTCAAGGATAAGAGGGGCGCCTGGGTGGCTTAGTCGGTTGAGCGTCCGACTTTCGCTTAGGTCATGATCTCTCGGTTCGTGGGTTCGAGCCCCGCGTCGGGCTCTGTGCTGACTGCCAGCTCAGAGCCTGGAGCCTGTTTCAGTCTGTGACTCCCTCTCTCTCTGACCCTCCCCTGCTCACGCTGTCTCTCTCTCTCTCTCCTAGAAATAAATATAACATTAAAAAAAAATTAGAAAAAAAAAGATCTCAAGGATAAGAAAGAATACGGACTTAAGGGTTCATGACTAACTGAAGCCTGCCAGGAAAATAAAATAAAAAGGAAATTTATGAGTTAATTATTAATTAGAAACATTGAGTTTCAAAACTGATAAAAGCAACAACAGTTTAAAAATTTTCCAAGACCCTACTGTCTAAGAGCATATTGGCAAATAAAAAACAAATCTGAGCTTAGTAAGGAGTGACTTTATACAAAAAGATCATTGTAAGGGGAGAAAATAATTTTTTTTAAATTCAAGATTTATATAAGTTTAAGCTTCTTATTTGACATCGCACAATGCTGAAGCCAGTTCAAAGGAATTCAAACACACACTACTGCAAGGTAATTCAGTAAGCTGCTTTTTTTAAAAAACAAATTTGGGGGCTCCTGGGCGGCTTAGTTGGTGAAGCATCTGACTTCAGCTCAGGTCATGATCTTGTGGTTCGTGAGTTCGAGCCCCGTGTCAGGCTCTGTGCTGACAGCTCAGAGCCTGGAGCCTGCTTCGGATTCTGTGTCTCCCTCTTTCTGCCTATCCCCTTCTCATTCTCTCTCTCTCTCTCTCTCTGCTTCTTTCAAAGTATAAATAAACATTAAAAAAATTTTTAAAAATTTGCACAGCAAAAATAATCAATCATCCAATCAATTAATTAATTAAGAATTCCAGCTCACAATTTAGACCATGCAATCACCCCGTTCAGTATGCAGGAAGCCATGGGCTCTCAGGGCAGGGCCTGGGATGGGCGCTTTCCTCTGCAGGAGTGCCCTTCCCTTCCAGATGACATGGGTGTGGAAACATCTGGAGTCTCCTGTTGCAGTGGGGGGAAGGGAACTAGTGCAGTAAGAACACTCTGAACAGAAAGCTGCAAGTGTCTCGAAGGTTAGGCAGAAAGGGGTTTTCTTTTATAGGGAAGATCAAGCAAGGCCAGGAAGAACAGGGTGGGGGGAGGTAGAATTCAAGTCTGCCAGGATCAACAATAGATCAGAGAAGCTTTCTCCCCAAGACCAGGTGAGGATGGGCTTAAGTTCAGGGCCCAGGGAAAAGAAGGAATCATAACCAACTTTGGTTAACAAGCACTTTGTTTCATTGATCGGTGGGGACCAGCGGCTCAACTAATTTATGAGGCAAAGAATGGGAAGCTGGAGGGTCTGTGCCTGCCTTGTCTCAGGAGGGGGACTCTGTGTGAGTCCTGCCTAAGTCTTATGGGAAGGGTGATTCTTTGCCGTCTGCCCGTGTTTCCTGGATGGAAAAGATGAGAAGATTCCTTCACCTTTGCTGTTTACCAGGATCACAGAAAGTGGGTAAATTTTAACATTGTCAACATAAATAAGCGAGATGGCTACCCCTGAAAAACTCAGTGGGCTCCTGAGGGCGATGTCTGAGCAAAGAATTTCCATACACAATATAGTAAGCGCTGCGATAAATAAAAATGCAGGTTGTCATGGCGATACAGAGGAGAGGCACCTCACATCCAGGGAGGGGCAAGCAGTGAGAGCTACACAGGGTCTTAATGGATGGCCAGGGTCTCTCCATGGGGGTGGGGGTGGGGCTGTGGGCATCAGTCCTACATTAGGGCATTCGGCCAAGACCATGAAGGTGACTGTGTTTTGTGAACTCTATGCAGCAGAACATATATTCGAGTGGACTAGCGGAAGAGTCTTTATCGGCTGATGAGAGATTTTTCTACTCCTTAGGGCTGTTACACCAAATTTTTTCAGAGTAGGAGTCTATTTGTAAGTGTGTAATAGAAATCTAGGCAATATATATGAATTTGTCTGGAGTTTATTTTCCAATTTAAGGCTTTTGTTGTCTTTTGGCATCAAACACCACATTCTAAAAAGTGTCAGACTCTGACATTACTCCTGTTGAGAAACAGTCTGCAGCAAAAGCAGATTTCCTCTCCTGCACTCCAGACGCAGGACAGAGCCTTTAGGGGACAGGTGGCAGAGGGTCCGGGGACGGCGCCCCTTTCCCGTCACTCTGCGTCTGACTGACTTGCTGGAAGGAAATCTGTCTGGGTGTCAGAAGGCAACCAGAAGGCACACCAAGTATGGAGAATGAGAGACACTTTTGGGGGGCTAAGGGTCAGAGCACAGATGGGCACCGTCTCAGAGGAGAGGCACAGCCGGATTCCGTAAGTAGGATTTGCAGAGAAAAATAAGAGCTGGGCTCAGGCTCGTATATCCACCCACTGGACCCTCCTTCCCGCGGTGAGCTGCCAGCCTGTGCTGGGGACTTGCTGCAGACCCAGAGCTGCCCCAGCGGTTGTTAGGACATCTGTCAAGCTTCCCTTCAGAGCATGAAGTCTCACCATGCATCCATCTTGGAGAATTTCCAGGATTTACCCCAATTTGCGACTCACATTTCTCTCTACGAGTGATAAAGACCATTTTGTTATTATTTGATCTCTGTAGCTCTGTACCTTCTGAGACGGAGGGGCATTTGTAACAAGAGGGAAACAAATGCACTTTTACAAACACCAGCGTCCTAAATTGTTTCATTGGCTTCAAGTTTGGAATCATGACTCTCTGCAGGAGGGGTCCTCACCCCCAGTGAGTCTATCTGCCCAGCCCTCTGGGCCGGGTGCCCTGGAGGTAACCACAGTTTCTCACGGTCCTGGCACATTGGCCTCCGTGGGGAGACAGATGTGTATCAAAGGAGGAAGTGAATAAAACAGAAAGAGGGGACTTAGGGGAGTTAAAAGTCAATAATAATAGTAATAACCATAATCCAACAGAATGAGAAAAGAACTAAATACCTAAAAATCAATAACATGGCCTAGAAAAAAATAAGGGAGCGGAGAGGATGGCAGATTCATGAACCTTGAAGATTCATGAAAATGGACAAAGGAAGGTAGGGCAAAATGCAGGTGTCTCAGGAAGGGTAAAAATGAATGCGATCTCCTGGTAATGAATGAAAAAGAAAATGTAAATTAAAAATAAAATAAACGCCTGTAACCAGAAATATAGAAGGATAGATTCGCCAGCAGAAAGAGCGAATCAGGAAACTCAAGGTGAATTCAGGGTTGGGCTTAGTTGGTAATGAATTCAATGTCCCAGGGTAAAGATCACGTGGCTTTCTTAGCTTCCGTTTCTCAAACGGTGAAGTCAGTTCGTAACTCAGATATGGATGCTTGACTACAATCACTAGGGAAGGTGATCATCTATACTGCCCAGATGTCCAGGTTGACTACAAGGAAACCAGGGGATCAGAACTAGTGGCTCTTAATCCTTGTCTACTCCAAACTGTTTCCAGCCCAAGAGAGTGAGCACTTTTAAGCAGCAGAATTGGCTTTTCCTGTGTCCTGGGACAAGCCTGAGTAGGTGTGTGTATTTCAGGAGCCTCATACCACAAGTGGGTGAGTTATGGCAGGATTCACCTCTTGATGGAATCATCCACCAGATTTGCTGTATGCCTCTGGTTACTTCCCTTACAATTGCCCGCTACGCTTGGAGCCTGGGTCCTGGGTGGGGCTGTCATGCTGCCCAGGCCTGGACAGCCCCTCCTCTTCTGATCCGAGTGATTGCCGGATGGCCTGCTTCAAATGAACTGCCCTCTCCACAATCCCTGCCATTCCAGAAAACCCCCCGAGACACCTGCCATGTTTTAGAGATTTCTGTTGCCGTATCCTGCCTTGCAGATGGGCCCTCATCTGATGTGACCTGTTGTGATTTTGTTATCCGTGGTGTGGGCTGCTACCTAAGTGTTTTTAGGTAGCCATTTAATCTGCAAAACGGATGTGTGACGTCAGCTGTCATAGACTTCATTTTCAGGATGAAGAAACAGAAGTCCAGAATCATTACCTATAACTTGCCCAAGTGCATACAGCTAAGGAATTGGTAGGCTGGGATCTAGATCCTCACCTGCGTGACATCGCAGGCTTACTTGTTCTTGTGGGGTTTCTTTCTTTTCTTTTTTTAAAATGTTTATTGATTTTTGAGACAGAGAGTGTGAGAATGTGAGAGGCAGACAGAGAGGGAGACAGAGAATCCCAAGCCGCCTCCGCACTGTCAGCACAGAGCCTGATGTGGGGCTTGAACTAACCAGTTGAGAGATCCTGACTCGAGTGGAAATCAGGAGTGGGATGCTTAACCGGCTGAGCCGCCCAGGCGCCCGAGAGCTTACTTGCTCGATCACCTCATACCAACGGCTAGAGAACAGTCACTCTAAAGGTCTAGTTCTAAAAATGATGATGAGGAAAGCAAAGAATGTGAAAATTAATTTGCCTAAGATCGCACAAGTGGTTAGCGGCAGAAATGGCTTTTAAAACATCTCCGCCCTCCCAGACAGGGAGCCTGCAGCAGGCGCCGTGAGACTTGGCAATGTAACATGGGCAGTTTCCCGGATTTTCGGTCTCTCTGTATTTCTTCGGGAACAAATCCAGACCATTAGCCTGAACACGGAGGCCCCCATCTTCTGTCATGTCACTTTGTAACCCCACAATGCCAGGCGCAGAGACTCCACTGCGGCAAATGTATCGATTGAATTGAATTGTTAGGACTGTGTGCTTCTTCATTTCAGGATGGGGAAATGGAAATAAGGGTTATCATTTGCTAAGTGTTTACTATTCCAGACACTATAATAGGCGCTTTAAAATTTTTTTTAAATATTTCTTTATTCTTGCCAGAGACACAGAGTGTAAGCAGGGAGGGGCAGAGAGAGGGAGACACAGAATCCAAAGCAGGTCCTCAAGTCCGAGCTGTCAGCACAGAGCCTGACAAGGGGTCTGAACCCACGATGTGTGAGATCATGACCTGAGCAGAAGTTGGATGCTTAACTGCCTGAGCCGCCCAGGTGACCCATAATAGGCACTTCTAAATCGATCAGTGGCTCTCAAACTTGAGGGTCCATCAGGGTCACCCGGATGGCTTGCAAAGTACAAAGAATGTTGCTCTCCCCCCACACCCCCAGTGTTTCTAGCTCAGTAGGCCTAGGACCTGGTCTGAAATTTTGCATTTCTTTCTTTCTTTTTTTTTTTTTAATTTCTAGGAGAGAGAGAGAGACAGCATGAGCAGGGGAGGGTCAGAGAGAGAGGGAGACACAGACTCTGAAACAGGCTCCAGGCTCTGAGCTGGCAGTCAGCACAGAGCCCGACGCGGGGCTCGAACCCACGAACCGCGAGATCATGACCTAAGCGAAAGTCAGACGCTTAACCGACTAAGCCACCCAGGCGCCCCGTGCATTTCTTTTTTAAAAGTTTATTTGTTTATTTATTTTGAGAAAGAGAGGGGAAGAGAGAGAGGGAGAGAGGGAATCCCAAGCAGGCTCCACACTGTCAGCACAGAGACCATTGTGAGGCTCAATCTCACCAACCATGGGATCATGACCTGAGCCGAAATCAAGAGTCAGACGCTCAACTGACTGAGACCCCAAGACGCCTGGAAATTTGCACGCCTAATAAATTTGTAGATGGCGCTGCTGCTGCTGGACCAGGGACAGTGCTTATAGGATCACCCGTGTAGGCTTATATGCAGCTACTCCTCTCAACTCACTAGGGTGCTCTGACCCTCTTCCTTTCGTACAAGAGGAAATTGTGGCTCAGAAATGTTAGCTACATTCCTAAGATGACCCACCTCAATAAGGATGTAGGATCCGAGCACAGAACTTTCTTGTTCCCAAATCAGGTCTTGTTCTTTCAAAAGTCACCTCCCTCCGTGACATGCAGCAGAATTTCCAAGAAGCAGTTGAATCTATGCATCTCCTTCCTGGTGTAGGAATGTGCGCAAATCTCCGGAGCTGAGGCCTGGGTGTGGGAAACTCGCAGAGGAACCTGTGCTCTGGTCCGATGCTCAGCGGGGGGCACAGCCCAGTCAAGCAGTAGCGCACAGCCAGCTCTCCCTTCCTGTTTTCCTAGCTCAGCAGGCGTGCTCGGAAAAGGGGCATTTTGATCATGTGTGTGGATTTATTTTGAGGGCCTAAGGATGCCTTGAAGATGAGGGAAAAGAGAGGGGGGAGAGGCTCGCTCAGATATGACCCTTAGGGGACCCCATCTACTATCCCCTCATCCTCCACAGGTAGAAACTAGGGGACCATGGCGATGCAAGGAAAACGCCCATCAGACCTCTCCCTGTAGCTATCTACACTGTTTGCAGAGTGAACACAGCCAAATGGACAGAACAGAAAGGACTCTAAGGCGTTGGGAATTTTGATTAGGATGCAAGGAATGTTTATTTTCAAGCAGTTAAGAACCAAGAGAGCGCATGACCACCTGTGGGCATTTATGAGCCCTGAGTGAGATACTGAAGTGGCCCAGTCAGAGCGAGACTTGTGACCTTGTCCTGTGTCCCAGGAAGGTCACTGTGCCACATGTGAGGACAGGGCTTCAACTAAGAGACCCAGAGTCCCCAGATATATCTGAGAGGTATCTCACCAAATTGAAATATTTGGACTGTATCTAATCAGGAAACAGGTATTCAGGGGAGTTATACACCTCAGGCAAGCTGATGGGTTGTTTAAAAGGAAAAAAAAACAAGAAAGGAAAGGAAAGGAAAGGAAAGGAAAGGAAAGGAAAGGAAAGGAAAGGAAAGGAAAGGAAAGGAAAGGAAAGGAAAGGAAAGGAAAGGAAAGGAAAGGAAAGGAAAGGAAAGGAAAGGAAAGGAAAGGAAAGGAAAGGAAAGGAAAAAGAGAGTGAGGGGGAGGGAAGAAGGAAGGGAGGAAGGAAGAAAGGAGGAAAAAGAAGGAAGGAAAGAACGAATGTCTTTTAACTTTCTAGCAATGCTGGGTACATTTCTAAGTTAAATCAATTTCAATATCACATTGTTCAAAGAAGGAAGAAATTACATTTTTGAATCTCTTTTAAAAAATGGCCCAATAATTTTTAAATGCTGGGATAGAATTTCAGGTTGGCAGTTTGGAGAATGCGTATTTCCTGGTTTCTGCTTTGTTTTGTTTGGTAAATGAGGGGTCCGCATGTCAGCTCAGCTCAGGCAGGACACAGGCACTGATGGTAATGCTCCTCTCTTAAAAGTGTGGTTGATAAAAACATATGCCTTTAAAACACACCGAAAAGAATAAATTATGCCTAGTCGGGAAATGATCGAAAACATTTCCTTTTCAGCTTCTTGATGGTCTCAGTGTTTGTCATTTCTAGCCACCACAATGAATGAATTCTGTTCTAAATGTTGATAAGTCCATCATTCTGTTTAGAGGGAATCGGGTCTGAAAATTGCCCTGGGACTGAAATTGGATGGACGTGCAAAGCGGTTAAAGATAATAGATCCGAGTTGAAACCCGGAAATGAAGGAGCAGTGCTCTGGCCCTTCACTCATCCTCTGGCGTGGCATTTCTCACGTGTACAATGTGCTCACAGCTGGCTGTCCATTCCCTTTTGGGGCACTCGTGAATATGCATGCCCCAAATCACAGGCCTGGCTCCCGGGCCGGGAGCTCACGGTCGTGTCCATTTCCTCCAGCGTCTGTCTGGAGGACCCCTACCCAATTGTGCACCACCATCTGGGGTGATTGTTCGGGGCCTGAATGGCAATCCAGGCTCGTCTGGTTTGAATGTCATTAAGAAGGACTCTTCCCCAGGGTTTGGAATTTTGTCTCGGGGGGAAAAAATGTATGCACAGGAGACAGTCTGGCAGTATTTTCTACCTTATAAGGCTGTAGTTGTGCTAGCAGATTGGGTTAGAGCTACCAGACTCTTAACTGAGGTATTTGAAGGGGGTTTGGGGGAAGCCCAGGGTGGGAACACTCCTGAGTGAAAACAGCTGCCGTCTCTTTGAAGGGGTGCTGAACTCGCTGCCACTTCCTGGAGCACTTTGAGGGCTTTTAGTGCTTGGTGTCCTGAGTGGCAGATTCAAAAAGCCATGAGAATCTGCTTGTTGGCTTCCCAACAGAAATCGATAGAATTTCCAACCTTCGATCTCTGAGCACCGCAGATTCCTGAGACGTGTTTGCAAGGAACGGCTAGCTAGGGGAGGTTTGCCCCAAATCTCTGTTAGCCCCAAGTGTGGTGACCTGGGCTTTGTTCACTTTCCTCTCTGTGTAGCATGCAGCCTAGGGTCCCCTCTGCCTCTTGTCGGGGTCCCAGCCTGCCTCTGTTCTGCCCCCTGCAGGAGGGAAAGAATTCTCCAGAACCAAATGGGGCTTAGGGCCCTTCTGATTGCACCACTGGCCTGGTGGAAGGTGAGAGAAAAGAGAGCCGAGCCCTGCTAAGAGCAGAGGGGTGATGGGTGGGGGGATCTCCTCCCCAATGGGGACGTCTTAGTAGCTTGGTGGCTTCACCAGTAAAATCGGATGTGAGCACTTATTGTCTGTGTCCATTCTACACGTAACTCTCAGAGAATGGCCTGGGCTGCCTTGTTGACCATCCTGTTCACTGTTGCCTTGATCCCACGGGATGGACTGCTGGGTTTTCCTCTCTGTCGGCCCCTGGATGGTGGGCTTGGGAACAGACGCTGTGCTTCCTTTGCTTCTGCTTTGCCAGCATCTGGCACAGTGCATGGCATCCAGAAACACCGAGTGATATTGATTACACCTTGTCAAAGTTCAATTACAGCAGGTTATATTTACGTGGTGGTTTAGGAAGCAGCAGCTCTGTGTCTGCTGCAGCGGAGCCAGTTAGGAAGGCACTCCCAGAGCAGCAGATACTGGTGTGGGGCCTCCTGAGGCATCCAGGAGATCGGTGTGCATACCCAGCAGAGTTTTCAAACCACTACACAACTGTAATACGTTGTTATTAAACTTCGGAAAGATGAAACAAAGTCCCCCCCCCCCCCAAAAAACCATCGTATTGGTCATCGAAATGATCAAAGGAAATCACGGTTGGGAGAAGAGTGAATAGTAGCAGAAAAAGTACAAGCACAATATTTTAAAAATCCAATTTTTTAAAATGTCCATCTGGTATCAGGTATTAACACCTTAGGTTCTCTATACTAGAGCAAGACAGAGAGTTCACAGTTCCACCCAATTTAATGAAACTAACATGACTTGAAAGCATCTTTGGTTATATTTTATTTGGCATTATCTGGGTCAGCACAGTTCCCTTAAAATACATAAAGTGCTTTATTCAGATTTTCTGATACTCTTTGGATGTACAGCAAAACATTTGTTTCCCAAGAGGCACACATGTATGGGGATGTTTTATTGGCTGCAGTTGCAGGTTAACTATTAGAAGGCAGATTTTACTGTAGCTCCTGGTGGCTAGTGGTAAGGCAGAACCACTTAAAAATTTTTCTTTACATTGATTTATTTTTGATAGGAAAAGAGCACAAGTGGGAGAGGAGCAGAGACAGAATGAGACCCAGGATCTGAAGCAGGCTCCAGGTTCTGAGCTGTCAGCACAGAGCCCGATGTGGGCTCGGGCTCCTGAACTGTGAGATCATGACCTGAGCCGTCGTTGGACGCTTAACCGACTGAGCCACCCAGGTGCCCATGACAGACCCAGTTTTAGAATAAGTCTAAAGCAGGGAGAGGAGATCATTGCACACTGACAGAACGGGTTTCAGAACGGATGGAGACGCTGCTCCATGTGCTGCTGCTGCCTGGCTCTGCTAGTGCTGAGGTTGCCCAGCATTTTCAAAGCAGCGTCTCCAGAACGAAAGACAATGCACCTGGGACCCCAGGTAGCTCAGTCGGTTGAGTGTCTGATTCTTGGTTTTGGCTCAGGTCGTGATCTCGAAGTTCCTGGGTTCGACGCCCACATTGGGCTCTGCACTGGCAGCCTGGAGCCTGCTTGGGATTCTCTCTCTCTCTCTGCCTCTCCCCTGCTTGCACTGTCTCTCTCTCTCTCTCTCAAAACATAAACAAGTAAACATTTAAAGACAATGAACCTGGACTGAATACTTCAGACCAGTATCAAGCTTTATGTTAAGTTTTTGTTTTTGCTTTAGCAAGTCTGAGTAATAATAAGTAGCACCCACAAACGAAGAGAAGATTACAAACCGAAGTCTCATAAATGAGGACTTCAACAGTCTGCGCAAACTAGAAGCAACCTGGGGTAACACGGGGTCTTAGGGCCAATTGCAAAATTAATGTCAAATAAAGAGTCTCTCAACTCATTCTGAATTCAATTCCGCTGATTCTTCAAAGCAAAATCCTGGGGATGTTTCTTAAAGATACAGTCTTTCAGTTGGGTTATAGGCTGGAAAAAATATCGACACTCTGATATTGTCCTAAAAAGAAAATGCTTTATAAAATAAAATTAAACATTTCTGCAATTATCACCCTCAATTCACTTCAAACTTTAATGCTAGGAGGTAGGGGGTATAAAGAAAGCTCAGACTGTTTCCTCTCTTGAAAGGGTTTATTGAACATGATACACACACACACACACACACACACACACACACACTAACATAAATCAGAATAACACAGTATGACAGAGGATCTGTATGTGCATAGTACTTGCTAATGTTTATTGTTCACTTACTACTAGACTCTGCTTTAAGTTCTTTAAATGTATTAATTCTCTCATACAAGTCGTATGGACTTGGCACTATCATTTTCATTATACAGATGAGGAGCCTTGATTATGCAGGGAAATTAAAAACCAACAAACTCAACCAAGTCCAAGTGGCAGATTCAGATGCGACACTCAGACCTCGCCTGCTGGCTCCAGAGAGCCCACCTTTAACCACTGCGCCACATGGCCCAGGGACTGTCAAGAGAACAGTGCAAGTTTAATCTCTCCTTAATTCAAGAGGACCAGGCCAGGCACGGTGCTCAGCACCTTATCAGAGGGTTAGGCGTCCCCAGGAAATGGAGCGATCTAGTCGGGCTGGATAACCTCCACCTCGCCCATGATCCCACAGCAATCTGCTCACTGCTTAGTTCTGGCATCACGCAGTATGAACGGGCATTTGTGCAGCTGTCCTGTCTATTCTGTTCCGGTGTGGAGCACAGGGCTGGTACATCACAAGCACTCTATAAATAAGTAGATGAATGAATATCCAACTAGGATCTGATCCGCGATACTTTCTCCCTTGTCAAAGGACACAGCTCTGGCCCTCTTCTTCTTCTTCTTCTTCTTCTTCTTCTTCTTCTTCTTCTTCTTCTTCTTCTTCTTCTCCTTCTTCTCCTTCTCCTTCTTCTCCTTCTTCTTCTTCTTCTTCTTCTTCTTCTTCTTCTTCTTCTTCTTCTTCTTCTTCTTTGGTTCTAACACTTACCTTAACTTTTTAGCCACGAGACATACGTTTTTGGTAAGCATTGTTTATCCCCCTTCTTAAACTGAGGTTTTGCACAAGGTATACTATTTGGGGACTGAGCTACCCAGGAAAAAGCACAATTCCAGAGAGTAAAAAGTACCATATAGAAGGATAATGTGAAAAATTGTATCCATGTGACCTACTGTGTTACCAAAACGCAAAGGTATATCTGGTTTGCTCAGATTTGCTTGCCCATTGCTTCTCTTCTCTCCTACTGTGCCTTTAGTGGTAATTTTCTAAACCATCCTTACATGCAAAGTTTTTAATAACAAAAAATTCCTTTGTTAGTTTTTTTTAAAAAAATTTATTGTTTTTTTAAAAATTTATTTATTTCTGAGAGAGAGAGAGAGAAAGACAGCATGAGCAGGGGAGGGTCAGAGAGAGAGGGAGACACAGAATCGGAAGCAGGCTCCAGGCTCTGAGCTGTCACCACAGAGCCCAACGCAGGGCTCAAACCCACAAATTGAGCTGAAGTAGGGTGCTTAGCCAACTGAGCCACCCAGGTGCCCCCCTTTGTTAACCTTTTAAAGAGCACATTGCTACTCTTTAATAGTGATGTCAGCTGTCGACATATGGGTGAGAGCCAAGACAAAGCAGGGTCAACTTTCTTTCTCATGGCCATGTGCCCCATACACTTGCCAGCCACACTTTTCTTTATTATAATCCTTATAATTATACTTTTCCATTATTGACCATAATCCTTATGATTATTAGTTATAAAATTACATTTGCATTTTAATTTTTTATTTTCAGAACAAAGTAGGCTGGTATTTCCAATATTCCTTCATGTGAATGCATCACACAGCACATTTCATTACCTGGGGGTGAGGGGGTAGATGGTGCCTCAGCAGGTGAGAAATTGGGGCTTGGAGGCTGGCAGTGTCACTTTGATGGGGCCAGAGAGCCCCCTCCCTCTCCCCTCCACCCACCACTTTGGGTTGTAGGGCAGGTATTTCACGAAATTTAGTCAAAAGCAGCTCAAATGGCCCCACCACTCCAAGGCCATATCCATTCGTGGTTATTTTAGACAATGAAGAGAGACCACATTTAACTCCATTGTGATTTTTATTTAGTGTTTATTTACTTTTGAGACAGAGACAGGATGTGAGCAGAGGAGGGGCAGAAAGAGGGGGAGACACAGAATCTGAAGCAGGCTCTATGCTCTGAGCTGTCAGCACAGAGCCCGAAGTGGGACTTGAACTCACAAACCTGAGAGATCATGACCTGAGCTGAAGTCAGATGCTTAACCGACTGAGTCAACCAGGTGCCCCTTTGTGAAATATTTTTTAAGGAAACATGTTGCTTCAGTAGCCTAAGGTAAAATTATATCCATCAAATCCTAAAGAAAATTTATTTAAAAATGAAGGAACTTCCAATTTCCCTACAATAAGGCATTTCACTGAAGAGGTATTCACGTTTGGTATGGGGTCTTGGCAGTATTTTTTATTCTAGGCTGCCTAGGACTTGGCGCAAAATGATTACATCAGAATCTCTGGGAGTGGGGCAAGGTTATCAGTATTTTGGAAAAACTCTTTGGATGTGAAGACAGGGCTAAAACCCTTGCCCTAAGCAGCCTCCACACAGAGAAGTAGAGGTCATGGGTGAGGAAACTAAAGGAAAATTCAAGGATGGGAGTCTTTCAGAGACCCTTAACCTATGTATATGTCTGTGTTCATGAAAAACATAATAAGGATAACTTTATTTCACATCTCCAATGTAGTTAAAAGGTACCACACAATTAATTCCCATTTGTCATCACTTTCTCACCAGCAAACCTTCAAGACTGTGGTCCCCTGAGCTTTCCTTATGAACTGTTTCTGCCTTTTTTCCCCCCAGATAATTTATTCATCTGATAAATCTTGAGCTCCTATAAGACACAGAGCCAGGAGCACGGCAGATGGCAGCCCCCACACTCATGGGGCTTCTGTTCTAATGGCAGAGACCATTGTAAAACAATTCATCACACAAATAATGTCTCATTTAATGTTTAAAGCACAAGGATGATAAGAGTTAAGAGGAGAAGAACAGGATGGTCAGGAATGGAAAGCACGGTCCCCGATCTGCTCTGGGGCATATATTTAAGATGAGACTTCAGAGAGCCAGACTTAGCATCCCAGGCAATTGAAGAGTCTGTGCAAATGTCCTCAGGGGGTAAAAGTCATGGTATATTCAGGAAACTTGAGAAGGCTAATGAAGCTGAAGTGTTTTGGGTTTGAATAATGGGAGTTTGTGCCCCCCACTCTTGTTAAAAGTACACACACTTGGGGCAGCTAAATAGCTAGCTCCAGGTTGCATAGATCACAAGTCAGGGCTATGGCAGCACCAAGAATGAACCCTGAGTTTTGTGACAGGGCATTGAGTAGGAGTGTGACAAAGCCATGCAGAGCCTGGTGGCCATTCTAAGAAAGGGTGGGAGGAGGCCATTGAAGGTTGTAAGGAAAGGAGCAGTAGAGTCAGTTTTGTCTCTTAAAAACTTGTCTCTGCCTGTGGGGCTGAGAGGGACTAGGGGTTAGTAAGAGTGCACACAACAGAGACAAATCCCAAGGTGGCTTCCTATGGAGACTGTAGGAGCGAGACAGTGGCGGGTAACGTGACCTGGACAGGTGGAAGAGCTCCTAGGAGATAAACCGGAAGGGCTTGGTGGCTGACTGGATACAGTCAGAGGAAGGGGACGGGGAAGGAGGAAGAAGGCACCTTTCAGATTTCTGCAGAAGAACCCGTGTTTGGGGGAGTGCCATCCCTTGAGATGGGGAGCCAGGGGACGACCAGATTTGGGCTGTCAGATGGCTCAGTGTGCATAGCAAGTAGTTTTTTGTGTTTGTTCTTTTTCTCTTTGATCCCCCATCTGAATGCTCAGAACCTTCTTAATTTACCACCCAGAGTCAGTAGGAAACTGTTTGAAACAATTTGCAATTCTAGCGTACTTGATTCCAAATTCCCCAACTCTCCTGGTTTGAAAAGTCCAAAGAGAAAAAATATATAAATTCAAAAGAGGCCTACATAAATTAAAGTTTCACAAGGAAGGGGCCACCAGTTGGTGAAGGAGCCCTCTAAGCAGTTCCATCAAGTGCCTCTGGGCTCTCCAGCACTTTCCAAACATGATATAGGTGTGCACTATACTACGTGCATCTTTTGAGCTCTGTCTGAATAATCTCTGAACTGCATCACTGAGGCACATGCTCTCTCGGCCATGAAATCAATTTTTTCAGAAAGCTTTAATTTTTTCTCCTGCATAGACTAATAAGTCTGTGGGGGTATTATAGTAACTAAAACACACGGAACTACTGCTCCTCTCTACTCACCCTCCTCAGGAGTGTTTTTGACCACTGAGGAGAATCCAATGTCCCATATGGGTCGTTGTTTACTTCGCTTACCAGAGGTTTAGTGAGCATCTCTCACTCAGTACATTTTCTTCACTTCTCTCTATTTCCCAAGTGAGCTATGTCTCTTGCAAGTCTGTGTATTTGGCATCATCTGATGTTGTATCGGAACGTACTTTTCTCTTTATCGTAAAGTATGGTGATAATACGTTGCAAGAGGGAACCATTTCAATAAACGCTAGAAGATTTTTGGTTCTTGAATGGTAGCTTTTATTACTCTAAAGATAAGCTAATGGCATAATCTGCCATCTTGTTAAATGTACATACACATTTAAACAATTGTCAGACTCCAGGAAGCTTAGGAAATGCATGTTCTCTTTTCCCCTTCTTAGATCATTATGTTTTTGTTCATGTGCACTGAAATCAAAGGTAAAGCAAAAATGAGCAAAACAATTACCACGTTGAGTAGAGGAAATGCAGCTGAATGGAAGCCTTTAGTTAACTGTGTGATTCCCAATCATCCATGTAGTGGCAATGGTAGCAGAGAGCTGCGGGGGTGCCTGGCCCTTTTCTGGGAAGCCTTACTCCCCTCTCTCTGGCTGTGGAGTTGAGTGCACACTGCCTGCCTTGCAGGCATGGTATGCTGATGGAAATTTCTAGAAGAATTTAGGTTGTATGAGGGGGTTGGTGGGGAATGGATGTATGTCTTCATCTGTTCCAGAAAGATGTTTGGCACCATGGGTGGTCCCTGTAAGCTATATTATGTGGCACGTCCTGCATCTGGTCCTTCCTCTCTACTTGCTCAGGTCTGGGCTCCTCTGAGGAATCCCACGTAGTCAGGAGTACTCCAGGAAGGTCTAAATTGAATAGGCTCTCCTCCATGAGGTCTTCACCCCATATTGAGCAGTCTCCCTTCCCAGTGAAGGGCTATAGTGAACTATTCTAGACTCTTAAAGAAGTTCTGGGAATCTAGGGTGTATTCAGGCTACTTTAGCTCTAGTTCAACTGTTTTAGTCACACAGACGTTTACTGGGTGACTTCTCTATGCCATGCACAGATGTTGCCCTTGTAGAACTTCTATTCTAGCGGCTGCTAAGTTCAGAGTTCTAACAAATACACAGCTCCTGAGGCTCTGGTTTTCACTGGTGGGAAGGAGGAGGAGCAGCCAGGAGCCCTGCTGAGTCTTTCATGGAAACTCTTAGTCTGGGCATAGCTGGTGTGGCTGTGTGGCAGGCTGCAGAGGTGAGGCCACTCTGAGAGCAGGGCTTGACTCTTTTTATCCTGGTCTCCTTTGATAATATATGAAAGCTCCAGGATACAGAGAAAAGCAAATGCACACAAAGGCACAAAATCCAACCTGATTATGAACCCTTGCTCTGGAAACCAAAAGCCTTAAAAAACAGTCTCTTCTGACTTCCTATCCAGGCAAGACGGTATAGATGGGCTTTTCTTTGCTCCTCCACACTAACCACAACTGTCATCCCTGGAAATAGCACCAGAGACAACCAAAGGAGTACTCGGAGAAGTAACAGGAAGAAGGCAAACTGATTAAGACTCCAGGACTAGCAAATGGCACACTGACACAGCATCCTATGTCCTCACCCATGGAAGAAAGTGACCCAGACCTATTGTTTCCTAACACCCACCCTGGCAACAGAAAACATCCCAGGTAGGCTCATTCCTCTCCATGGGATCTAACGGTAACCTCTCCAGCAACATGAGGAGAGCCATGAACCATGAAAAGATAGAAAATCCCCACAAAGGAACAAAAGTTATAAAAAAAACCAAGTGGAAATTATGGAACTGAAAAACATAATAAAAGAACAACCTTGCTGGATAGTCTCAATAGTAGAATGGAGAAAAAAAAGATAGAGTTAGTAAGCTTGAGGACAGATCAAGAAAATATACCCAAGCTCAATACGTAGAAAACACACTGGAAAAAAATTGAACAGAGACTCAGGGATCTGTGGGGGAATATTATAAGATTGTATATTCATAGGATTGGATTTCCAGAGGGAGAGAAGAAAGTGTCTGATAGAGTACCCACACACCCCTGTTTTATTGCGTCTCACTTTATTGCACTTCACAGATATTGCAGGGTTTTGTTTTGTTTTGTTTTTTTAACAAATTAAAGATTTAAGATTTCATTGGAAGAAGTAACTGCAGATGTGGTGAAAATATCAAGAGAACCAGAATTAGAAGTGAAGCCTGAAGACGGGACTGCACTCTCATGATCAAATGTTAATGGATCGAGTTACTTTTTATGGATGAGCAAACAAAGTGGTTTCTTGAGATGGAATCCATCGCTGGTGAAGACTGTTGAAATGACAACAAAGGATTTAGAATATCACATAAACTTAGTTGTTTTACAGTGGTGAGGCTTGAAAGGATTGACTCCAGTTTTGAAAGAAATTCTACTGTGGGGAGAATGTTATGAGGCAGCATCTCATAACAGAGAAATCGTGCAAGGCAGAGTCAGTTGGTGCAGCAAGCTTCATTGTCTTCTGATTTTAAGAAATAGCCACAGCCACCCCAACCAGTAATAACCACCACCTCGTTGGTCAGCAGCCAGCAACATGGAGGAAAGACTCTCCACCAGCAAAAAGACTATGACCCACTGAAAACTCAGCTGATGATTAGCATTTTTTTAGCAATAAAACAATCTAAAATTACCATAAGTATGTTGTTTTTTAGACACAATGTCATTGAACACTTAATAGACTACAGTTTTGTGTAAACATAACTTTTATTATATGCACTGGGAAACAAAAACAATTGTTTGTCTCGCTTAATTGCAATATTTGCTTCAACTGAACCCACAATATCTCTGAGGCATGGTTGTATTTGAAGAAATGGTGCCTAAAAACTCCCCAAATTTGGTAAAAAACACAAACCTACAGTTATAACAAACTAAATAGATTCTAAACAGTATAAAACAAATTAAGACAAATCATAATTAAGCATTCATAAACTAAAGCCAAAAATCTTGAAAGTAACCAGAGACACAGAAACATCAGTTCAAATGATGGCGGGCTTTTAATCTGAAACCATGGAGGCTGAAAGAAGAAACACATTTTTTCAGTGTTGGAAGAAAAGATTGTTAACTGTGAATGTTACATCAATGAAACTACTCTTCAATAATGAAGAAGAAATAAAAATGTTCTCAGACAAAGAAAGGCTAAAAGAGTTTGTTCCTAGGAGAACTATCAGGAAAAACTGCTATAGGTATTTCTACAGACAGAAAGTCAAAGATAAAAGAAACTTGGAGCATCAGGAAGAAGAAACAGTAAGAAGAACAAAAATAATGGGTGCGTGTAATAGACTATTCTTTTCCTCAGGAGTTTTAGAAATCATATTTGATAAATGAAACATAAACTCTGACATCTGGTACTCAAGGCAGTGATATTGAAAACTGAGGAAAGTAAAGGGAGCTAAATACAAATAAGGCTACCATAATTTACTGGAAATAGTACAATATTAACACCATAATTGTTCATTATATAAGTACATTTTAATACCTACAGCAACCACTATGAAAACTGTATAAAGAAGTATACTAAAAACACTATGAATAAATTACGATGGAATTACAAAAAATTGTTAAAGCAACCCATAGGAAGATAAGAAAAGAGAAACAGAAATATGATAATCAGAGAAATAAAAAGAAAGCAATCAATAAATGGTAGACTTAAGCACTAACATTAATAATTATGTTCAGTGTAAGTGGTCTACATACTCCAATCAAAAGACAGGGATTGGCAGCGGATTAAAAAAACAAATTTCCAAAATATTCTTCTTACAGGAAAATTACTTCAATTTCAATAACATAGGTATGTATGTATATATATATATATAATATATATATTTCAATATGTATCTGTATATATATATAATATATATTATACACACACATGCAAAGTTGAACAAAGAAAGTAAACATGACAATATTAGGATAAGGTATACCTCAGAGGACAGGGTATTACTAAGATTATTATCATTACATAATGATAAAAGGATCAACCCACCAGGAAGACATAAAGATACTAAGTGCATGCCCACCCAACAAGAGTCTTAAAATACATGAAGAAAAAACTAAAAGAGATGAAACAAGAAGTAGATAAATTTACAATTATACTTGGGGACTTCAACACTCCCTCTCACCAACTAATAGAACTAGTAGACAGAAAATCAGCAAGAACGTAGAAAATCTGAGCAACACAATCAACCAAGAGAATCTAATTAATATTTATAGAACACTCTACACAACAATGGCAGAATACACATTTGTTTGAAATACCCTTGGAACATTGATCTAGATAGATCATAAAGTAAACCATAACAAATTAAGATGTAAAATAATATAGTATGACGATAATGGAATCAAACTAAAAGTCAAAAACAGAAAGACAATAGGAAAATCTTCAATGATATGAAAAATTAAACACACTTCTAAATAATCCATGGGTCAGAGAGGAAGTTTTAAAGGAAAACATGCAACCAGAGGTACCTGGTGGCTCAGTTGATTAAGCAGCCAGCTTTCAGGTTTGGCTCAGGCCTTGATCTTATGATTCATGCATTCAAATCCTGCATTGGGCTCTGCACCGACAGTGTGGAGCCTACTTGGAATTCTCTCTCTCCCCTTCTCTCTCTGTCCCTCCCCTGCCCACTCACTCTTTCTAAGTAAATAAAGTCATTTTCATTTAAAAATAATAAAAATTACATTCAACTAAATGAAAATTTAAAAAAAATCTATATATGTGGAATGTGGATAAAAAGTACTAAGAAGGTTAACTTATAACATGAGATGTTGCTATTAGAAATTATTGGGAAAGATCTCAAATCAAAATCCTAAACTCCAACCTCAACAAATAAGAAAAGAGAAAATAAAAATAAACCCAAAGCAACTAGGAGAAGGAAGTAGTAAATAAAAGAATCAGTAAAGGGGGTGCCTGTGTGGCTCAGTCGGTTAAGCGTCCTACTTCAGCTCAGGTCGTGATCTCATGGTTTGTGGGTTCAAGCCCCACATCGGGCTCTGTTCTGACAGCTAGTTCAGAGCCTAGAGCCAGTTTCAGATTCTGTGCCTCCTTCTCTCTCTGAACCTCCTCTGCTCATTCTGTCTCTCTGTCTCTCTCTCTCTCTCAAAAATAAATAAAATGTTAAAAAAAAATTTTTTAAATAATCAATAAAGTTGAAAGTAGAAAAACAAAGAGAAAATCAATGCAAAAAAAGCTGATTCTTCAAAAAAATCAATAAAAATGATAAACCTCTAGCAAGACTGACAAAAATAAAAAGGAAGAAAACACAAATCACCAATATCAGCAATGAAACAGTGGTATTACTACATATTCTACAGCCATGAAAAAGAAATTGAAGGAATTCTTTAACAACTTTATCCTTATAAATTCAACCACTTAGAAAAAATGGAACAATTCCTCTCCAAACTCCAAACAATGAAATCCAATTAGAAAATGGGCAAAAAATATGAACAATCATTTCACTGAACAGGACATATAGATGGCAAATAAGCACATGAAAAGATGTTCGACATCACTAGCTATCAGGGAAATGCAAATCAAGACCACAGTGAGATAACACATATCAGAATCACTAAAGTCAAAACTTTGACAATATCAGATGCTGATAACGGTGCAGAGAAACGGAATCATTTATCAGTATTGCTAGTGAGAACATAAAATGCCATTGTGTTTCAGGACAATAATTTGACAATTTTTTTAAAAAAATCTATGCATGCAATTACCATATGATCCAAAGAGTGCACTCTTGGGCATTTACCTGAGAGAAATAAAACTTATATTCACATAAAATAGTGAGCTTTTTATATACTATTTATATACTATTTATATACAAATAGCAGCTTTATTTGTAATAGCCAAAAACTAGAGTCAACCCAGATGTCCTTCAACAGGTAAATGGTTAAACAAACTGTGGTGCAGCCATACCATGGAATACCACACAGCAATAAAAAGGAACAAACTATACGTACAATGACTTGGATGAATCTCCAGGTAATTATGCTGAATGAAAAGAGCTAACCCCAAAAAGTTATTTGACATAAAATTCCATTTCCTTCATATTTTTGAAATGGCAAGGTTTTAGAAATAAAAGACAGATTAATAGCTGCCAGGTTGTAGAGATGAAAGGAGGCAGTTCTAAAAGGGCAACATATAGAGGATCCTTGCTGCAATGTGTCCAGTATCTTCACTGGGCTGGTGGACATATCAAACTATCCATTTGATAAAATTTTATAGAACTAAATACACATATGCATACATACACATAAAAATGACTACAACTACGTGTGAATCAACAATTATTTCAGTGTTTAAAATATTTTATTCCTCCTCCTTCATAAATATGGAGTTTTCTACTCCCAACAATACCAAAACCAAATCCAGCTGGGCACTAATTTCTGTTGAGCTTCAATACAGTCTTCGACTCTGTCTCAACAAGAGGCCTTGAAGCAACCATCAATGGTGAGAATTGATTGGCACACCATCATATAAAATATTCTCTGCAGAATTACTTAGCCTGAATCTAACCAAGCCTGTGGACCTCATTCCAACTGAAGAAGAACAAATTCAATGGCATAACGAGAAAACAAAAGTGTAGAACATTCTACAGAATGGTAACATGTAAATCATAAAAAATTATTTGATGTATGCAACTTTCTTTCAGATACACACACATATATGCCTACATATGCATATGATGCATAAAGCAGCTATGCAAAACGTTGAGCACTGTTGGATCAAATAATTGGTGTATCATTGTGTACTCTATATCAAAATTTCAATTTGCCAGGACATTTTCCTTTTTCTTTAAATTTTTTAAATGTTTATTTATCTTTGATAGAGAGACAGAGTGTGAGCGGGAGAGGAGCAGAGAAAGCGGGAGACAGAGAATCCAAAGCAGGCTCCAAGCTCTGAGCTGTCAACACAGAGTCTGACATGGGGCTTGAACTCATGGACTGGGAGATAATGACCTGAGCCGAAGTCGGATGCTTAACCGACCAAGCCATCCAGGCATCCAATGCCAGGACGTTTTCTTAAAAAGTTGGTGGAAAACAAATCCTGCTGGCTGTCTGGGGATTAGGTCCCTTCCCTCTGTGATATTCAGACACTGAAGTTCAAATCTTGGCTCTGATATTTATTAGCTGTGTCCTCCAGGCCTCATTTTTTCCTCATGTATAAAGATGAAGGCTTTGGAACAAATCTAAAATGCTATAATGTCTTAAGGTCACCAGAAGTTGATTCTAAATCTCTCAGTAATCTGTTCACATCATGAGCAATCGTCACTGCCAGCACATTTTTCTTCCAACCTAAACCTTCCAAACAGTAATCTAAGAATTTTTGTTCTTTTTCTAGACCCAATAAATAGAGAAGGAAGAAGAGAAAGTCATCTCGAAATAGTTGAAAATGTTCTTTGCCCCTCATTTATCTCCTTTCCTTTCCAGCGAGTCAAATCAATATGTAATCATATTGTGTACTGTGTGCAGCTACACATACAGTGTGCAGGCCTCTTCAGCCTTTCCAGTATCAATATTTAGTCATTTTTTACTTTCTTCTATATCCTTCCCAAGGCCTGTCAGTCCAAAGTCTAACTGATTTGCTCCAATCACTCTGAGCTGTCTGGCCAGTATGTCTGATCCAAGGATAGGTTCCAAATCCGGTCAGAATTCCAGACATGACACCGTCGTTCCTCGTCGAAGGTATAAAGCTGAGCATCATTATAAAGATTTATGTCAACAGTGTCTTTGCTCTTCATGCAAAGCCCAGCTTTGGGAGCAGTGAACTGACAACCCGTCTCCACCATTAAGGTCTGAGTATCCTCAGGAGAGAGGCTGCCCAAGTAGATTATTGGAATCAGAACTGGAGAGAAGTGATCACAAATCTGTGAAGCTAGGGTATATCAGATACATGGTGGATTTTAAGTCGTTCATCCTAACAAGTAGAAGACCTTATGAGGCCTTTCTTTTTTGGGGTTGTGCTCAATAAAACACATATTTTAATTTTTTTTTAATGTTTTATTTATTTCTAGGAGAGAGAGAGAGACAGCGTGAGCAGGGAAGGGTCAGAGAGAGAGGGAGTCACAGACTCCGAAACAGGCTCCAGGCTCTGAGCTGGCAGTCAGCACAGAGCCCGACTCAGTGCTCGAACCCACAAACCCCGAGATCATGACCTAAGCGAAAGTAGGACGCTTAACCGACTAAGCCACCCAGGCATCCCACACATTTTAATTTTTTAAATAAATCTTTTACAGCAAAGTTTTAGGTTCATAGCAAAGTTGAGAGGAAGGTACAGAGATTTTTCCATATATTCCCTGTCCCCTCACATGAATGGTTTCCCACTTATCACACCCCTCACGAGAAAGGTACACTGGTAACAACTGATGAACCTTCATTGACACATCATAATCACTCAAAGTCCACGGTTTACATTCCAGTTCACTCTTATACATTCTGTGGGTTTGAAAAAATGCATAATGACCAGTATCCATCATGATAGTATCATAGAGTATTTTCACCCCCCAAAAAATCCTGTGTTCCACCTACTCATCCCTCTCCCAATGCCCAGCCGCTAGCAGCCACCATTCTTCTTACTGACTCCATGGTTTTTCTTTTTCCAGTCTAATACATAGACTGTTTTTTCAGTTATGTGTATGTTATCTAAATATTTCTTCAAGCAATCTTGAATATTTATAGTATTATTTCAAAGTTTAAGTTGTTATTTATATTCTTTATTATAGACATATTTTCAACAGTTTTCTTTTTGCCCAACATTGTCTTGCTGATATAAAGGAAATGGCTCTTAAACTTTGCTTTAAGAAACATTTTCTTTTGCCAATAATGGTTTATTATGACTGTTATTCCAAAATCAAGTCCTCATCATTTACAGGACAAAGTTACCAACCACGTTAGCACAGAGAGAATATTAGGTTCTTGTAACTTTATTGTGTGTGTAGCATAGGACCAAGTTTATAGACCCTGTAACATTGGTATCTGTTAATAAATTGAAGAGGGAGAAATTGCTTAATTCTGTGATATAAATATAAAGATGTGTCTGTTTAATGATGCTAGAAAAGACAGCTATAATCAATTTAGATGTAAGAACTCTGTATCCACTGTGCGAGTTACTTCATTTTACTAGTGGTCAACTTGAATCTTGAAGAAATAACATACTTTATTTAAGTACATATACTTAGCCAATGGCAAAGCCTGGTTTCCAATCCAATGTTTTGCCTAGACCAGTGGTAACAAGCTGGCTGTCCACAAACATATACAGGGTCCACTCAATGCTCTTCAAATTTTTGAATAATCTAGCCATAGTACTGTGCTTAGAACTTGGCAGCAATGGGCTCCTGTTCTGGATCTCACATTTTAGATGAACGTCCTGTCTTCCTAAAGTTGTGTTTCTTTCCAAGAAGGTTAGAAGTTTGTAGGATCAGAAGTGCCCAACTGGAGTCCATACCTTCTCCTTCTAGCTTGTGCTCTGGAATCCACAAGCCCAGAGTTCCCTGCCCAAATGGTCCCAAACCCACTTCCAAGGTCTGTGTGGATCTCTTCTCCAGGTGTGACTTCCCCAAAGTGTGCAAATGTGCACCTCCAGGCCCGAGACATAACCAGGGAGCACTGACTGTAGAGAACATGTCTGGAGCTTAGATACAAGAACCAGGTTGTCCACCTCCCTGCATACAAGGCCCAGCCTACATCAGATGGAGCCAGGGGTAAAAAGAGCACGGGGTGGGTGCCCTTAGACACTGGGGCTGGCTTTGTCAGTGGTACTACAATTGGGCATGGAATTCAAAAGATCCCAAGAATTCTAAATTAGAACTTGGCCTTCCAGGTCACCATGAAAGTATATTTGTTAAAATACAGGTTAGAACATGTTTTATTTAACAATCTGTTGACTTAGTTTCTAACCTTTAAATATTTAGACAGATGGTATGTAGACCCCCATTCATACCCTTATCCCAGGCTTCCCAAAAGGTAGAGGCATACCTGTTGGTCAATGCTTAAACATTGAGAGATTCACATTAGAAATTTCTAGCTGCTCTTGATCTCTACTGGTGGCTCCCCCACAGTCACACCCTGGCCAGTGGGTCTGCAGCCTCCAACCTGCTTCCTTCCTTCACAAGTCCTGCCTGGCCATCATGGGCCTTTGGGCTGTGAGTCGCTGTACCCGATCCCTAGAGCTGAATTTGAATCTCCCTTATTCCTCCAGCTTACGTCGTACTAGGTATGAGCGCTGTCCTGAACTGACCACTGGAGAGGATACGCATCTTAGCCCTCAAAAACACTTGCAATTTTGGAAAGCCATTCTAGGCAGGCTGGGCAGGAGTTCAGGAAGGAGCAGATTTGGGCAGAGGTGGGCAGGGATCCATGCGTTGAGATCTGGAGGAAGAGCCTGGGAAGGGACCACGTAATCATGGTTTTCAGCCAAAAGGAGTAGCTTTCTTGCTGCTTTAATTGGCCTTCCTAGTTTCTGTGTAGGAATGAAGAGACGATGCCTTTTAATTACCTTTGGAAAACCTTAAATGGAGTTTTATTTGGGATGTAGGTGATTCTGGAACTCTTCTTTCTCCATTCCTACCCTGAAAATTCTTTAACTGTAGGAAGCATCCCACATCAGAGATACAAATCTTTAAAACCCTGGTTGAACAAGCATTTTGCGTGTGTGTTTTTAAAGCAGAGCCACCAGTCAGTCAATCACAGAATATAAACAACTCATGATCCTTTGCAGTTTGCATTGCTGAGTAGGAAGGATAGGAGAGAGAATTTGGATTCAACTCCGAATAGAACAGGGGCAAGTGGGGACCTGGAGAATTGGGAGGTCTAGGGGCCATGGGGATGACAAAATATGGCCTGGGTAGACGTTGTTTACTCCCAGATATCTGAGGCAAAAGGAAGCTTCTAGAACAGGCATTTCTCCAGGCAGCTGCAAACAGGTTCTTCTCTTTACCTTATTTACGAAGATATTTTGAGTGTCAAGAGCTGTTTTTGAAGGGAGTATTTGAGTCAGATCCACATCCCCTGCACATGATTCCTTGAGAACAAACTGTAAACTCTACCATTGGACACCTGGGTTCTAATCTCTGCTCATCACTTTGCTGTGTGGCTCTCAGTGACCTCAGCACACCCTGGCTTCTGCACTTGTGTGCCCTAATGACCACTTCATAGGATTGTTGTGAGGGTACTGAGATGGTGTATGTGGAATTGTGGCATATGGCACTTCACACATGCTAGGTGATCCTTAAATGCCAGCTCCATTCCTTTCTTCTGAGATTAGCCAAAATGAAAATCAGCCAGACCAAAACCATATCTTTGGCTTACTGAACCTCACAGTAAGCTCTGTGCCTCTTTGATATGACTGTCCAAGTTGCCGGAGTTGTATAAATGGAGAAGTTTCTCTTTTATAAAGTTTCAAGAATAGCCTGGAGGGAAAAAAAAGGTAAACCTTATTTTCCTTGACAACGTCACATTAGGCTAATTAAGGAACATGTGAGTTGTCATTGCAGAGTATCTGGGGGAGAATAACAAACAGATGCTCTCCTACTGATTCTTGAAGAATCTGTGTCTTCTTGCTTAAATAATAAGTAATAAATACCAGAGGGGACTTTTCTAATGGATTTCTTCAGTCTCTCAACATTGACAAATGTGTCTGTGAAGAATGCATAAACCGGTACAAAAGAATGTGTCCATTCAGTATGAAATAATATCCAGAAAGATCTGTTCTACTTGATAGTACCCTAGTCCTTAATTTTGCCCATGTAGCCCCCCAGGTACCAGACTGTCTCTTTTGTAAATTGAATACCCCAAAGGACATTCTCCAAGCCTCAAAGTGTTCTACCTTTTTCTGTCCCATGGATTGGCACAAGGGACCGAGTGAAGTCTCACTAGCACAAATGGATGGAATAGACTTCCTCAGAACCAGTCCCTGGGAGCACAGGAGTGCTCTGCTGGGTCAGATTATTTAAAAAAAAAACTTTTTTTTAATGTTTATTTATTTTTGGGAGACAGAGAGACAGAGCATGAGTGGGGGAGGAGCAGAGAGAGAAGGAGACACAGAATCCAAAGCAGGATCCAGGCTCTGAGCTGTCAGCACAGAGCCCAATGCAGGGCTCAGACTCCCAGACCGTGAGATCATGACCTGAGCTGAAGTCGGACGCTTAACTGACTGAGCCACCCAGGTGCCCTTGCAGGGTCAGATTATTAAAGAAACTTCATTGCAGTCACCCTGTATTACTTTAGCTCATCTGCCAGGCTTGTTTCCCCATGGGGGGACATCTATTTAGATAGCTTCTATCAGGAATTCATTCATTTGACATGTATTTATTGATAGTATGAGAGAAAGATTATTCACTGGAACTTGTTAATAACAACAAGTAAGAATTTGTTTCAAGGCTATTGCAAAAGGGGTCAAGACTATTGTAATAGGAAAGGGAGTTTGAACTCAACTCTGAAAACAACAAGGACAAGTAGGGATTTACATCTGACAGGGAGGGCAAGGGGGTGGATGGAACATTACTAAGAGAAACTTGGTTAGGTGTCAGGGATGTGTGGTGCAGAGAGGAGTTTGATTAGATCTCAAGACTGGAAAGATTTCTCAGTTAACTGGCTTAGCAGGGTTATTGACTATCACTGGGCTCTGTAGGCCAAGGATGGGGACCAACATAAAGCCTAGCTGAAAGGGCTCACAGGAGGCTGACTAAAGTCTGGTCAAGGTGGGACCTTCACAATACTTGTCAATCCCTATCAATACTTGGCTACTTCCTGTGGTAGAAAAGTCTCCCTAAGAAAGTAACATTGGACTTAGGGCTTCAAGAATGAGAAAGAGTTGGTCTGGTGAAGGGAAGGGAAAGAATAGTCTAGATAGAGAAAGAAAGTGCAATAGAGAAACAGCAAGAGATATTCTTGGGTCCCTACATTGCCCAGCTCCTCATTCAAGTTAGTATTTCTTCCTTTGAACGTTCTGGAAGTCTCCAGGATATAGCAGGCACACCGGACCCAAGAGTCAGGAACCTAGTTATCGCCATGCAGCTAGCTGCTGGTGTAGTTTCACTGAGCTTCTCTGTATCTGAACGTCATTATTTAAGATAAAAAAAAAAAAAAAACAACAAGCAAGCCTTTGGGATGAGCTCTAATTCTGAGGCCTGTACCTCACATTGCAGGATATTTAGCATTCTTGGCCTCTGCCCAGTAAATGCTGGTAGCAGTGTCCAAATAATGTGGAAACCATCAACTCCTCCCACACACACATTACCAGACATCCCCCAAATGGGGAGGAAGTGATCTTACCTTTAAATGAGGATCACCACGTAACAAAGATTCCTGCTAGCAGCCAGCTGCCTATTCTATTCCTGCGAGCGATCATTCTGGAAAAGAAGACCCAGCCCCCATCTTAATCCACCCTCCCTCAGCTCTCCCATACTCTGGCCTGCTGCAGTCAGCACAGTCAGCAATTGCTTGCAGGACTCATACGTTCTTCAGGATCCAGAGAATTAGGTAGGTGCACAAGTACCATCCCCAATTCATGAATGTGGGTCAAGCAGACAGGAAGGTTCAGTTCCTTCTGGGAATGTTGTCTATGAACCAGAATGAGGAAACTCTCCTAGTGCCTTGTTTAATAAATAGAAAAGGATGGATAACAGCCCATCAGTTTACAGCAGACAAGGATGAAAGCAGGAGGGTAAACTTGAGATAGAACCTTCCAGAGCCTGAGCATTTGAATCTTTTCCTCTTTTCCTCTTTGGGAATTAAACTGCTAATCTTTCCAAGTAGCCCCTTGAAGTCTCTGAGATTTTGTTAGAATAAATATAGGCACTGAAATCCTCCTACAATAAAGAGGAACAAAATCCCAAGTCCCAAAATGTTGTATTTTCTCTTTGTGTGAATATTTAAATATTCAAATGATGTGTCTATATACATATGTAATGCATTTTCCAAATTCTGTTCTGCTATTCCGGGTAGGATATTTTGGACCCATGTTGAAGATAAATGTGTGCTGATGTTTTACAGTATCTCCTGCAGTGTAGCTACTAAGTGGCAGCAATAAATAATAACTACTGGCTTTAATTGCTTAGAGAATTGCCAAGTGATAATCTGTGATGTAATTAAGTAAAGGAAACTAATGTTGTCTTTAACCAGCTCCATAAAATAATTCCCCAGAGCTTCCCTGTGTAAATCACCTTGTAGGGCAAAATCCTCTCCAAGCAGTCTACCTCAGGTAGGAAAAGTCAGCCAATTCTTCGGGGGTTTTATGTTTTATTTTGGTTTGGTTTGGTTTGGTTTTTTTTTAATGTTTATTTTTGAGAGAGAGAGAGACCAAGAGAATGCATGAGTGGGGGAGGGGCAGAGAGAGAGGGAGACAGAAACTGAAACAGGCTCCAGGCTCTGAGCAGTCAGCACAGAGCCCGATGCGGGGCTCAAACCCATGGATTGTGAGATTATGACCTAAGCCTAAGTTGGACACTCAACCAACTGAGCCACCCAGGTGTCCCATACTTTGTATTGTATTGTTAACTCTGCTATGATGAGCCTATGTTTATTCTCTTATAAACATATTAAATGTTACCTTTGTTTCACTTCCGATTCCTAGAATTACACAGGGTGGAAATAAGGAGTTCTGGCTGAGGCTCAGTGAGTGGGTCCATCAGAGCTGGTCTACAGAGCCCAGGGAGAAGATACTCTTCAGTGTCCATGACCTGCCTGATTCAGGCTGGTTGGTGTGTGTGTGTGTGTGTGTGCATGTGGATCTTTTTCTAGGAGAATTCTAGAAACTCCCATATCTCTATTCTGACACGTCTCGTCCTGCCAGTTAACTATTATATAGTCACAAAGCTGTAGGCTCCAGCTGTCATCTGAAACGTCCAAAGGGCTGGGTTGTTTATTTTATTTTTTTTCTGTTGAAGTTAAGCACATGTCCGGTTGTAGAAGAAGTATAGGTGGGATTTGCAGGATGCTTTTCCTCTCTGGGCCATGGATTACATTTATCCTGGCTTCAGAAACATGTTCAATCCTCTTATCATTATTGTGATTTGTGAACCATCGCTAAGCATTATAGGAGTTGATCAATACCCAAATTCTCCTCATTAGGCTTGCCTTACTGGTGTTCAAACTCAGAAACAGTACAGATGGTGTTAAGGGTCTCTCTGAGCCTGAGAGCTATGAAGGTACAGCCACCTTACATCCTTCTCTCTCCAAGAATCCAATAACCTTAAAGTATCTTAAGGGAGATAAAATACTTGAAGGCTGATAGCCAGGTGGAAGAATGTCTACCTGAAAATCAGCCAACAAGTTACATTTCTGTCAGGGTAGATAATAAATACATAAAAATACACCATCTCTGAAAATAAGATTTTACTTTCTATTACATAATGATTTCCTGGGGCTCTCTCCTTTTAATCTTTTATGAATTTGATTGCTTGCTGCTGTTTCAATAGCTTATGATTAAGAGATCTAGAATTTTAAAAAGGGGAAAGGGTAAACCAACTTTGAAAACTTCAATCAGATTGTAGACTCTCTAAATGGAATCAGTCTCTATTAAGTCTTCTGATGTGAATTATCCATATTTTCCAAGGTTGAGACTCCTACTTACAGACAACTAATTTTAGAGCCTTGGGACTTCTTGGTTTTAAGATATTGTTAACCTCTTTATTAAGCACAGAGATTTGAAATTTTCATCTGAGTAGGCAATTCTCTGAATTAATGGAAATTATAAGATGTTGCGTACTTCCAACTTAAGTCACAGGTGTGCTTTCCATGAAATGCAATATCTATAGAGTCATCTTGCTAATGGACTATTTTATTTAATTCAAGTTGCCTTGCACACTATTATCAGAGTTTGTGATTTTGGAAAAGAACCTCCTGATTCCACGAGTGACAGCAGCATACCACAAAAGGGAAGATACTCGGGAGGAAAAACCATCCAAAGCAATGTACTGTTATGGGATGGTTGTTTTCCTAAAATCCCTTCTCATCTGACTGTCCAGTTTCTTATCCTGAAAGTGACTTTGTTGTCATAAGAGCCAGACAGACTCATACGAAAGAATACTCAATTTCACATTGTGAAAAGTCCCTAACCATGAACCATGTGAAAGATCTGTAAATGTCACTTGAATTCCATTGGAAGTAAGAACCATGTCACTCTCATGTGACATTCACCTTAACTCCCTCACATCAAGGGGGATCTTGCTCTTTGTGACCTCGGTTAGGCTGATATGATCTTAGCTCTGAGCATAGTATTTAATACTATGTACTAATTATTTGCATTCTTAAGACTTTTCCTAGTTTTTACTTTTCTGAAGCTCCTCAGCCAGGGGAGTTACCAGAAGAGACAAGCATGAAATTAATTTTTCATAGTCATTTAGTAATGGATGGAATGCTCATAACTCACTTCCATGAGATGGTTTTTGAATTCTTTTGTGGCCCCCTATAGACTTTGGATCAATCCCTATCTAGAAAACTGGATGAAATAAACCTTTTCCTCACTTGCATTTCAGGATGTCTTCAAGTGGTATGTGGGGATGAGTTCTTTCCCAGTGGGCTAAGAATCTCATGGCATACCAGACTTCTTATCTAGAAACATCCCCATGTAGCATTTCTTATTAACTCTTCTAGATTGTCATTTTCTTAGTCTTAATTAATGCCATTACTTTTTTTAAAAAATATTTTTATTTATTTCTAGGAGAGAGAGAGAGAGAGAGAGACAGCATGAGCAGGGGAGGGTCAGAGAGAGAGGGAGTCACAGACTCTGAAACAGGCTCCAGGCTCCGAGCTGGCAGTCAGCACAGAGCCCGACACGGGGCTCGAACCCACGAACCGCGAGATCATGACCTAAGCAAAAGTTGGACGCTTAACCGACTAAGCCACCCAGGCGCCCCAAATTGATGCCGTTATTAACCTTATGTGAATGCATGCATGGCCTTCTCTTAAACCAAAATTAAATCATAAAGTCTAGTTTCCTTCCCTCTTCTTGGATATATGCTGCTTAATGGCACATTATTCTATAAATATGAGCCATAATGGCCAAAGTGTTTACGGACACAAATCTGGCACCACTAGCAATGAGCATAAGAGACATTGACGAGAGGGAAATTTTACCCACTGGTGTTTTCAACGTCTATTTTTGTCTATTTTCACTGTTTTGGAGCATCTAACAGGTTTAGCATACCTGCCTTTCTTCCTTCACCAAGCATCATTTGTTGAGTATCTACTATGTGTACGTACTGATGGTTGCCAGGGACTCAAAGACAAGTAACACACTCCCAGTTCTGGTGAGCTCATAGTCTAGGATATAGAGGCAGGTGGTCTTTTCTGAACAGAACAGGAATTATTCTTGTCTGCAGACATGGCATCTATTTAAAGTGGTATTTCATCACCTGTGTGGCAGGAATGCAAACTCCAAACAACCATGTACTTCTAGGCACCTCCTTGACAGCCTTGACATCAAATCATATTAATGCCAATATCAACATTGTGTGCTGTCCTGGGTGCTGATTATGACTATGTAAGAACCTCTGTAAAATACAACCGCAGTGGCTGTGACTCACTTCTTACCTGACAGGGCTCCTTTTGTCTTATTAAGAAACCCTGTCCTTCCTCCCTTCACACCTACATCTAATCTGTAACTAAGTCCTAAGTACTGTCCTTCTTAGTTCTTCTCACAACCCTAACATTTCCATTCAGTTCTCACCTAATGTATTGCTGTCACTTCCTCCTAATTGGGCTGTGTGGTTCCAGTCTCCTGACACCAATTTACAGTCCCTGTTGCCAGTCCAAATATTCCTAAAGCATAACTGCCATTGCTCCCCACCCCCTGCGTAGACACTCAGTAGTTCTCTCATCAAGCAGAATGAAGACAAGTCACAACCCCCTTTCTGACCATTTCTATTCTTTTTGTTCCACAGCATAGCAAACACACCATGGCTTCCAATACTCGGTCTCTGCGCTCTCAACTCTTACTGTTATTTGTACGACTCCTTCTTCCTTTTCCCTTCTATGTCCAGTGTCCAAACCTTCCCATTCTTTACAGCCCAGCCGAAGGTGTCCCAAATCACCCAGCCGTAAGCGATCTCCTTTTCTCAGTACTCCCACACGCTTTGCGACCCCTATTACTTTCTTCTCAATATGATACTCACTTATCTAATAATGCAAACCACCTTCTATGAATTATCATGAGCCAGTTGCTCCGTTGTGCCTCTTTTATATGTTATCTAACTCTATCATTACCTGTGGGTGAGTTGCTATGATCCTTCTTCTGCAGATGAGAAAACAAAACCACAGAGAGATAAATAACTTAATAAGCTTACATAGATTGGCCAGGATTTGAATCAGAGTCCACCTAACCCCAAATCTCATTGCTTTTAATAAGTATGCTTCATTTGCCTCCCATATACCTATTTTTAAATATCCCCTACCAGTGTCCATGTACCAGCAGAAAAGGGGGGAAAATCCTTTTATCTTATGTGTTTTCCATAATGTAGAACTTTGTTAAATCTTTGAATGTATGCCTCCTGACTCCTTATCCAGTTCCAGGTACTTCAAAAATTTAAAAGAAGACATTAATTGATAAGAAATCATACTATCTATTTAAGTGAGTAGATAGATACACTTGTTTTTAATTATTTTCAATTTGGGGGGAGAATTTAGAAACATTTGGATCAAACGCGACGAAAATATAGGTTTTATTTATTCAAACCATTTCTTGATTTAAACAAAACGGGGTGGAAGACAACTTCTAGGAGAATTAACTTTAAATGGTGAGTTACTGTATGTGCACACACATGCACACACACACGCACATGATTTATACTCTTATTTACCACGGAAACACAACAAAGGAAGAACACTGGCAGGTGGGAATCTGAGATCTTTGGTTGCAGTGTTATTCTGAATGTCAGATATGAATACCTGGCATTCTGGGTCTGTGTCTAGAGACGTAGGCCTGTCAGGATTGGTCTACAGAAACAAGGCCTCTTATCTTCAAGCTTTACTTAAGGGACAAAACAGAGACCATTTTTGTCTCTGTGTTCTCTATATTAGTTCTACGTGAGGGCCCTGTTCTTAGACAAGATTATTACCCTTTTTTGTTCTGTCCTCTGTAAGCAAATGGTTGGGGAGGAGGCGGGCTTGGACCAGAGATGACTTCTCCATATTCTTTCCATATATTGTTGTCATACTGGGTAGAGCTAGACAAACATTTGAAATGGTTGTACTTGTTTTTATAAACTACACTCCATCTGGGTTGAGAATCTGTGACCTGGAGTGAACTTAAAACTCTGAAAGCGGATGCTATGCTGTAGCCTGCCCCTTATCTAAGACTCCACACAAAGGCAGGGGCATGTATGTTATGGTGTCAAATGCATTATGTCTTTTATCTGATGCTGAGGCTTTGAGAACCAGATATTCCCATACTGCAACTAATAATAAATCAATAGGCAACTCATTATTCTGATATTATAAGGAATTGTATTCTTATGTTAACACAAATCCAAAAGTTTTCTTCACTGACCAGAATAGGATGAAATTAATAGGGGCGCCTGGGGGGCTCAGTCAGTCAAGCGTCCGACTTCGGCTCAGGTCATGACCTCACAGTTCGTGGGTTCAAACCCCACGTCGGGCTCTGTGCTGACAGCTCAGAGCCTGGAGCCTGTTTCGGATTCTGTGTCTCCCTCTCTCTCTGATCCTCCCCTGCTCACACTGCCTCTCTCTCTCTCACTCAGAAATAAATAAAACATTAAAATTTTTTTTAAAAAGGATGAAATTAATAAATAATAAGTTAAATGTAAGATGTTCTCTCTTTTTTCATTCATTCATTCTTTCTCTTTTCTTTCTTCCCTGATTTCTTTTTCCCTTTCTCCCTTTCTCTCTCCTCTTGAGAGCATAAGCCTCATCAAATCATGTGAGGCAGAATTAAGTCCAGGCTTCTGTTCCCTGGGTGATCATCCCTGCTGAGAAAGGTAATTGTCTAATTTACTTTCCAGCTAACATTTAGGAAAATAAATTTAATAGCAAGCGCCTGCAAATATTAAGCCTACTACAGCAAAGTTAAACGTTTTTGTTAGTATCTTTCTTGCACCTAATGTTTTCAAAACGCGTTTGTTTGTTTTTTTACTTTTCCTTGATTACCTCATTGAGAAATATGTGTTCATTTTTCTCAATGCACCATGACACACGGAGACCATTCAGCTAAACCTTGATTCATGTAGGAATTATTAGAAGTCATTAAAAATATATCACCAGAATTCCCATCTCAGACCATGTTTTGAAAACCCTAAGTCCTAGAAGCTGGAAGAGGAGAAAATAGGTTCCTCTGGATTGAACACAATTGAATTCATACACTTTTCATTGTCCTGCTTTCATCACGCCCATGAAAGCAGTAAGGCCAAAAAGGTTATATCCCTGGAATTCATGCAAGTTCAAACACTGCCTCCTATTGGCATGTGCTTTCCAAGCTTCTTCACACCTCATTTTGCATAACTCTTGCAACAGCCTTCTGCATGGAGGAGCAGGGAATTACCCCTTACTGAACTCCAACCTTCTAGGAGTGCAGTCACATATTTGACGGGTGAGAGGGCCGGGGTGTCAGCCTTCAAGTACAAGTCCTTTGGTCAGTTTACCAAAAGGGGCTTCTTCACCTGTCCAGAGGCGAAAACACGTCAGAGGAGCTACAGATGGAGCACCTGGTCTGCTCCACCACGGCCAGGGCATCATTATCAGATAAGGGGCAAAGCGTAGGCAGCAACAATGAAAGTCATGCATGGTTATTTTACTAATTAACATTGAAAGAACCTTCCGTGGGAGGAAGAGATGAAGAAGCATGCTCAGATACAATGTTTCTGCATCTGTGAATAAAACATAGATATTTAGTAACAAACTATTTGCAAAAGCACTTTGTGGTTTAAGGAGGACTTTAAAACCTTCCCAAGAAAAAAACGAAACACTTGATAGTATTGAGGGTGAAGTTGAGAGATTTTGAGATGGAACTGGCCAGAAAGCTCTACCTACAAATATTAAGAGACTTCTTGCTGCAGCAGAAAAATAAGAATAGGAATATGCACTGTGATTTCAGAATGATTAAGAAGCTTCTCACTGCTCCTTCTAAGAACTAGTATCACTGGCAACCCTATCATATCATTTTACATGGTTATCTGATCACATAAAGCATTTTTTTTCCTTGTGGGAGTCTAGCTAGGTTCTAGATTCTAGAATCTCCACTAAAATTTCAAAGCACAAAGAAATCACTTCTTCAAGCTTAATTATCTTCACATTGATAAGAGGCTTACCATTCTCCACTATTTTGCACCTCACTTATAACATGCTGTTGCTAAGTTTTATAACTTCAGGTAACAATATTGGGTGCTCAGCTCATAAAAATAATAATACCTAAACATGAGTCACTATTTGTCATCTCTAAGTGCTCACAGTATAATGATGAAAGCCCTTAGATAAACCATGACTGAGTCCTAATCAATATAAATATTAATATAAATATATTATCCTTTTGGGGGGAGGTTTCTATTGTTTAATAATATAGTTCTTTACATTCCATTGGCAATTTGTAGTTCACATATATTATCACATTTGTGCTTTTAATTATCAACCGAAAACTGGTACAATCCATAACTGACTTCTGTTCTCATTTCTACAATTTACCTAAAGCATCTGACTTGTTCATGACCATTTTGGTTTGCTTAGAAAACTTGTTAGAAGATTCATATGGATGGAGGTGGGGAGAGGGGAAAATGGGTGATGGGCATGGAGGAGGGCACTTGCTGGGATGAGCACTGGGTGTTATATGGAAGCCAAGTTAACAATAAACCATATTTAAAAAATTAAAAAATAATAAAATACGGTATTCAGGGGGAAAAAAGAAGATTCATGGAAACTTACCACAACTGTAATAAGCACTTTAAAAACAATGAACTTCTTATTTAGAGCAATTTTAGATTTATACAATTATTATGAAGAGAGCAAAGTTTCCCCTGTACTCTGCATCCAGATTTCCCTCATATTAACATCTATGTTAGTATACTGCATTTATTATAACTAATAAACTGATATCGATACATTTTTATTTACTAAATCCATAATTTATTCAGGTTTCTTTATTTTTTTAATGTTTTTATTTATTTCTGGAGACGAGAGAGACAGTGTGTGCAGGGGAGGGTCAGAGAGAAAGGGAGACACAGAATCTGAAGCAGGCTCCAGGCTCTGAGCTGTCAGCACAGAGCCTGACGCGGGGCTCCAACCCACGAACCGTGAGATCATGACCTGAGCCGAAGTCGGACCGCCAATAGTCTGAGCCGGCCAGGCGCCGCTATTCAGATTTCTTTAGATTCCACCTGATATCTTTTTTTTGCTCACAGAATCCCATCCAAGACACCACATTACATTCAATCTTCATTTCTCCTTAGGCTCTTCTTGGTTGTGACAGTTTCTCAGATTTTCTTTGCTTTTTAATGAACTTGACAATTTTGAAGCATGTTGGTCAAGCATTTGATAGACTGTCCCTCAGTTGGAATTTGTCTAATGTTTCCCTCTTGATTTATCTGGGATTATGGCTTTTTTGGAAGAAGATCACAGGGGCAAAGTGCCATTTTCATTGCCATATCAAGGGATAATACTATCAACAGGAGTTATCTCTGTTGTTGTTGACCCTAATCATCTGGCCAAGGTAGTGTTTGTCAGGCTTCTTCAGCTTAAACTTACTCTGTTTTTCTTCCTTTCTATACTGTACTCTTTGGAAGGAGGTCACTTTGCTCAGCCCATACTGAGAGAGTGGGGATTTATGCTCCACCTCCTTGAGGGCAGAGTATCTGCGTAAAGTATTTGGTCCGAGATGTGTTTTTAAATTATAAAAACCTGGAAGGATTTCACAAGTCAAAAGTTTTGTAAGGAGGAATAAGGGAAAAGATGAGGAAATCCTTAGGAGGAAGGAAAGAAGAAGGGAATTCAAAGTAATCATCACAACTAAGGTATGAGGTGAGGTTGTACACCTCAACATGCTTCTGACTTGAAGCATATTCCATTCAACTTTTTCCTACTCACCCAGTCCCTCAGTTAAAGTGAAGCATTTGAACATTCGATAACTATAATGAAGTCCAGAATCCTTTCACTTTTCTCCTGAGATCATCCCATGGATCTGATACTTCATTCATCGACAATGCTTATCCTACAGTGAGGTTCTGGTGTTGAAAATGCATAAATGGTCTCCACATTTCCAGACAAAGTTCAATACCTCTTCTTTATAGCGGATACAAGTGGATAAGTGATAGGAAGAGGTGTAATCTCTCATACTGTTGCATTTCACTTAGAAAACTATTGATAGTAGACAGTGATTGCTGTGTAACAAACCATCCCCAAACTGAGTGGCTTAAGAAAGTAATCATTTATTGTCACTCACATTTGTGGGACAGCTAGATTTTATCTAGCCCAAGTTCAGCTGGGAAGTTCTGCTTCTCATGAAAATCTGTTTGCTGGCTGAGAGTTACTGATCTGTGTTCCTCACCCGTTTCCAGCATGCTAGCTGTAGCATGTTTTTATCATGGCAATGTCAAAAGGCAAAAGAACAAGTAGTAACATTTGCAATCTCTTGTACCCTTATTTCTTGAAACACTTTTTTTTTTGTAACCCAAGACTATCTCTGTCCTCTTATCTTTTATTTCCTCAATTTTTCTTCCTTTAACTCAGTACTGTAAATAGGCTCTACCTAAGGCTTAGCCTTTAATCCTAACTTTTCCCATGTGTGTGCTTTTCCTAAGAAAGCTTATCCAGGGTCAGTTTTTCTAAATCTTTAATGGTAGTTTCCAGGTTACTATTAAGCATTTCCATATTTTCATAATCGTTAATCCCATGCTCCACTTAAATCAATGTTTCTCCCCAATACAAAGCTGTATGTTTTTTTTTAAAGATTTTATTTTTAAGTACTCTCTATATACCCAACATGGAGCTCAAACTCATGACCCAGGGTCAGTCAAGAGTCACTTGCTCTACCAGCTGAACCAACCACATGCTCCTAAAGCTGTATGTCTGAAAAAATCTTTGGTCTTTATATCATGTTTGATGTGAATGCAAAAACAAAACCAAAGTCCTGATGAAAACCTATCCTACATTAATAGGAATCTGACAGCTTTTAAAGTTAAAAGAGAACACACCTGAAAGAAAACAATAATGATGAGAAGACTATTAAACACCATTTCCTATGAGAAATGATTAAAGTTACTAATATTTTTTAAATCTAGAGATTACATAGGGCATCATGATCATCATGTTTACATAGTTGAAGATATGTAACATGGAAGACCTGAGGTTTTTATCTTTTGTAGCAGAACTATACCCAATAGGTAGATTTGAGGGAGAAAAATATTAGCTTGATATAAGAAAGAAATTTTTAGTAAACAGAACTGCATGGAAACAGAATTGGCTATATATCTTTATTTTTCAATTATTGTCACTTGTCTTTCCTGAAAGGTCTTGCTTCCCTTTTGCTCAGTTCCCATCAAAATCCTATCCATCCTTTAAGATTAATCCCAAGCCTTCATCTTTCAATAAACTCTTCCTTGACTACTCAAATTTTATTGATCCTTTCAACTCATGTTAATAGCTTCCTAGCCCACCCCAACTAAATTAAGCATTCTTTGAAAATAGAAATACAACACATAATTTTATAACCTTAAGTATGAAACACAATTTTGACCTTATAATAGACATTCAGTAAATTCTCACTGATTTACTGTTAGAAATCTTCCTGATTTCTAATCTGGAATCATTAGGCTTCATTAGAATTTGAACCAGGTTGAAATGCCCAAGGGTCTGATCATTTCACACTTCTTTCACAAGAGGAGATGCCTTCTGATTTCAATAGTAGCCAGAAGGAAGTAGGGAATTTTGTCATCACTTGCCATCCAAGCTTATATTTTCCTACTTATCAATAAAGACACTGAATTTAGAGGTTCTCTACGAGTTTAGATTTATAGATGAGATAATTTGTTGGAAGAATTAGCAGAATGAAAATGCCATCAATTTCTTCATGTCTGATAATTATTTAGCACAAAAATCATCAGGTGAATGGGAATATATGATGTGGAGGAGCACATAAAGCACTGAAGAGCTGTCACTCCCATTGGCATTCAGGACTTCCTGTTGCCATAGTTACTGATGTACTCCAAGCGATTTCCCTCCTGAATCATACTCTGCAAAGCTTCAATGAAAATAAGCTATTCTTCCTGCTTTATTTTTCTCTAACCAGGAACTGAAGCTAAAAAATAGCTGCAATTCCATGGGTGTTTTCATACTTTTAAGCAAGACTTTAAGCATACAGAAAGAATGAGGAGGTTAATTAAAATAAGTGCCTCTGATTGCAGTTTTTACCTTATTTGTTCAGTGATGATTCACTGAGGACACAACTATGCTTATAGCCCAGTCCCTGCCCTAGAAGTTAACAGAACTCTGTTAGGGAGAGAGATAAGTAAGGGATGCATTTCTGGGAAATGCAATCACAGCTTCTGTGCCAGAAGCAGAGTATGGAAATCCATGGAAACACTAAAGAGAGGGAACTTGTAAAGTTTGGGGTGCTGATGCAGTTGGATCAAAGGGAGGTTCCCATCCTGTGAATCTTGAAGCACTGTTCCTCTGAGGTTTAGCAAATGTAGTTTTGGTCACTTTGGATACAGGACACCTGCGTTACCCTGCAGGCTGGGTTTATGGAGCGGTAGCGTGAGGCGACCAGCCCTCTACACACAACAAGCTATCATCTGCCAATTCTCACACACGGTCTCTCCTTTCCCCTTTGGCTACAGGAACTCCTTCACAGACATCCTCCGTGCCATCCTTCTGTCCCTGGAAGTCCTTATTGAAGATCCAGAGCTTCAGATAAATGGCTTCATTTTAATTATAGACTGGAGTAATTTTTCCTTCAAACAAGCCTCCAAACTGACACCTTCCATCCTCAAACTGGCAATCGAAGGGCTGCAGGTATGTTCACCCAATGTACAGTATGAGACTGTGTGCCAATGTACTTTTTGATTTCAATCAAAGTAATATTTGTCCTTTGGAATAGAAAAGGCAAACGTAGATGCAATTCACCTGTGAATCCTCCATATTTTCACTTCAGCCTGCGTTAGATGGTTTTCTAAAGCAGTCCTCATTTTCATTAACAACTCTAAATTACTGTTACCACAGGCACAAATTACCTACTGTAGCAATTATGAATAAAGCTCAGAGACATTTAGCCTCATCCATCTGAGAGTTCACAAAAATGAAAACTAGGAGACATCTGCTCTATGAGCACGTCGTATATAGAGGTTGCGTGGGGGCCTTCCAGGGCCTCTGGAAGCAGTTTAGCACCGTGGAAATGCATCCTGTGGGTCCTCACTTCCCAGAATGCACTGTGCTTGAGTGTCTGTACTCAAGTAAATCGCTTCAGCACCAACAAAGGAAACAGACAAAACTCTACTTACTGTTTGATGACCAGTTGTCAGAACTTAGGGGAAGGGGATTTTGTGCTGCGTGGAGGTCGGGATGGCCAGTCTCCAGGGTCCCTTCTACTTTTAAAAACCAGTGATTCTGTGAAAAGTAACAAACTCAAAGGGCAGTACTGCGTAGCTTTCCGGTGACGACATTATTATAGTGCAAAGTAAAGACACAGTTCGGGAAGGTTCAGAATCAGCACAGATAAAACTCATGTCCCTTCTTAATTCTGAAGGAAGAATGACCTTTCTCAAAGATGGCAGTTATATGCAGCTATGTAGAAAGCAAAATATTTGCTAATTCTTGGATCAACAATCATGACTCATGCTCTTCAAAGTACAAAAGTAGGAGACCCATTCCCACCACTCCTGAGCCTCTAGTGTGATGAGTTGTTGATGGGGCTGATTTTTACTCATATTTGGCTTCCTGCAAATCTCTTAGCACCTCACAGGCCTCTGATAAACATGTTTCTTGAATGCATTTTTTTTTTTTATTGAAATGGTTTCCTATTTCAAGGGTAGGAGAAGTAGAGTGGGCATTTCAGAAGAGGAAGAGTAAATACACCCTCTTCCACTAATGCCACATTGTCCTGGGTGGCCCCATCATGCAGCTATCAGGGGCATGTGTCTGAACTTGCTTTTGTATTTTTAGACTACAGGCAGTGTCCTGCCTCGCCTTAACCATCTCGATCACAGATTGGTCTGCCCTATACTATCAATCACTTTCTCTCAGCTTTAACTCCTTTTCTCCAGACTCCTCTTACCCAAATCACTGAACATCTGACCTCCCTCTCCTTAAAGCTTTTATCAAAAGGAGTTTTAAAGAAAGCTGCAAAGTTTATTTCATGCTCTATAACTATGCTGACCGTATTTCCAGGGTTTTCTGTGATAGTAGAAGCTTCATTTAATTTTATCCGTTTTAAAAAAGATAATCCATTTTGTGTATAGGTAGTTGTGATTTAAGCTCTATGTATTCATAAGATTTTTTTTCATAAATCAGGAAAGCAAATGTCCTTTATCTAACCCTGTGTTCTATTTTTTCCCCTGAAAATGTGTGGATTATATAATATGTCCCTTGGCAACTTCACCAGGCTGTTGTGGATCTTACTGAGTTAATGCATGTGAATGTGTTTTAAAAGGTAAGGCTACACATAAGCCTGTAAGATATTTTTGTGAGAAAGAGGAGGTGACCTTTTTTTTTTTCACATAGTTTATTGTCAAATTAGTTTCCACGTAACACCCAGTGCTCTTCCCCACAAGTGTCCTCCTCCATGCCCATCCCCCCTCCCCCCACATCCATCAGTCCTCAGTTTTTGTCAGCATTCTAGAGTCTCTCATGGTTTGCCTCTCTCCCTTTCCCCCACCATTTCCGCCCTTCTTCTCCCCCTTGTTCCTCCGTCAAGTTCCTCCTAATCCTCCTATACGTGCAAACATATGATATTTGTCCTTCTCTGCCTGACTTATTTCGCTCAGCATAACACCCTCAAGGTCCATCCATGTTGCTACACATGGCCAGATTTCATTGTTTCTCATTGCCATGTAGTATTCCATGGTATAGATAAACCACATCTTCTTGATCCATTCATCTGTTGATGGACACTTAGGCTCTTTCCATGTTTTAGCTATTGTGGAGAGTGCTGCTATGAACATTGGGGTACATGTGCTCCTATGCCTCAGCATTTCTGTATCCCTTGGGTAAATTCCTAGCAGTGCTATTGCTGGGTCATAGGGGAGTTCTATTGTTAGTTTCCTGAGGAACCTCCACACTGTTTTCCAGAGGGGCTGTACCAGTTTACATTCCCACCAACAGTGTAGGAGGGTGCTCCTTTCTCCACATCCTCGCCAGCATCTAGAGTTCTCTGATTTGCTCATTTTAGCCACTCTGACTGGCATGAAGTGATATCTCAGTGTGGTTTTGATTTGTATTTCCCTGATGAGGAGGGATGCTGGCATCGTTTCATGTGTCTGTTGGCCATCTGGATGTCCTCTTTGGAGAAGTGTCTGTTCATATCTTCTGCCCATTTCTTCACTGGGTTGTTTGTTTTTTTGGGTGTGAAGTTTGGTGAGTTCCTTATAGATTCTGGATATCAACCCTTTATCTGATATGTCATTTGCAACTATCTTTTCCCATTCCGTTGGTTGCCTATTAGTTTTCTGGGTTGTTCCCTTGCTGTGCAGAAGCTTTGAATCTTGATGAGGTCCCAATTGTTTATTTTTGCTCTTGATTCCCTTGCTTTTGGGGATGTGTCAAGTAAGAAGTTGCTGCGGTGGAGGTCAAGGAGGTTGTTTCCTGCTTTCTCCTCTAGGGTGTTGATACTTTCCTGTCCAGAAGGTGACCTTTTGTGGGCAAGGTGGTCCCACCTGGGCCTTTACTTGTATCAGAGCCTGGGATGAATTCTACAACATCCTTTCTATAGCTCTGGTTAAGAAATAACCTCTGCTAGGACAAGGGGAGATGCATGAGGTTAAGATACTTCCTCCCATGATCTCACAGAACAATGACCTGAACCCCTTTGCTCCTCTCCCTTTATGTAAAGTGAGGGAAACTCCTGTGACTGTGGGAAAGTATCAGGCCAGTCTGAAGTCAGGCTATCTGGATTGGAATGCAGATTTTTCTGGGAATTCTTCTTGCCCAGGCTCTGAAGACCTGGGAACCCTTAGGAAGGTGCAGTCTTTCCTGCTAAGAGAAGGAAGCCAATGGTCCCAGGGGATGCTAAGCATGGGTATAGCTCCTCCATCTTGGATATGGGCCCCCTGGACCACCTAGCTATTGTCTTGGCAACTGTGAAAAATCCCTCAGGGCCACTGCAGACAGGTGGTGCTTTTGCTACACAGAGGACAGTCAGATCTGACCATCTACTGGCAACTTCTCACTCCAGACTATATTTTCTCAGGCTTTGGGAACATTCAGACCCCAAAGAGGTCACCCCTCTACTGGCTCTCCCAGTGATCTTTCTTCATTGCAGGGATTGTTTTTATCCACAATGTAGCCATTAACCCCTTAGACATTTCAAAAAAGTCATAACTTGTACTGAGCAGAAATCATACCTTTGGTATTATGCTAAGTGGACTGAGCCAGTCAGAGAAAGACAGATATCATATGATTTCATTCATATGTGGAATTTGAGAAACTTAACAGAAGACCATAAGGGAAGGGAAGGAAAAATAAAATGCAAACAGAGAGGGAGGCAAACCGTAAGAGACTCTTAAATACAGAGAACAAACTGAGGGATGATGGGGGTGGGGGTGGGGAGGGTGGGGAAAATGGCTGATGGGCATTGAGGAGGGCACTTGTTGAGATGAGCCCTGGTGTTGTATAGAATGATGAATCACTGGAATCTATTCCTGAAGCCAAGACTACACTGTATTTTAGCTAACTTTCCAAAAAAAAAAAAAGAAAAAAAAGAAAAAGAAAAAGAATTCATGTCTTTGTGGTCACACTTGTAAAAGGAAGGCCCCATACATACAGGTCTCCATTTGTCAGCCATGAAGATTCAAGATAAACTCTACAACACCGCTGATGTGGGTGAAGGCATAGACTTTTGTGGAGAAAGGGAACGTGAGGCAAGGCCAGTGTCAGTGGGAGAAGAGAGGCCCCCGTTCTTCTTCCTGTGCCCCCTCTGAGAGGTCTGATGAGGTCAGAGTATCGGCTAGGCATGCGGGGAATTGCGGGGGACGGGGAGCCTGTGTCCCAGTGAGGAGACATTGCCCTCTCTGCTGTTCTGCCTTTGTAGGGTACCTGTGAGACGGCAGGCCTGTCAGGGGGAGTCATCAGACCACTTTTGTGCTAGGCTGCCTGGCTTAGGGTTTTAGCTATTTATAGGAGCTGTCTCAGATTACCTGCTGCTCAAACCCCAGATAATCTGGGGCCCTGGGAAATTACCACCTATAGGTAATACAACACCTCTCACAAGGAGAAAGGGGGTGGGGCTCACCGCTCAGGCAGTGAGAATTTAGAATCATTTTTGGTCATCCCACACCTTGCATAACAGCCTAGTTCCCAAGCCCTGTGTTACAGTCTATTACCTCCATTCTTTGTTCTCTGTAAAGACAGTTTTTCAGTGCAACCCTTAGCTACTAATTGTTGTGCATTGAGTTCCTTGAGAAGCTAACTCTGCCACAGAGGTTAGCACGCATGAGGGTTAGTAGGGGGTACTCTTGAGATCAACTCCTGTAGAAGGGAAGTTGTGGAAGAATGTTTGCCGGCAGAAGTTAAGCTAGGGTTCGGTCATTTCCAGTGAAAGCCTCAGGTGTTGTGACTGAAATGACCCTTCAGATTTGTCCCGGATTGGGGCCAAGAGGTTGGACTTTGATATTCCCACCCTGTTTAGTCACTGGGGACAGGCTGCTCTGGGAAGTGGTTGTGAGCTTGAGCAAAGCGACTCTCTTCAGCCTGAAGCCCCAGAGAGCACTGTTATCTGTCAACGTTCTGCTGGCAACTTCCCTGGGTGACTGAAGAATAAATCCACAGTCCTGAACGAGGCCTGGCAATATATTAGAATATTGACCATAATAAGCAAAAGATATTTGGAATATCCTGTAATGTAATGTCAAGGGGCTTCCTTTATTTTGAATCTAGATGTTTAACTGCTTTTCTTTCTTGGTTACATTTCTCAATTCTGCCCAAAGTAGAAGCAATACCCAGTAATATTGAGGTGTTGGGCACTGGGTTAGCAAATCAGGGGTCTACCAGTTGTATTTCTGTGCTTCAAAAGGCAATTATATATATTTAACTGATCCTTGAGAAGGAGAAAAGGCACTACAATGGAACTGAGATAGTCTTTTCAACAAATTGTGTTAGAACGGGACATTTCGCGTGCAAAAAAAACCTGAATCTAGATAGAGACTTTCCACTTTCCACAAACACTAACTCAAAATGGATCACAGACCTAAGTGTAAAACTGAAAACTATATAAATCCAATAAGATAACATAGGAGAAAACCTATATGACCTTGGTTATGGCAATGGCTTTTTAGATACACCACCAAAAGCACAATCCATGAAAGAAAGAATTGAGAAGCTAGATTTCACTAAAATTAAAGACTTCTCCTCTGCAAAACACAGTGTCCAGAGAGTAAGAAGAAAAGTCGCAGACTGGGAGGAAATATTTGCAAGATACATCTGATAAAGAATTGTTATCCAAAATATACAGAGAACTCTTCAAACTCAACAATGAGAAATCCAACAATCCAATTAAAACATGGACCAGAGACCTGAACAAACACGTCACCAGAGAATACATATACGTGGCAAATAAGCATAAAAACAATGTTACACATCACATTCATCAAAGAAATGCAAACTAAAACAACAACGAGATACCACTATATACCTAATTAGAATGACTAATATCTGGAACGCCAATAGCATTAAATCCTTCCAAGGACGTGGAGTGACAGAAATTCTCATCCATTCCTGGTAGGAGTGCAAAATGGTGCATCCACTTTGGAAGACGGTTTGGTGGTTTCTTACAAGATTAAACATATTCTTACCATATGATTCAGTAACCGTACTCTTTTTTACCCAAAGGAATCAAAAGCTTATATGCACATAGATGTTTTTAGCAATTTTCTTCATAATTGCCCAAACTTGGAAGCAACAAAGATATTCAGTAGGTGAATGGATAAACTATGATACAAAGCAATGAAATATTATTTAGTGCTAAAAAGTATGAGCTATCAAACCACAAAAAGACATGCAGAAACCTTAAATGCATATTATGAGGTGAAAGAAGTTAATCTGAAAAGGCTACATACTGCATGATTCTAATTATATGGCCTTCTGGAAAAGGCAAAGCTATAGAGACAGTAAAAAGATCAGTTGTAACCAGGAGCTGTGGGTGGGGGTGCGACGTGGGGCAGGATGAACAGGCTGGGCACAAAGGCTGTGTGATGTTATAATGATGGATACTTGTCATACATCTGTCCAAATTCATAGAACATACAATACCAAGAGTGAACCGGAATGTAAACTGTGGACTTTGGATAATACTGATTCGTCAGTGTGCGTCCATCACGTGTAATGAATGCACCACTCTGGGTGGGAGGGACGCTGATAATGGAGAAAGCTACACATGTGTGTGATCAGGGCCTATATGGGATTTTCCATATCTGTGCCTTTCCTTCAATTTTGCTATGAACTTAAAACTGCTCTACCAAGTAAAACCTTAATGAAGAAAAAAGGTAATTATGTTGCCTCTAACAACAATTATCCAAAAAATGGTATGTGCATAGAACTTTGGTTATGTGCTTCATAGGCTGATTTAGTGAGTTATAATAATAGCCCAAAAGAAGACTGCTCTTTAAGGGATCATCAGATTTCTAGATCAAAAGTTACGCTGTACCAACCAGTCATGAAATTCTAATAGTGTATGTATTATACATTCCTCCTTTTACAGCGATACTTTGAGGAAATGTCATTGTTTAGAATGTTAAGTTGTCCCAGTTACATAAATATTCTATGAATATTAGTTCAAAGAACTTCAGTTAAAATACTAATTTTGAGAATGCCTGGAAGCCATCTTCTCTCACTTGGTTGTTTGATCTCTTAAATGCGGTCAATAATGTCTAAAAGAGCCGTGTATGTGTTCATTACAACTTGTTTAAATTTTAATCAAAGTTTAAAAGTAATATTTATGCCACCATTTTAATACAGCTCAGCATTATTCTCAATTCTGCTGGGGAATTCTGGCAGAATGAGCAACACGCTGAAATCCTGCTCTTGAGTTTTGTAATGTCTCCAAAATCAATTTTTGGAATTATTTCTTGTAAATCATTGTGGCCCATCCATTTCAATCAACACACAGCATTTATGCATTTATCAATGTTCAGCCAACCCAGATATTACAAAGAGCTTACCGGCCCGGAGTGTTTTCCTTGGGAAGAGCTGTAGCCTTGCATCCTGCGGGCTATTTACAAAATGTTTGATTCCCTTAAGGACCCAGGCATTTGTTAAGGGTTTAAAAAAGCTTACTTTTCACTCACTGGAGGAGAGCCAGACATCATTCATTCTTTTTTCTCTTTTCCCCTCATTTCTGGGCTTAAGTCATTTTCCTCTGGCCAATCAGACACTTTTTCTATTCATCCACTCTTCATTCACGGCTTACTGTGTGACTGTTCCATTTTTAAGACAGTATTATAATATTTATGTTATAAATATTATAAATATTTGACTTATGCTGTTATAAGTATTTGATTTACACTGACTACGTCCCAAGCACTTTTCACATACTATTTAATTTCTACCATAAACCTATGAGGTAGTACTGTTATGACACCGCATTTTACAGATGACAAAACTAAAAACTAGAGAGATCAATGGCTTGCCTGAGGTCTTTAAATGGCAGAACCAGGATCGAAGCTTGAATATTTGGACTCTGCTCTCACCTGCATCAAAGCGTGGCTGCACCCGCAGCAGTTACAACACCTGGGAACATTTTTGAACGTTCAAAACGTTCAAATGTTTTTGATAGAGTTCTCTCCCTTTCTCCACCTCCTTCCTCAAACTCCCAACAGCTTTGAGCCAGTTTAGTGCAAAAGGAGGTCCCCCACTTTTCAAACTCTTAGCCTTAAAGTGAGGATGGATTTGGAGTAATGCTCAGAGGCTCGGCCAACTGCAAATCATCTCTCTCTCTCTCTCTCTCTCTCTCTCTCTCTGTTACCCTGCTTCCCACCTGCGTCCATTCTCTCTACCCCCTTCCCCTTTTTCACCCCTTTTCTAAAACCTATGACATGCTCACTTGCCTTTATAGTATCCAACGTGCCCTCTTCACCTAAAAGACTAGAACAGTAAAAAGTCTGTCAAGTCAGTGGGCAATGTGACAGTTCTCTGGGGTAAATGAATGGATAGTGTGATTAGAAATTTGGAAAAGCAGTTTGGGCAAATGCATTTCAAGTTGGTAGTAGATTCACACCTATCAAGCATCAGTGACTCACACCTTCAGATATAGTGTCTCCTGGTTATTCATTCAACATAGAGAGTGGGTCAGGTACTCTCTAACTAAACAGGATTTGTAGCAGAGAACTGAGCTCGCCAGGCTTCCTGAAGCTTACATGCTAGGACTTTATTATGCAAAGCATAGTCCACAAACCGCCAATATCAGCATTGCCAGGAGCTGGTTAAAAATGAGACACTCAGGCCAGTCCACTGAATCAGAATCTGCATTTCAAGTTCTCTAATGTGCAAGTGCTCTGCATGCACATTAAAGCTGGAGAAACACTACTGCACCAGCTGGCATTGCAGGGTAACAGGATCTCTGCTTCAAGGGCATCAGATTTCCCTGGAGGAATCCATACAAGCCTCATCACTGGATCTCATTCCCAATGTTTTGGATTCATAGATCTTGAGCAGAGCTCATGAATTCACCTTTCAAAACCAATCCCAGGTGATGCTGCTGCTGGTACAATCACACTTTGATGTAGGTGAGCATCAGCTCCAATTATTTGGGCCTCGATTCCGGTTCTGCCACCAAAAGGCCTCAGGCAAGTCATTGACCTTTCTAGATTTTAGTTGCATCATCTGTAAAATGTGATGTCATGACAGTGCTACCTCATTGGTTTACGGTAAAACTGGACTGTGCATGAAAGGTGGCTGGAACTAAGTGCCACAGACAGTGCTCGCTGAGTGATAGAGTGTAACTGACAGAGTGAAGAGAGCAGCTCTTATCCATGGGCTCCTGTGGCTCCAACCTATGGATTTAAATGAGCATGCTCTCCATTGTCCCACATCCGTCAGTGTGGCTCCCGGAAAATAAGATCTCATCAACCCGTTCCCTGACCCCGAACAGGGAGCTCTGTCTCCTTATTCACCTTAGTTAATGACTTAGGTCCAGATTGCTGTCACCTGCCCAGGCTGTGGTACCTGAGATGCTGTTTCTTTCTATTCATGTGGTGTGATCCTTGTAATTATCACCAAACAGTCCACTGCTCACGCTTTTGCAGTTGGGTGATTAATGGGGTCAAAATCACCTCTTTCATCCAGCAGGATTCTTTAGCGATAACATTTATGCTGTCTTTTGTTGATTCCTGCAGTTGTTAGGTATTAAAGAATATTAGATAGAAACAGCTTGAAGGGAAAGGATATTTCTACGTTGCCAAGAAGTTTCTTAATTTATGTTTTCTGAACACTCCCAGTATATTTGAAGAACACTTTCCCTCCAAACTATTTTTACTTTCTCAGCTACAAAGCTATAATTCTGAATTTGCAATAGTGCAATACGTTACTATGGAAATATTAGAAGAATAAACTAGCTCCTCTAATGCTCTGCCTTGTTAAGTATCAATTAAACTCAGGAAGATAATTAGGGCTAATGAGACTCTAGTGACCCTGATGGCAAACAGTATGGCCTATTTAAAATAGTTCCAATTAAATAGGTATATCTCTAGCATCTTTTTTATTAAATAGTTTTTTTTTTTTTTGGACTCTCATGATTTATAGATCTAGCCAATGCTCTGATGTACCCATTTAAGAAACAGGTACTAAGTCTTTGCACCAGTCACAAAAGTAAGCAGATGCAATCCTTGCTCTCAAGATGTCATGATCCAAAGCAGAGGCAGACCCAAGAACAAATGATGAAACAATGAGCACATGCAGAAAGAGGGATATGCACCAGGTTCATAAAATCCCAACTCAGGCCAGAGGTGTTAGAAACGGCATCCCGAGTGAGGCACACATCAGCTGATTCTTAGCAGATGGGTTCAGAATAGACAAGAGGAGGCAGGGTGGGAGAATTTCAGGCATGGGAGATAATACCGGCAAAGACATACAGGCAAGATATACTCAATAAGAGAGAGAAACGGAATTGATTTTATATTCTTGGAGTGTACAAGGACCAGGCAAGGAGCTTGTGTGCCCTGAAGACATTGATGGCCACTAAATATATTGAAGCAGAGTGGTAACATAAATTTATATTCACATGTGATCCATTTGGTGAGTATGAAAAGGGAAGATTCAGAGGCAGGAGAATAATTAAAAGGCAAGTGGAATAATTCAAATAAGAAATAATAAGACTAAGTAGGGGTGATGGAAGGGATTCAATAACTACATAAGAAGTAAAATAAGGCAGTGCTTGGTGGTTGGATCCTTGAGTATGGAAAGTGGTAGAGAAGTCAAGGCAAAGCTTAGGTGTGCAGCTAGGGTGAAGGGTGGCTGGTGGTGCCAACCAATGAGACCATGCGGACAGGAATGGCAGGTGTGGGGAGATAATGAGCATTATTTGAACATTGGACATGGTGAGTTTAGGATCCCATGAGATATTTGAGATGTTTATGTTAAGTCTGAGCTGAGGGGAGAGGTCTCGGCGGGATCTACAGAGTTGGTGGTATCTGAAATCATGGGAAAGGAACAGATCATTCAGAGAAAAACTAGAGTGATGAACAACGACTGAGAAAAGAACCCAAGTGATGAGCATTATAAGTGAACAAGTTGGATGAAGAGGACCCCACCAAAGAGAAAGGGGAGGTTGAGACAGGGAGATGCCAGCATCTCCGGACAGAAACTAAGGGAGTGGCGCTTCAAGGAGGGAAACCACTTGAAGGTAGTGGTGGGAGTAGCATTTAGAGAGCTCTGGTTTGAGGAGGAAGGTGGACAAATGGAGATAACTCTATCAAGAAATATTTCCTGGAAACCACAGCAGGTGGTGAATAGAGGAAAGTGGAGGAAAAGGAGCAAGAAGATGGTAGCGGAAGAAGTAGCACATCTTACTTTCCTATTGGACAGGACTTTCAGCAGCAGAATATAGTAAGGGCCTTCACACAGCTGCGTAAGGTCAGTTTTGACAAAAGATTGACCGTTGTGAATTGTTTATTTCCAAGTTAATATTTCTCAGTGCACCAATGTAGAGATCTCTGCTTTCATTATTACGAAATGAGGTGTGACATGGCTATCCAGGGAATCTGCTGAATATATTATATATTTGCAGAAATATGGACTACCTATGAGTTTCCAGACCTGCCAGTGTCGTGGCACAGCGTTAATCAGTATTCAGCTGTCTTGGAGGCCAGCTGTTGAAGGTACCAATGTGGAAAACCTTGCTCTGTCATCCTCGTTCTCTGGTGAAGAAGCTATAGGTATTAAAATAATACTACATTTCCAAAAAAAAAAAAAAATCAATCAGAGCCCTTTGGTTTCCTGGAATGAAAAAGCAACTCAAGTCTGGCTCAAACAAAAGAAAAATGGAGGGGAGGGACATTCACATAAAAGTAAAGTTCTCTATCTTCCAGGCTTGGCTAGTCCTAGAGGCGAAGTTGAAACAATGCCTTAGGAGCTCAGTCTTTCCTTCTCTGTCCTTCTCTTAGTTACACTTTTCTCTGTACTGACCTCATTCTCAGACAGGCTTCCTCCTGTGAGTGACAAGGAAGACTTCAACAGTTCCAGATACAGGTGACCTCTGGTTTCTGCATGCTTGGCAGGACTGAGGGGGTTGGGGGTACTCTGGCCAGACCAGTTTATGAGGCCCCTCAGAATGCTACACATGAACCGCATAGACTAAAAATGTTGGGGGATGGCACCCAAAAGATGCTGAGAAATGACAAAATTTTTGCTTAGAAATTTAAGGTAGAAAATTAGAAGTTTTATTGCAGTTCTTTGCTTGCTATACAATGTAGCAACTAGGAGTTAGGAAGTTGAGTTTGTTTCTGTTTGGCAATTAATTCCATGGATTACCTTGGGGAAATGGCTTAACATCTGTACACTTGATGTTCTTTATCAGCAAAAACCAACAGGATTGGACTAGAGTAGTGGTTCTCAAACTTTATCACACACGAACATCACTGGAGGGCTTATTGATTACAGAATCTTGACCTTGGAGTGTCTGATTCAGCAGGTTGGCGGGGTGGGTGAGTGAGAAAGCAGTTCCAACAAGTTCCTAGGTCATCTTGATATGCTAGTCCAGGGATTACACTTGATACTAGACTAGATAATTCCTTACAACCTTTTTTTAATCACCTAATGCTACAAACCTATAATTTTACCTCCATGAATAGACTTAAAGCCTATATTAGGGATGGGAAATAGGCTTTCCCCATGTAACAAATCTAAACACAGTTGACCCTTGAACAACACAAGTTTCAAACTTCATGGGTCCACTTATGTGTGGATTTTTTTCGGTAAATACAGTACAGTAATATAAATGTATTTTCTCCCCCTTACAAGCTTCTTTTTTTTTTTTTAAGTTTATTTATTTATTTTGAGAGAGGGAGACAGAGTGGGTGAGCCGGGGAGGGTCAGGGAGAAATGGAAGAGAATTCCAGATAGGTTCCTCATGGGCAGCACAGAATTTGATGCAGGGCTTGACCCCATGAATCCTGAGATCCTGAACTGAGCTGAAACCAAGAGCCATATGCTTAACCAACTGAGGCACCCCGACACCCCCTTATGAGCTTCTTAATAACATTTTCTTCTCTCCTGCTCACTCTATTGTAAGAATTCAGTGTATAATCCATATAACATACAAAATAGGTGTTTATCAACTCTTTATGTTATTGGTAAGGCTTCCAGTCAACAGTAGGTCAACAGTTTTCCAGAAACTGAAAGTTATGTGCAGATTTTCAACTGTGCCCCTGACCCCCATGTTGTTCAAGGGTCGAGTGTAATTAGGATGCAGTGCAAAGAAGAATTTTGAGGCAAGCTCCATGGATGGTAGCATTGATTTGAGACATCTGCCTTCATTACAGATAATAAAGGGGCAAGCCTGCCACAGACAATTACTTAGGTGTTCTCACCACCCTGTTCAGGGGACAGCCCAGTGTTCATGGCACAAGAAATAAGGAGAAAAACCATAGAGTGAGACAAACATCTCAAAGAAGCTCATATTTTCTAATCTAGGTTAGAAATAAGCAAACTTGATGATGATGGTGGTGATAGCAGTGATGGTGGTGGTGATGGTCCCCTTTCTTAGTCTGGTGCTTAAAGCATTCTCACACAGGGGCATCTGGGTGGCTGAGTCAGTTAAGTGTCCAACTTGATTTCAGCTCAGGTCATGATCTCACGGTTCATGAGTTTGAGCCCCGCATTGGGCTCTGCGCTGACAGTGTGGAGCCTGCTTGGGATTATTTCTCTCCCTTTCTCTCTGGCCCTCCTCTGCTTGCTCTCTCTCTGTCTCTCTCTCTCTCTCAAAATAAATACATTAAATTAAAAAAAATAACAATAAAAATAAAGTACTTTCACACAATGTCTTATTGGATTTTCCCAACAGTTCTGTGTAATAAGCAGAGCAAGAGAGGAACAAATCATCACTTCAAAATAAAAACATGAAAAAGATCGATTGAAACCATGGGTGCAATATCAGTTCTGCCAAGATCATTGTTGCCTTGGAGGCCCGCTAATGACTCGGGACATTGCGGTGCATCCCACCATGAGAGAAGGTGGGCTTTGTGAGAATAAATAGGCGGTAACGTGCAGTCTCCATTTTCACCAAAGGAAAGCATTTGTTGCTAAGAAACCACTGAGGATTGTTAACCCCTTTTAGCCCAAAGACAAAACTTCAAAGTCCAGTTTCTTATTTTTATATTTAGAAGGACCTAATTTTTGTGTAATAAACTATACTGATGTGCAGTAGACAGAGAACTACTGAAATTGTAAGTGAATGCTGAGAAATGACAAAACTTTTTGCTTCAAAATGTAAGGTAGATGGGGCGCCTGGGTGATGGAGTCGGTTAAGCATCTGACTCTTGATCTCAGCTCAGGTCATGATCTCACGGTTTGTGAGTTCTAGCCCTACATCAGGCTCTGTGCTGATGGCGTGGAGCCTGCTTGGGATTCTTTCTTTCTCTCTGCCCTTCCCCTGCTGTGTCTCTCCCTCTCAAAATAAATAAATAAACTTAAAAAAAAAAGAAATTTAAGGTACAAAGTGAATTTTCAGAAAAGGAAAGCATTTAAATGACCAAACACACATCAAGAGAAAGAACACTTACCCTGAAGTTCCTCTTCCCCTCCCAGTGATAGACTCCCAAAGATAGCTACTTCCCCACTGGACTGCCAACATCGTGGATTAGTTTTACCACAGCAGGGTCTGATTTACAGATAGAAGTGACTTAGCCCCTGGGTCTTAGTGTTCCTAAGGTCGTTCATTCTTTTGTGACATTGGTGTACTATCGACAATTGGTGTACCCTCTGTGCTTCTGTCATCGAAGATCTCAAACTACAGACAGAATTTAAAAACAAAATTATTCTGGAAAAATATTATGGCTAAGAAATGCAGTAGCACGTTTTCTTTGTGGAATTTAATTATACAGCAACTGTATCTCATAGAATATAGAATATGCAGTATCAAATAAACGTTACACAAATTGCTGCATTTAATGTATACACTTTATTTTTAAGAGATTCTCTCAAACTTTCCCTTAGAGCCTATTTGTTCTCATTTTTTGTGCTATTTGTGCTTATTTTTACTATTTTTATTTAAAGCAGTTTAAAAGTTTGTATGATCAAGTCACATGATTCTCATTGATTTGGATGTGTGGTTTCCAACCTCACCATATATTAAAAGTCTCTAACAGGAGTTTGGTTGAGGGGCTGATCCACATTAGCATATAGACTATCAAGAAACAGCAGCCGTTCAGCCAGGGAAGAAGCACAAATAACGTAAAATTTGACTAATGAAACTAAAGACACCATGACTGAGACCATTTAGCATAGGATTTCATGTACCCTGGAGGGCATCAGCATACCATAGAGACATACTGTGTATGATGTACACATCCATGATCCTGAGTTGTCCGGAATAACCTCACTCACATTCAATAAGCTTTAATGAAGACACTGAAGACGTTGAACATTGTAGAGAGATTTTACCTAAGGTATTTATGTGATGTACAAAATTTTATAGCTTAAGAGACAGATTCTTAGTCACTTATGCAACTATACAGTCACTTACAGTGACTAGTGTATAGTCACTTAGTCACTTATATAACTTAGGAATCCCAGAAATTATTCATTTTTTTAGAGTTCTAGAAAAGTTTCATTGTATAGTGAAAACAGTTTCCTCCTTGCCAAGACACAACCCTTTACAAGTTTGTCTTTTAGATTCCCCGAACGGAAGAGCAGTAGATGGTTTAAGTGTTTTTAGCTGTTGAAATCTGTAACATTCTCTAAGTGAAACTTCCAATCCCAAACCCCACGCTTGTGGGTTCATTATATATTATCAGCACACAAAATTTTTTTAATACTGGCAATACTGGTAAATAAAAATAAGAAAATGCAAAATTGCACACAACTTTACTCAGGAATAAACATCTTAAACCCAGGCATAATATACAGTGAAGAGTATTCTAGTTCTTTAAATATTTTACCTCAACATCATTTATAATGGCAGCATAGTATTTTATTATTTAATTATACATTAATGTATTAACCATTTCTCAATTTTTGAATGTCTAGACTGTTCTCATTTTTTTCAGTAGTATGTACAAGGCTGACATGAATGTCTCCTTAGCTAAATTTTTGGCCACATAAATTACCTCTTTAGAATTAATGTCTAGAGGTAAATGCATCTTGAAGACATTCTAGAGAAGGGGTTTTTACTATCACCAGCAACATATGAGAAGGTCTGCTTGTGAACCCAAATCCTCATTGTTAAACTTAAATCTTGGTCTATTTGTAACCTTCCCATGATGGCTCCACCACAGGGTGCCTTTTTGTGTTAATTTGCTTTAGTTACTTTGATTACTAGTGAGGCAGGACGTTTCTCTCTATGTTTATTAGACATTATATTCTCTTTTCTGTGTACTGCCTGTTAATGTATTTTATCCATTTTTCAGTTGATGTTTTTAAATCTTGTCTTCCTACCAATTTGTAAGAGATTTTTGTTGTTTAAGGAAATATGCCTTTAATCATATTGAACATTTTTTGTCATTTTCATCTATAATGTGCTTATTTTTACTATTTTTATTTAAAGCAGTTTAAAAGTTTGTATGATCAAGTCTGTTAAGCTGCCTTTCATAGGACTCAGAAGGTCTCTTTTCCTCCCCAAATATTGTAGCAAATTCACTAGTGTTTCCTTCTAGCCTTAGAGTTTCCTTCTAGCCTTAGAGTTTTTAATTTAGCATTTTTATCTATCAGAATTTGCATTCAAAAAGATGTGAGGAAAAGATCTAACTTCATTTTTTCCTCATGTATTTTGCTTAGTCCTTATACCGGTTATTGGACAATGAATCCTGAAGTGCATTTTAGAAGCTGGATAAATCAATGCTTAGGGAATATTGCGAAGGAAAGGAATGACAGAGGTGGTTATTCATTGCATGCTCTCTGTAAGAAATGTGAGGCTATTTTTCATGAGTAGCAGTAATGTGAATTGACAAAGGATGGAGACATGAGACTCACTTCACTTTAGCAACTATTTACTCAGCTTCCTATGCCAGTGTTCCAGGCAGGCATATGTGGAAGGACCGGGCACTCATGCCTCCCGGATGGGGTGAAGATTAGCTTGGTGTTTCTTTGGAGCCATATGAGAGAAAAGAAAAACCAAGATGGCTTAGCCAACTAGAGGGCGGTCGTTGCTGGGCCCCAAAACTGGAGGGTTTGGAAAATACCTTTCACTGCTAAGGAATTCTGAAATAAATAGTCCTAATGATGATCTCTCTTGCTTCAACAGTATCAGAGTGGAGTTTAGTAAGTTAAAGATGTTTAATGGAGAGTATTAACATTGTGAAAAAACTTAAAAGATTAAGCTAATGCCAGCTCAATTGGAATGTCATTAATTGAGAGGAGTAATCCCTAATGCCTTAATCTGTAGACTCATTAAGGATTTGAAAAAAATTATGAATTACTTGTTCCGTTGACTGAATGAAGTTTTAGTTAAGATATTCTTGGAAAAACAAGAGTGCAGGGCAACACTGAAGAGGATCTTATGACGTTGGAAGGGGGGCACTCAGATCTAAAAGAGATCTAGAGGAAAGGGGGATTGACTTGAGGCTCTGAAGGAAATGACATCTTGATAAATCTAAAGCCTGAGAACATTCTGAAACATTCTCTCAGGTCAAAGCATGCTATTGTTGTAGTTTGGCCCAATGTTCTATATCTTTATTGTCCTTGTCTTTTGTCACTATTATACTCATATTTCTTTAAGTTTACCAAAAAGTGGAGTGTCTCAGTACGACATCTTCCATAAGAAAGTTAACTGCATATAATAACTCTGTTAACTCCAAGGATAATAGATACATAGAAAAAACAATCAATTCTAAGTATAAACCTAATATTTGGTATATGAGAACTATCATATGCTGCCCTACTGTGCTCATCCAAGTTTATCAGTGCTGCCTAACACTGCCCTCCTTTCCTGCTCCACTTACTCGATGTCCCTGATCACAGGTAAATGACAAAATTCCTGTTTCTCCATTCCCATTCCCACCAGTCCCTTAGCCTGTAGTGTTGCTAATCTGCCTACCATTTTATCTCTTAAAGTCCCATCCATACCTTATGATAAGTATGACTGCATATCAGTAGACGAAACCTCACTTCTTCTGTTAAGATTTTCTATAGATTTTCTAATTCTTGGTCATTTCTTTTTATTTTTTATTTTTTATTTTTTTAAAATTTACTTCTAGGAGAGAGAGAGAGAGAGACAGCGTGAGCAGGGGAGGGTCAGAGAGAGAGGGAGTCACAGACTGAAACAGGCTCCAGGCTCTGAGCTGGCAGTCAGCACAGAGCCCGACGCGGGGCTCGAACCCACGAACCGCGAGATCATGACCCAAGCGAAAGTCGGACGCTTAACCGACTAAGCCACCCAGGCGCCCCAGGTCATTTCTTTTTAAAGTAGGCCCCATGCCCAACATGGAGCTTGAACTCACAGCCTGAGATCGAGGGCTACACGTTCTACCATGTGAGCCAGCCAGACGCCCCTCTGATTCTTGACGAAATTTTTGTCCTGTACTCTTCTAGATCACTAAGTTTTAGATGTAAAGGAGAGCTTAGGGATGGTATCCATCAGTGAGCCTCAAACTCAGGTATTCTTCAGAATCCACACGAAAGCTTTTTTTAAACGTTTATTTATTTATTTTGAGAGAGAGAGCGCGCGCATGCACGAGTGAGGGGGGGCAGAGAGAGAATCTCAAGCAGGCTCTGCTCTGTCATTGCAGAGCCTCAGGCAGGGTCCAATCCCATGAACCAAGCCGTGAGATTTCACCTGAAGTGAAATCAAGAGTTGAACACTTGCGGTCTGGGTGGCTCAGTCGGTTGAGTGTCCAGCTTCAACTCAAGTCATGATCTTGAGGGTTTGTGTTTTCAAGCCCACCATCAGGGACTTGGGCTCTGCTGGCAGCTCATAGCCTGGAATCTGCTTTGGATTCTGTGTCCCCCTCCCCCTCTCTCTGCCTCTCCCCTGCTCCTGCTCCACCTGTCTGGCTCTCTCTCAAAAACAAAACAAAACAAACAAAACAAAAACATAAACATTAAACAAAAAAGGAGTTGGACACTCAGCCCACTGAACCACCCAGGCACTTCCATGGCCAAGTTTTAAAACTGCATATGAGGGTGGCTCGTTTTCAGTGAGCATGGGTGGCTCAGTGGGTTGAGCATCTGACTCTTGATTTCGGCTCAGGTCATGATCTCATGGTTCATGGGATGGGGCTTCACATTGGCTCTGTGTTGACAGCACAGAGCCTGCTTGAGGTTCTCTCTTTCTCTCCCTCTGTCCCTCCCCTGCTTGTGCTCTCTCTCTCTCTCTATCGTTCAAAATAAATAAACATTAAAAAAGTGAAAAGATGGCTGAACTCATCCTGAGTTTCTGATTTCCATAGGCCCAAGTGATGCAAGAGACCATCTCACAGTGTAGACCATATCGCTCAGAATAGTTCACAAGAGTTGTTCCCCAAAGGCTAAGTGTTGGCAGAAAACTTCAGAGACTATCTGGTTGGCCCTAACATATGAAGAATACTCAGCACCATGTCTGGAACATGCCTAGAGATGTAATAGATATTTATTTCCCATTCTAAAACCTGCCTTATTATCTGTAATTTCACCTCATTAAAAAAAGGACATATGTTTGAGAAGGAAATGCATTTTCTAAAAAAGGATTTGTCTCATTAAAAATCACAGATATTATTTGTACTTTTAAATATAACTAATTACGTCTGTAGGATGACTGACATTAATACTGTAAATGTAGCCTGTGCTTAGGATTGACTAAATCAACAAATCAATAAACTCTAGCTGTTTATACAACTTAAAAATCTGTTTTTATACTTATAAGAGTGATATTTGAAATTGGAATAAAGTACCTAAAGAAATACTGGATTGCTCATGACAAAGAATTCTGTGCAATTGATTTTTAAATCAGTTATCAGAGGAAAATTTGATTCAGTTTAGTACAAGTACCATTGATTCTTAAGAAAGAAATTGTATGTATAATAGATAAGTCTGATAGTCAAATAGCCTTTTAAATTAAATAAGCCTTTTAATGCATATTGGGCCTCTTCTAACAAATACTAAAATTATAAAAGAAAGCTGGGGTTTTTATCCAGAATTTCAGAAATCTCAGTAATTGTTTTCAGTATGATAAAAGAGTGATTAGTGAATAAATCAATGTCAAGCCAGAGACTTTTCTTTGCCAGATTGAGTGTTTTAAAAGGCAATGTCCATATCTAATGGAGAATTTGCTTGAATTTATTCATTCACGGAATGAGTATTTGTTCAATGTTTTTCATATGCTAGGTTTTCTGAACAAAATCCAATCAGCCGTGGACCCTAATCTCCATTTATTCATACAACAAATATTTTTTGAGGTCTTAAAATGTGCCATGCGCTGCTCTAGGCACTGAGAGTACATGGAGGGTAAGACAGAGCCGGTCCCTGCTCTTCTATAGTCTCTAATCTATTGGGTGGCTAAGAGAAGAGGGGTAATGGATGATAAGCAAGTAAAATGTGCCGACTAACAAGTTTGTACATGCATCACTTTGGTACAATTGTACAGTTATATCTTCAAGATATATTCCCAGAAGTAGGATTTTTTATAAATTAGAAATTTTCCATTTGTAATTGGGGTAAATATTCAGAAATATCTCTCCATGGGGAATCCACTACTACATTATCCACCATCAATAATGTATGAGAACACCTATTATTCAAGGCCTTGCCAACAGAATTATCCTCAACCTTCTGGATTTTTGACAGCCTCATAGAACGAAAAACGTTATGTCTGTGAATTTTTAATTTGCATTTCCCTAATTACAATTGAGGTGGAGCATCCTTTCATATGTTTAAGTGGAATTTGTATCTCCTCCCTCCCTTTCTTAAATCTCGTCTTCTCATCTTTCTTCTACCTTCTTTATTGGGTTATTGGCCTTATCTATTCATGTTAAGAAAATTAGCTCTTCTTGATATTTCATCATAGTTGTCTTTCAATTTTTTTATTTTTATTTTCCTTATAGGACTTTTTTTTTGGCTTTGTGTTGGGTTTGCCAGCTGAGAGGATTTTTTACTATAATACTTGTCAATTTTGTACGGCTTCTGGAATGTCTTCTAAAGTTTTATGGTTTCTTTTTATTTTATGTTTAAATTTTTCATCCGTTGGTAGTTTATGCTAGTGTACAGTGTGAGAGTTTTGGCTTTTGTTTTTCCTAGAAGGCTCCCTGGTCACTCCAGCACAATTTATGGAAACTTTTATTTCTCCACTTTTGATCGTACTTGCTGTCTTTATCACGTGCTGTATATACTTGGGTCTCTTTATGCAAAGATACCCATACTGTTCTAACTATTGAGGCTGAAAAAAAAGTTTTTACAGTGCATGAGTTCCTTTGAATAATCCTACTCAACAGAAATTCACTGGCTGTGAAAATAAAAAGAATAATAGAATAACGTATGACAGTAATAACATAAAATAAAAAATGAGAAGGGAAGAAAATAAGTAAGTCTGGGTTCCTGCCCCGAAGTGGTTCACATTTTGTGAAAGTGGCAGACATATAAACTACAGCTTGCAGAGAAAAGGAAGAAGCATGAAAACAAAGGCATGCCCAAGATGCTGTGAAGTTCTGGGAAAGAAATACATCACATTGGGAGTTTATGCCATCAGCCCCATGGCTGAGATGAGATCTGCAGGGAACTTTGCACAATTCATCAGTTATAAAAAAAAACCAGAGGAAAGCCAGAGCACCAGAAACTTTTCTCCCTCGCCCCCATATTTTCCATTCTTGCTTTCTCTCTACTAATAAGGGGGCTGGAATAGCTTTATGACACAAACTGGGGACAGAATGAGGTGTCTTTAATGGAAACATGATAGTGACATGCCAGGTCTCACACTTGTTTTCCCAGAGGCAGAGAAACGGGGCTGCAGGTGGGGTCAGGGGCTTCCGGACTGGCACAAGAACTTGTTCTGACTTTCTTCACTATTTCCAGCACGTAATCCACTGAGGGAAGCTGTGGGGGAAAGGGAAGTCTGCAGAGAAAGAGAAACATCTCCGGGTGCTGAGAGAAATCATGACTAAAACAGCCGTGGATGTGGGGAAAACCCTGGCTGAGCCTCTCAGGCAGGCGGCGTCCCCCCAGGCCCATCAGATGAGGTGTCAAATACGGCTTGTGCTCCCAGCACCTGCCTCTGCTTTGGTCTCCAGCTGGGAAAATCCACCTGCTTATCAAGCAAGTTATTAACATATTTTATAGATTCATAAGGCCTCACTTATTCTCTGCACCCCCTTGTCAGCCACAGAGGGAGGCAGCAGTCAGGCACCACGTGGGAACTAGTAAATGAAAACAGTCAACCAAAGTCCCCCAGTCCCAGCCAACAGGAGAAGGGAGTGCTTCCCTGGGTGATGGGCTTAATTACGCTCCCTGGCTCCTGCCTCATCTACATGCAAGGCCTTTCCCCGCCCCGCAACCACTTCTCTGCATTCCTCCGTCCTCATAGGCTTTGTCACTTTGCATCAGGCCCATTTTTTACATGATGCAGTTTGGCCTGTTAACACTTTCTTGAGGGTGAGAGGAAAGGGGTGGCGGCCCAAGTGGAAGCCCAAGTGTCGGTGCGTGCGGGGAAACTGGGATACCGGCCCTGGACGCTCGTCGTTAGGGCCACGCTGCCATCAGCCTCCTGATTTCCAGTTCACTGTCGTCCTAAACTAGTGCTGGAACAGGATCTAGTGGAAAACAACAACAACAACAGTAAAATCTATAATAAGAACAAATGGTCTCTAGGAAATTCTTAATTGTCTTTCAAATGGTGATGGCCAAGGTCATCTCAAGGTATAGAAATTTACTCAAAACATCAAATAATCAGCAGGTCAATAGATTTCCCCCTCCTGTTCATCCAAGACACCTGGGCAACAGTTACTGGGAGCGATGCCGAGCTTCTGGAATGGCTCGGAACCGTGGGAATCCAGGCACTTTAAAGGAACACTGGCTCTCACGGAACCTTTCCAGAAGGTCGGTGCATGCTCCTTGCTATTTGTCATCCAGAAATGCAAAGGATTCCCAGTGAGTGGCCACCTACCCTTTCCTTGAGGCCATGAAGCCCACACGTTGTAATTAAGTAAGGAGGTACACAAGATGATTTATAGGAAGAAACTCTTCTGTTTTCTGTTTTCATTGATTTAATCCATGCATTTAATTTATACATAAGTATACACTATTGAAAAGTTTGGAAACTCCTGAGCTTGACCCTGACCAGCAGAAAACAAAGCGTGGTGAATTACTTGCACCATGTGGACTCGACGGACCCTCTTAGACAACACTTGCACAAGAGCTAAGGGCAACCTTGCAATTCTGAAGGTAGCGAGATGTACCCTTGGATAACAGGGTTGTGGAAGTTGTGATGACAGAAGATAAGAAGTAACAATCTTCTTATTTTCCATAGTTTCTGGGATTAGCAACTATTGTTCTGGAACTATCTTCAGATATGGAATTTGAGAATTCTACATTTACTTAAAATGGTGATATTTGTCTATTGTCACTTTTCTCTTCTGGATTTCATCCCTGGTTTCCTAAAAAGATCTACTTGAACAAGATACAGATAGATGATGACCATGAGCATGACCAAGATGAAGGTAGATAGTGGGGCACCTGGGTGCTCAGTTAGTTGAGCACTCGCCTCTTGATTTTGGCTCAGGTCATGATCTCATGATTTGTGGAATCAAGCCCTGTGTGGGGCTTTGCACTAACAGCATGGAGCCTGCTTGGGACTCTCTCTCTCCCTCTCTCTCTCTGCCCTTCCCCCACTCATGTTTTCTCTCTCTCTCTCTCTCCCTCTCTCTCTCTCTCCAAATAAGTAAATAAACTTAAAAAAAAGATGAAGGTAGATACATACATAGATATGCGATGTTTGGAATAAATATTAGAAACAATAGGTGGAAAAAGACTGAATTTTGCACTGGTTCATCCCAAGGTGAACTGTCACTTGTGTTAACAGTCTTGATTCCTATTTTTGCTATTTTACAAAATATGAAATATTAATGTGAAATACACTATGCTGAGCCCTCATCTCTGCCTCTACCTCCTTCAAAAGAGTGGATCCTAAACAGGAAACCAGTGAACACAGCTTCCATGTAGGAAAGCAAGCAGCAATTCAGCCATGGAAACCTTCCTTGACACAGACTCCACCTGAAGCAGTTCCACATTTCCCCCCCATTATTTGCCATGATCTACTGGATTATCTGTCCATACATTGGGGCATAAGGTAAAATTCAGTCTTATGGGCAGAAGGCTCTCTCAGCCAGAATTCTGGGGAGTTGGGGTGGGCAGAAGAGAGTTTGGTCAAGGAAAGATGGGGTTGATTGGTAATAGAATAGCAACCAAAGTAATTCTCTTCCCCCATTGTGCGGCAGGGAAAGCTGTTTGTCAGGGGTCCTTGCACAAGGCCAGGGGAGGGGGAGTCATCCAGAGGTGCACCTGGTCGGAGGAGACAGGGAAGAGACAGGGAAGGAGACAGGGAAGAGAGACTGAAAAGCCAGGACAAGGAGTGGGATGAAGAGTAAGAGTGAAGTCTAAACGCTAAACAAGGAAGTGTGGCTACTCGTCAGATAAGTAGCCCCCACTCTGTCTGCCACCCCCCACCCCACCCTGTCTGTGTGCCTGTGCACATGAGTGTTTCAACACTCTCTACATCTGAATTATTTAGGTCTTGTTTTTCCACCAGACGTTTGTTTCTTTAAAAGTGGTGCTGAGCAGAAACTGAACCATATAAAGTTCTTGGTTTAAGTTTGGCTTTACCTGTTCAACTTCATGGTTTCCTGGGAAGCCTGACTCAAGGGCCAGGATTCCGCGGGCTGCTGACTTGCTCAGTTCCTGATGCTCTTAATTTTTTCATCACCATGGATTGTCACCACTGTAATATCTCTCCTCTTTTCCAAGACTTCCAGGGTTGGCTTTAGCTCCAGTGGTTACTTCTCATGTGTTGCTCCAAGACTCTTCCATGGGAGAGGTGAGGGCCTCCTGGTGTGCAAAATAATTTTCACTGGCATCAGAATTTAAAAAGTATACTCAAAACAGAGAAGCAGGTAGAAAAACATCCTCAACATTTCCCAACTAAGAACTCGCAGCCCACACAATTGCGCATACATAGGAATTACAGTCAACCTTAACCTGCTTCCTTAAGAGTGGTGTGTTGCTGTGTGGAGGCTATAAGAGGGTTTCTGGACTTGGGAGAAGAAGTTATGAAGAACTCGGTGTCATCAGTCTGGTGTCTGACATCACACCAGAGCCAACTGGTCTACCATTGGTCCCTTTAGTCAAAATGTCTCATCCTCTCGTAGCAGAGACTTTTATTTTGCTTTTGTACCATGCCCCAAATCCCCAAATCCTAACAAGTTGTGATGTTTGCTCTGCGGAAAGGAAACAGCTGCTGTGGGTAGAAATCTTACTGTCCTCTCAACCAGAAGATTTGGAATGAAGCCTGGTTCTGTTTATTTCTGGCCCTATCATTTGAGGAAGACCTTGCTTTCCCTCTGATTCAACTTCTTCACTCATAAAAATGAAGAATTGCTAATCTCAACCTTATAGTATTATTTATTTTTCTATTTGTTTTTAAGTGTAAAAATTTTTGAGACCTTTCAAGCTACAAAAGTAATGCGTGCTTCTTATTACAAAAGTAATGTATGTTTATTATAGCACCTGATGAAACAGGTGCTAACAAAATTGTATAAAGGCAAGATGACCTCTCCCTCTATCCCTTCCCTCCCCCCTTCTTGATGCTGATGGCAATGCACGTACCCAGTTTGATCCTTCCATTGCCTTCTCCTTGTTCATACAAACACATATAAATAATGAGGAATTTTATTTGTACCTAAATTTGTACATAATATTATACTCTGCAACTAGATTTTTTTCCCATTCAATATATTGTTATTTTGAGAAGCAAGTGAAATGAGATTCATGAAAGAGCTTGGTAAACTATAGTCACCACTCAGCCTCCTGTTTTCTTATGTGAGTAAGAAATTAACTGAGTGAAGGAATAGGTGAGCTTATTGAACACAAAAGAAGTCAGTAACTTTGTTGCACAGAATGCAGGGTTGTCTTATCTGCTAGGCCTAAATAGAGGGAGGGGGGCGCGATTTAAGGGCCCGTGGCTAAGCAGGAAGAACACCAGGGCCATCAAGTCCATGTTTGTCCCCCAAGACCAGGCCTGGTACAGAGTAGCTGACCAATAAATGAGGGACCAGATGGGAGAGATATCAGAGGAATTAACGAACAGAGAGATACCAGAAGAATCAGTGAACAGAGCAATGGATTTAAGAAGGGGCTGCAAATGAGGACCATTTCTTTAAGAAGTGTTGCAGTAAAAATAAAGAAGAAAATAATGAGGGGAAATAGGGAATTTTCTCTAAGAGATTTAGGGACGTATTTGAATGAGCAATGAAAAAAAATTGCTGACACACTGAAGGCTGATGGCAAGGGGCCTGTAATTGTTTCACCAGCCAAGGGAACTCCAAAGCTGAGTTGGAAATCAGGCTTCTCTTTTACCCTCTTACATTAATACAGTTTAACATAATTCTTTGGCACTTCCTCAGGGAATACTGCCTCTGGAAGGAGCTGACTCACAGAGCTGGATGCCTTAGTTTTACACTTTATCTTCCTTAATGTCTCCATAGGCTCTCAGGCTTTGGGGGCATAATTTCCTGATTCTAGAAGCTTCTGGACTTTGCATGTGAACTTAACTGCTGAGTGCAAACCACTAGTTAAAGATGTAATGTCCAAAGGGGCTTCAAGAGTTTCTAAGAATAATTGCCTAACCCCTTGATACTTGCTACTTACCCGTTAGTCATGCTAAATAAGCATGGTAAGTCTGCTGGCTCAGTAAGCTAACAGACAAGTAACCGGTCCAGTATTTACTCAGGTCTGCAACCTTCAAATCTGATTATTTCTAATAGATCTAATCTATTTATTTTTTTAAATGTTTTTATTTATTTTTGAGAGAGAGAGAGACACAAAGTGGGAGCGGGGGAGGGGCAGAAAAAGGGAGACAGAATCTGAGGCAGGCTCCAGGCTCCCAGCTGTCAGCAAAGAGCCCAATGCAGGGCTCGAACTCACAAACTGTGAGATCGTGGCCTGATCGAGGTCAGACACTTAACCGACTGAGCCACCCAGGTGTCCCGTAATTTATTTATTTTTCAAATATTTATTTATTTTGAGAAAGAGAGAGAGAGAGAAAATGCAAGTGGGGGAGGGGCCGAGAGAAAGGGAGAGAAAAAATCCCAAGCAGGTTCTGTGCTGTCTATGCAGAGCGCGATGCAGAGTTTGATCCGAAGAACCATGAGATCATGAGCTGAACCAAAATCAAAAGTCAGATGCTTAACCAACTCAGCCATCCAGGTACCCCTAATCTAATATATTTCTAATATGTATTTCATATATGTTGGTAACTTTCCTCCCTTCTAGTTCATGGAATTCATGTTCAATATAGGAACTGTGGAGTCGAATTGCCTGGATTCAGATTCTGACTCCAGAGTGTATTAGCGGTAGGTAAGTCAGTTAACATCTCTAGACTTTGACTTTCTCATCCCTAAGATGGAACCAATAATATTGTCTTCTATAAAATTATTATGAGATTTAACTGATAAGCTTATAAAAAGCATGTTGCAGGGGATTTGGGACATGGTAAAAAACCCAATAAAGACCTGGGAAAAAACTTTAAAACATCATTGTTATTAGTTTAGGAATTATGCATATTAATCATTAATTTATCATATAAATTAATCCTAAAAATCACATGCAACAGAGTATACAAGCTAAGAAAAAGAGAAATTAAAACTAGCATCAAATAGAAGGTTGTTCTTGCTTTTTTGCTTGAGGTAGTTGGTGTTTTGGTCGGATTGCAAATCCTGTTCTGAGGCAGACTCTTTGAAATATGAAGAATGGCCACCCCCTCAATAGAGCTCGGCTGGAGGCCACTGCTCAATTGTAGTGAAGAACACGAGTACAGGGCTGTGTCACTACGAACATCACTCTCTGTTTAACAACCAGAAGATGCTATTGCAGTAAGGTGGGCATGGGGAGGGGCTGGTATAAAGCAACACCCTATGTAACAAAGCCCATCCTATGCCAGAGCCGAGGGTCCACTCTAGGTCTTCTCAGAGTTAGCAGGAAACATTCGGGGTGGTTCTCTTAAGGATAGACCCCTCCCCCCCCCACACACAGGAGAGCCCATAGCTGGCTTATTCGGATGAGAGCCATTCTAACCGCTGCTGAGTTGACTTGAGGGTGGCTCTGGGTTGAGCTAATTGTAACATCCTTGGGCTAGAAAAGGTCTGAGGTTTCTCAACCTCTCATTACCAAGCTGTGACCACTCCTAAGCACTCAGCAGGTCAGCCCAGCACTGGCTGATGTAGCATCCAGCAGGACAAGCTGCCAAGCGTTCCCTGGACCATTACAAGACCAATTCCACAGCGTTCACTCCGTTTCTGTTTCTTTCTCTGGACACGAGACAGTGGGAAATGTTGTCACTGGCTCTTCATGGCAGAAGTACGTTTTTGCAGTTAAATGTGAAGAGACAATCAAATGTCATTTTATTCCTCTGTGGTCATGCTAGGATGCCTTTGTTCTGGAATGAAATGGGAGTGTGCCGCTAAGGTGGACTCCACTGTGGGGCGAGAATCTCACAGTGATGCCTCCTGCTGGGAACACACAGATTGAAATACCAGACCCATGAATAAAAACGTTGTGCCTTAGTTAAGAAACAGGGTTCAAATAATGAAAGAGGATTTTCTTGCTTGGGAAAGAGTACGAACTGGGTGATTCTACTCCAGTGCTGAGTGTGTGATTCATTGTTATCAGCTTAATTTTTTTCACTTTTGAAGAAAATTTCCAGATAGCCATAGAAATAGTGCAGATTCTGTTCATATTTCTAATTTGAAGTAAGGAATAAAAGGCCTCAAGGATTTTTTAATCATCTAAGTAAAGTCAATAGAAATACACATATGCACGTGAAGCTGAAGATTACATATCCGCTAACATAACATCAATTCCAGTGGCTACTTACCAAGCCCCGACCACACACCAGATGCTGAGCTGGGTGCTGGATTTGCCGCGTGCAAAGCAAATGTGGTCAATGAGTCATGGGGACTGAGGTCCTGAGGAGAAGAAAACATAGAACAAATAGATGTGTAACTAAAGATTATGTTCAGGGCTATGAAGAAGAGGAAAACACATAAATACGATTTGTGTGGTTAAAAAAATTCTTTTAAAAATTCAGCTAACCTTTCTTGCTATTTGTCTTAGTTGTTTTTGCTAATTGCTTCACGTTTTTGCTTTTAAAGCCCAGTGTAGGGGCGCCTGGGTGGCTTAGTCGGTTAAGCGTCCGACTTTCGCCTGGGTCATGGTCTCGCGGTTCGTGGGTTCGAGCCCCGCGTCGGGCTCTGTGCTGACTGCCAGCTCGGAGCCTGGAGCCTATTTCAGAGTCTGTATCTCCCTCTCTCTCTGACCCTCCCCTGCTCACACTGTCTCTCTTTCTCTCTCTCTCTCCTAGAAATAAATAAAAATATTTAAAAAAATATTTTAAAAAATCCCAGTGTAAACTCAGTACCTACTTTTCAAACTGCTGAAGTTCCAATTAGGAACCGTCTTTAACTTGAAGAGGGTTACCTAGAATATTGAGGAAAACAAGGGGTGGGGTCAAAATCAAACACAATCATAGTGAATCTTCATAACTCGCTCAAGACGCATCACAAGCTGTATGTGCTCTGGAAGAGTAAAAGAATGAAAGCTAAGGAAATCTGCTCATCAACAGTATTTCTCAGTCTACTCATGAGTTAGTTGAAACAACAGGAGGTAGTTAAAGAAGGAAAAGAGGCTTATTTACATAGGGCAGAGGTCAAAAAAGACTGTGGCTACACCCACCCATCACCCGGTGCTTCAGACCTGTCCCAGGTGGGCCGTCCTCCAGCTGACAACGGATGCGTGATCAATGGTGAGCCTCCTTGGATGATGAACTAACCCCCAGGAGCCATTGTTTTGTTTTGTTTTAAGTTTATTTATTTATTTTGATAAAGACAGAGAGAGAGTGAGGGCAGGGGAGGGGCAGAGAAAGAGGGAGAATCTCAAGTAGTCTCCGTGCTGTCAGTCATGTGGTGCTTGAACTCATGAAACCGTGAGATCATGACCTGAGCCAAAATCAAGAGTTGGGCACGTAACAGACTGAGCCACCCAGGTGCCCCTCCATTGATTTGTTCCTAATGGGAAACTCTAGGGATCAAAGTGAATCCCAAAGGTTTACCAGAATGAGCAAAACATGGCCTGAACCTCGAATTTACCTCCTTCTCTGTCTCGCCCTTCCACTGGCTCACTTCCCTTCTTCCACCTCTCCCGGGTGGTGGCATCAGACCCAGGTACTTCTTTCTTCATTAGCTCATGTAATCCTAAACTCACGTAAGTAAATATGTGACTGCTTAAGCTCAGCAGAATTTAGCAATACTAAAACTGAAAACACTCTTGAAGCCAGGCCACAGAGAGAATGATCTATTTCACAGAACACATTAAACTAATGATGCTCATTAGCTTACTCGAGACAAATTCGTGATGACTTTTACATCTTTTCTAGGGCAGGACAAGCATAGGAAATATACTGTAGGGATTTCTCCCTGCAAGGGACACCTGTTTTCCTTTCTCACCTAATTATAAATATCCTCCAAAATGTAATCTGTGTGGTGTTACATAATTGTACCTAAAAATGTTTCCCATTAAGAGAACGACTGGTAATGAGGAATGTGTCCTAAATCTGACCAAAAATAAGTGTACAATTATAAACTTGTATGGGAAAAGTTGACAACATATCTATGCTCCAAGTTCTACAAAATGAGCATATGTGTGCTGCCCACAGAGATTTCATACAGGTTCTTAGTGTACCGTAAAGTCTATTTATTGGCCACTAAAATGCATACACACAAGCAAAACCTCATATCTAATAATCCAATGGGTAACAGCCAGTTTCCTTGCCTAATTGAATTTAATGGAATTTCCTTTTTGCTGTCTCTTTCTTTTTTTCTTTTAAGGATGATTTGTCTTTTCTGGGTTCCCTTAAAATGCTCTTCAGGGAGGTTTCAACGATGCATGCCCTCTCTTACTCCTGATTCTTACCAGCAGCTGGTAGAGGGATTCCAAATAATTGTACACAGCTGCATCTTCCAAAAATGACCAGAATATTCCCTTTCTACTGTCTAATAGCAAACCACGTTTGACCAAAGAGTCCCTCAAGTAAGAGTGGACTGAACCGAGATGGAAATGTTACCGGAGCAATATCAAAAGATTAGAATGGTTAATTTACAAATATGAGAACACTGATTTTTTTCTATGTAGCAAAGGTGTCTAATTTACAAATCAAGAATAATCTGCAGATACTTGGAAACATTTATCAGTGATTTGTAAGATTATTATGTGACACTGCAGAATGCGGACCCCCTCTATTCATGCTCATCTCTCTTCCCTTGTGTGTGTGTATGTGTGTGCGCACACACCGCACGTGCACACACACACACACATACACACTGCAAAGCCACCCTGCACTATACACAAATACTCTATATCACAGAGAACTAATTAGCAAATTCACTAATTAGCTCATCTTTTTTCCCCTAAGTTGTCAGCTATAATAATTCATTTGTTTTTTCAAATTGTCTTCCATTATCATCATCATTAGTGCCTCTCAGTGAAAACTTGAACCTCACAAAGGTTTTATTCTTCCTGCAGAGCAAAGCCTCTATTGCACCAAGAGTGCTGGGCAGAGCATAGAATTTCCTGGACAAATGGCTGCTTTGGCGCATAGAAAGCTAAAACAAAAGACTCATTCCTACTTCATTTGTTCTAAGTCACCAGCAGCAAAGAACCATACACACAAGCATTTGAATGCCAAAGTGGTATGGACTATAAGTTCCATAACTAATTAGCAGATCATTTATTTATTGTTACACAGCAGAGGCTTTGTGAACCAAGTACTAGTCTGCAGAGACTTGTCTTTAATTGCTTACCAAACTGTCTATGTTTTCCTACATCTACTAGTAATCAGATATCACAATTTGTTTTCTTGCGTCTTTTCCCTACCTGTCTCTCTCCCAGCCATTTCATCTCTGTATCTCTAATACCTCCACCTGGACACAGTGGCTCTCATTACAGAATTGATGGCTAAAAGCTTGACGTACATATGAGTTACTCTGCAAGATTTGGGTTCTCTTCAACTGGAACTGTTCACGTAAAGGAAGTGCACATAGAACACGTCCTGAAAATTATACCCCTGTATTTTATGCAGTGCAAATGCATTTATTTCTTTCTCCTTGCTGTGAGCTCTTTATCTACGTGGATATTAAAAATATAGTTTGCAAATGACTTCTTATATCTGGGTAAAGGACTCCAGCAGTGTTTGATTCTCTCTCTCGGCACCTGATTCAATTCTCCAAGCATCCAATATGCTGGTATGTAACGCAGCAGTCAACGTTACTTCTGCATTCCGTCTAGCTCTTGATGCCCAGCTACACTACCTGCCTGTCGGCAGCTGGGATTCCCCTTCAGGAAGGAAGTCTTGGTTACCAAATGGAGTTAATATTTCAGAATGGCTGAAGGGTTGAACCAGCTTTTGGAGTAAGCTGATTCTCATAATTTCCTCCCCAATTATGACAGTGGTTACAAAAGGTTAGTAAGCAGAGCTTAACATGCCTCCCTTCATTCACCCCTTTCGATGCCATTCTTTGTCACCTTCACAAGGCTGCGCTCTCTTTAACTGAGCCCCTTTGTTGTTCATCCTCAGGGGAGAAATAGCTACATTTGGGAGGGGTGACGTTTTATTTCACCCAATATATCCACAATAAAGTCATTTCAACATGTAATAGAGATTTTTGAATATTTTTGAAAAAGTGTATTTTAGATTCTTTACATTTGGTAGGTACTTTATGGTGACAGCACATCCCAATTTGGACAAAATGCATTTTAAATGTTAATCACCTTGTATGTCTAGTGGTGCCCATACTGGACACCTCAGGGTTAAAAGAATTGACAGCTACAGGGGAGCCTGGGGGGCTCAGTCAGTTAAGCATCTGACTTAGGCTCAGGTCATGATCTCACAGTCCGTGGGTTCGAGCCCCGTTTTTGGGCTCTGTGCTGACAGCTCAGAGCCTTGAGCCTGCCTCAGATTCTGTGTCTCCCTCTCTCTCAGCCCCTCCTCCGCTTGCTCTCCGTCTCTGTCTCTCAAAATAAAATAAAGACATAAAAAATTTTTTTTTAATTAAAAAAAATAGAATTGACAGCTACAGTCTGCTGAAGCTTACTGTGGATCCCAGATAGATAGAGAACTTACGATAGTTCTGGACCACAAGGGTTAGAAAAAAGTCACTACACCTAGGAAAGAACTTCCATTTTTGTGTTTATGAGAGAATCAGGACTTGCGGTCAAGAAGAACCCAATTCTGTTTGAGCTAACTCTCTATCCCAATTTTTATCCGAGAGAGCCCAGATCTGTAGAGCTCAGGACGTAGTCTGTTCAAGTGGTCTTGGAGAATTTCAAGCCTTTCTCATGTTCAATGATTCAGCCAGTGATGAGACAGCTCTTTAGGACCTTAGAAAAATACTGATACTCAGATTTCTTAATAAATGTTTGTTGGATAAATGGCCAGATGAATCAACAGGCAAGCTACCAATTCTCTGATACACAAACAAAATATTTTCAGCTCTAGGTTAATGAGCCCATGCTCACTTGCATGCTGGTCTTCTGTTTCAAGTGGTTTCATATTTCAAAAGAACAATTTTTTCTCTATTGTAGGGTCATAATTTCCACTGGGTTATAATGTAAATCTCCTCATTTTCAAGAATAAGACTAATGTATTACACCATGCACAATGAGCTGTATTTGGATTCTGGAATTATAAAGTATCTCATCAAGACTGAATCTCAACTGTGCTTTTAAAAACTAACAGCTTTATTGAGATATAATGCACATAGCACAAAATTCATCCTTTTCAAGTGCACAATTCAGTGAGTTGTATTCAGATACTTGTGCAGCCATCACCACTGTTTAATTTCAGAACATTTTCATCGTCCCAAATAGAAACTCAGTGCCCATTAGCAGTCACTCCCCAGCACCCCTGCCTGCAGAGCCCGTGGAGCTCCATTTTTTTTCTTTTATAGTTTACTGTCAAGTTCGTTTCCATACAACACCCAGTGCTCATCCCCACAAGTGCCCTCGTCCATGCCCGTCACCCCCCTTCCCCTCTCCCTGACCCCTGTCAGTCCTCAGTTTGTTCTCAGCATTCAAGAGTCTCTCATGGTTTGCCTCCCTCCCTCTCCCCAACTATTTTCCCTCCTTCTTCTCCCCCATAGTCCTCCATTAAGTTCCTCCTAATCCTCCTATACGTGCAAACATATGGTATCAGTCCTTCTCTGCCTGACTTATTTCGCTCAGCATAACACCCTCAAGGTCCATCCATGTTGCTACGCATGGCCAGGTTTCATTCTTTCTTGTTGCTATGTAGTATTCCATGGTATAGATAAACCACATCTTCTTGATCCATTTGTCCGTTGATGGACACTTAGGCTCTCTCCATGATTTGGCTATTGTTGAGAGTGCTGCTATGAACATTGGGGTTCATGTGCCCCTTTGCATCTGCACTCCTGTTTCCCTTGGGTAAATTCCTAGCAGTGCTATTGCTGTGTCATAGGGGAGTTCTGCTGTTAATTTTTTGAGGAACCTCCACACTGTTTTCCAGTATGTAGCTCCATTTCAATGGTGAAAAAATCATCTTAAAGACTGCATGTAAAGTTTTCATAATCAGAATACGTAGTGGACTTTTTTGGTGTGGTAGTTTATGCACCCCTACCATTCTCTTATTAATTTTCTCTACAAATATTTACTGAGTAGTGTCTAGGGTATAAGGATGGAAGAGAGTAAATAGGTCAGCCTATTAGACATGGTTCTTTTTTGAGAGAAGCTCAAAGTACACAGACTAGATCTCATTTCTGTGCTTGATTTCTGTAAGGTCAGATATAATGTTATTTTATATGAAGTGAGAATTTTAAGTTGCTGGAATACCATCATTTGGTATCTCTGGCTCAGCAGAGCTGTGAGTACATTTTTACAAGTTCGTTTAGAGTTAGCCCCTGGCTCTGATCCAGAGACCACGCGGTGCATAAGTGAGGAAGTCTGGCTTGCTTCCATCACACACTCTGCCTCCATTCTCTTCTTTCAGGGGAAACCCAATGAGGGTTAGCCTGCAAACACCAATCTGTCGTTCCTACACATGTGCCTTTCCTGCACACGCCTCTCGTACCAGTGAGTCTACGGTGTCACCTTAGTGTACTCAAAACAGCCTCATGGGCATTTATTTCTGTGCCATGAATTCTTTGATGTAGGAGAGGTTTCCCTGACAGACGATTCCCACAATACACAACCATGTCTAGCTCATGATTTTATGCTTCATGGATATGGATGTATTATTTGCTATTTCTATTCTGGATTTGTCTTATCTTCCCAAATGGAATAAGGCTGCCTTGAGAATAGAGAGCAGGGGGTCCCTGTCCCCCACCCCCAACCAAGCTCTGTCACATGGTGGTAGGTCCTCATGCCCTTAATACATGACGATTGATGGAGCTGGCTTAGCTGTCATGTAGAAAGACACAGGTTGAGCCACCTTTCCCCTCACCCCCGTTTTATAAGAGAGAGTCGTCCCCTGCTGACTGGTGTTGCTGTGTGCCTGCATTTGGTTTGCAGACCCGGCACCCTCCATTGCTGGATTCGCCTCATACCTGAACACCTACCATGTGCCTGGCTCTGTGCTAGGTGTTCGAAAGCAGCACACCTTCTCTCTGCTCATCTTGGATCCTCATTCCTATCCTGACAGTTGCTCCATGGTGTCGTGGCTGTTTTGTTTGCTGCCTCTCTCCCTAAACTTTGAGTTCATCAGGGATGACATGGAGTTTTACACAGAGCCTGGTACACAGCAGACCCTCAATCAATGTTTTTCATGTGAATACACAAATAAAAAGGCAATTGTCACTAGCTTTCTGCCTATCTGAAAGACAGCACACACACATGGGAAACAATGAGAGGACAAGGTAGTATCATTTAAGGTGCTAATTATGCCCAGCGGACAACACGTAAACCAAATAAACTTCACCTACCCACGCAGTGTGGAGTAAGTAGAACATTTTCTAAGTACAGTCTAACCACTAAAACTCAGTTTAAAGTACATCAGATTTTTAGTTGCATCTTTTGAAGAGCTTTAAAGGTGATATAACTCACATTCAACAGACACTTCACAGAATCTCCTTCCTCTCCCCTGCCCCCATCTTCTGACAAATCTTACTCCCATGACTCCAATTCCTGAGTTTCTTCCCATGCCCAATGTGCACCTACTTTCTGGGTACCCCCCCCTTGCCTTTGTTTCAGTGGCAATTTCACTCAGTTTCCCTGGCGCCTTTATTCTCTCTCTCTTTTACTCATCAACCCAAGTCTGCATTGCAAAAAAGAGCCTAGAGCCAACCCAACAAACCCCTTCTTTTCTAGAAGTGGGTGGGGATGAGGGGAGCAGTGAAGAGGATGTATATGGATGAGGACCAGAAATAGTCCAGCAGTAATTTATGTCCCTGTTATGAGTGCAGTACGATTATGAAATGGAGAGAGCCTGCCAGTGCTGGTAAGGAATCTTCCTGTCCATTTGGGGGCATGCCGCTAGATGGTGTGATGCAAACAGCAGCAAACACACAAAAGCTGTTTATGACCACTTAATCGGAGCTTGATGGGATATCTCATGCCTTTGCCTAACACAGAATAGTAATCCCATATCTTAAGAAAGGGTCCTCTGCTCTCATCCTTGCTGGGATATGGCATTCCTGGTCGCCAAGATTCTTGCTGCTCTTCCCTTCAGAAGTTTTAGCTCCCCATTTCAACTCAGTCTATAGCCAGGGTTAACAGGGGTCCTACTATGCTTTCTGTGCTTATGTGTACAGCTATATTCATCAGTCTCCTTAAATCAGCCTGGCCCTGTGATGGTTCAAGTCCTCTTCCCTGATGAATCTAAGGACCCACTGGCTTGAAATTCCATAGTGTGTTTCCAACTTCAGAGGCTAAAATGTAGTAATGTTGTTAACACAGCATCTGTGGACCAGTCAGGCTCCAACCAGAAAAAGAGAAACCACTATAAGTAGTCAAAACAAAGGTAACTTAATTTAACAGAAGGAACTGGCCACCCCACGTGGGTGATGGAAAATCTGAGAAGCCCGAGATGATGAAGTGAGCTAGAGATTAGCAAGAATAGGAAGCAGAGACCTACCTGAGGCTGAGAGTGAAAATGTTAGTGGAAACAGACCCTGTCCTGAGGGAGCAGGAGCCCTGGACTGGGGCAGGTGAGGTCACCGAAGATAGAGCAACGTGGGAGAAATACCCCGGATTCTCTCCTTGCGTCACTCACCTCAGAGTTTCTACCAAGAGTTCCCATTGGCTGAAAAGGAATCTGGGACATGAGACCAGAGCAGGGTCGGAAGCCTGCGTCACATCCCGGATCAGGGGAGGCACAGCGATGGAGCCACCCTGGCGTAAATAAACCCAGGACATGCACAATCATGAAAGACATGACTGACAAACCGGGAAAAAAGGAAGGAAATGAATGAAAGACAGACCTGGTGGCACAGAAATGGCCTGGTCATGTGGACATGCCCACAAGTACTAGCACAGAGAGTGGGAATCGTGGGTGAAGACTCAAAAGAGGGCCGTGCAGGGCACATCCCAGTTGCCAGATGCTGTGGATTGCATACGCTGATCCATGAAGCCTCACAACTGCTTGCAGGATTTTGCCAGAAGCAGACTGAGCCCAGGGAGATTAAGTAACTTGCCTAAAGGCGCACCATAGGTAGCTTTGGGACCTCAAACTGCTGACCGACGGGTTACCATTGGCCGCCTTGCACCTGAAGTACAACATTGCATCCCCAAAGGGTCCATACATACGTCCCTTTGAAAGATCGTTAGGGAGACATGACTTTGCAGTTCATGTTTTTCGATCTCTCGTGCTGGGTTCCTCCTCAGCCCTACAAATACCCTCTCACCACCAACACTCACGTGCCCCCCACCCCCGGCACAAAATGTGTGCCTGTCACTGCTCCAAATCCGCTCCCAGGAAGTACTGAGAGGAAAATAACTGAGGTGCCACCCCCACAGTGGGAGTCTTTATTCTACCAGGAGACTCAGCCCTGGGGCCAAGGGATGGCTCTTCAATGATGGATTTGCCAGGTCTAGAAGGGGTGCTGATTTGGTCCAACCCCTCAGTGAGCACCCCATAAGTTACAGCTGACTCATCTGCTGGGAAATCCAACTTTTGAGTTCTTTTTGTTTGTAAATTTGAAGGCCTTGAGCCCTAAATTTCAGAGGCCTTGCCAATGAGAAAAGAAGAAAACAAAAACCTCAAAATAGATAGATATCAACTGTGCGCTGGGGTCTGTGGCACATGGTGTGTGTGTGTGTGTGTGTGTGTGTGCGCGCGCGCGCGCGTGCACTATCATTATATGTAAAAGCATTTTCTTGAAGATATCAGCTAATTTTGGAAGATATTAATCTGAAACCTATCAATAAGAATAGTGCTTCTTAGTAGTAGAAAATAAAACACTTATAAGAATTTGTGTTAGTAATAAAAAGCAGAAAAACCATTTTCCCAAGACATATTATGAGGTGGTGGCAAATTTTGTCTAATAGAAAATACCTAATTTTATTAGTAATAATATTCTTTTACTTGGCTGTTATATTCTTAGAGTTTCTCATGGCTGAGTTCAAAGCACCAACAGTAGAATTTGAAAGTTAACTAGTCTTACTTTTGAGCTGTTATCTTTTTCTGGGATCATTTCTATCATTTTTTAAAAACTATCAGTGTAAGTGTCTGTCCATGAAAAAATTACTCAGATATTTATAGTGGTCAACATTTATTACGGAGCCTATTGTGCTTTGTAAATTGTGCCCTTAAAATAGCACTTATGATTAGACCAATGCAATGTATAAATAATACAACTTTACTGTTCTAAAGTCTGCATACTTGTCAAGACTCCTTTGCAGATGCTTTTATGAATCATAAGTATATTAATGCATCAGATCGCCAAGAGATGCTGATATCAAACATTAAATTTCACAAAACCATTTAGATAGTTGTGGTGTGATTTGGTGAGAATTTTCTTTGAATAGTGGAATTAAGTGGTTACAAGTCAATATAGGCCCATTAAGCATATTAGACAGATAATCATAAAGAAGAGATGTATGAGATAGTTTTTCAATGCAAGAAAAATAAATTTTCCCCCCAAGGTCACTTTTTTTTGCCCTCTAAGTTCAGAGCATGTTTTTGTTTTTGTTTTGCACTCAGCAACGCAGCAAACTCATTTCAGCATAAGAGGCAATATTTTCTACATGTGCGAAATGAGTCTTGGACTCAACAGGAGGCTTTTTTCGGGTCCAGCATGTAGTGGCCTGCCACTGCCAGTGTCCAACTTCCTGCCCTCAAGATGACACCAAATCTGTGCTCACTGTGTTCCCGTTGAAAGGAAAGATTACGCTCTATCGGACAAGCTCAGCGCCATTTAACTCTAATGATGGTGCAGCTTTTTCCTATGGCTAGAGATCAAAGAATTGGATCCAACAAATAGCTTCCTCAGGAGAAGACCCAGCCCCCTGGTCTTACTTGGTTAGAGCCAGAAATCAGCAGGTCTCTCTCTCTTTCTAACGGCCAGGGGGCAAGCTGGGTGAAATAGGAATAAGACAGATTTTCAAATGACTAAAGCACATTTCTAACTTTAAAAAGGAGACAAAATAACTTCTTAAAGTCACCTACTTGCTCCCTGTAACTATATGACTTTCATAATAGATTTGTTTAAAATAGTATCTGACAATATTTAAACTGTCACACTGCTGACTCAAATCTGACAGGTCTGATACCCGAAGTACAGGGTTTCTAACTTACAGAGAGGTTAAGGCCAGAATTTCCCCTTGCGCATTTTCTAGAATATTACCTTCGTTAATAAACTCCTCCCCCCCCCCAAAAAAAAAGGTCCTGTGGCATAAAACCCACAGGAAATGACGAGTTAAACAAAGTTCAACTGGTTTCTTTGCTACCAGACTTTTTCAAAGGCTGTCATGAAATAGACAAATGTGTCCCTTAACTTCCCAAGGGAAGGCTGGGTGCACAGCGTTCAACTTGGAAGCCTCTGTTGTATGCAGGGCCCCTTCGGAGTTCATAGTCTGCGGTGCTTACTTTGGGAAATGCTGGTTTAGATGATCCCTTTCCTGAGACCTGGTGGAAACGCTCCACCTCTGGATTTTTATCCTGCTTGACCTTGGCCTGAAATACCAGCCCTAGGCGACCACACAGCCGGCTTGCTCAAGATTCTTTTCCCAGCAAGGCTTTTTCTGATGGCTTTTTGAAATTCAGGTGCTTTCCTCGACATTCTCACATTCCGACATCCTGACATTCCGCCGCTTTCTTCCCCGTTTATTTTCCAGTGTAGCACCTTCTAGCTTTTTATTGCTGTTGTTGTTTATGTTTATGTTTATGTCTCTTTCCCCCTCGGCTGGAAGGGAAGCTCCTTAAAGGCAGGGACCTTCACATGCCACATTCAAGGACCATTTCTCAGTTTTCATCTTATTCAGCCTCTCAGAAGAATTAGACAGCACGGACTGCCCTCTCGATTGTGAACGCACTGAGATAGTCTGAATAGGCTCCTTGGCCCCCAGGACACGGGCTCTTTCCTGCCCTGCTGGCCACCCTTCAGACACGCAGGCTAGACTCTTCTGTTCCTGCCTTGTAAACACAGCAATGCTGAGGATTCGGGCTCTGCTCCGACTTCGCTCACGGCCTGGGCCACCTCCCAGAACTCACGGTTTTAAATATCCTCAGCAAGCGGGTAACCCCCTCCTGTCCCTACCTCGGATGCCGTCTGCCGTTCATTGTTACCGTCTGAGCTCGTCGGGGCAGGGTGCCTTATGCTGGTTTGGATTTTTCTCACTCCCACAGAATCTTCTACTGCTGTTCCTGATTAGGCAGCTCTACTGCCTCCAACGAGTGGCTCGTAGGTTAGGGCTCCCTGCATCCTGGGGCCCCCTATCTTCTAGGGCCTCCGAGTTCCTCGCTTCCAACCACATGGGGAAGAGGGAAGGAGCGTGGAAGACGCATATCTACTGGGTCTGGACGTGGTGACCTTACTTGTATCTACACTTCATTCTCCAGAACACAGTTCTGTGTGTCACTCTGCAACAGGGACAGGGAAACCTAGTTTAGCCATGCTCCCCGGAAGAGGAGGCTGAGGTTCTAATGCTCTACGAACTCCATTACAAGGAGGGAGAAGCAGTCCCACAAAAATATGTTATAAATTGTCTCAGCCTGTCCTGACAGCACCCTCCCTGCTGTTTGTTTTGGAGATACTTTATTCCTAGTTTTTTTTTTTTTTTTTAAATTTAGTTTCCTTTTACTTTAATTCCAGTACAGTTAACACACAGTGTTATATTAGTTTCAGGTGTACAGCATAGTGATTCAACACTTCCATATGTCACCCAGTGCTTGTCACGACAAGTGTGCTCCTTAATCCCCATCACCTATTTCACCCATCCCCCCACCCACCTCCCCTCTGGTAACTATCTGTTTGTTCTCTACAGTCAAGAGCCTGTTTCATGGTTTGCCTCTCTCTCTCTCTCTCTCTCATTTTCCCTTTGCTTACTTGTTTTGTTTCTTAAATTCTACACATGAGTGAAATCATATGGTATTTATCTTTCTCTGACTGATTTATTTTGCTTAAGATTATACTCTCTAGTTCCGTCCATATCATTGTAAATGGAAAGATTTCATTATTTTATATGGTTGGATAATATTCCATTATATATATATTTTATATACGTATATACACATACATAATACATCTTTTTTTATCCATTCATCTATCCATAGATACTTGGGCTGCTTCCATAATTTGACTATCATAAATAATGCTGCTATAAACTATCCCTTTGTATTTTTTTGGTAAGTAGCCAGTAGTGAGATTGCTGGATCATAGGGTAGTTCTCTTTTTTACTTTTTGAGGAACTCCATACTGTTTTCTTTTTTTAAAATTTTTAATGTTTTCTTTATTTCGAGAAAGAGAGACAGCGTGAGAAGGAGAGGGTCAGAGACAGAGGGAGACACAGAATCTGAAGCAGGCTCCAGGCTGAGCTGTCAGCACAGAGCCCGACGCGGGGCTCGAACCCATGAACCGTGAGATCATGACCTGAGCCGAAGTCGGCCACCCAACCAACTGAGCCCCCCAGGCGCCCTTCCATACTGTTTTCTAAAGTGGCTGTACAAGTTTGCATCCTCACCAACAGTGCAAGAGGGTTCCTTTTCTCCACATCTTCACCAACACTTGTTTCTTACGTGTGTGATTTTTTTGAATGTTTATTTATTATTTTAGAGAGACAGAAAGAGACAGAGCATAAGCAGGGGAAAGGCAGAGAGAGAGGGAGAAAAAACCGGAAGCAGGATCCAGGCTCCGAGCTGTCAGCACAGAGCCCAACATGGGGCTTGAACCCACAAACCACGAGATGATGCCCTGAGATGAAGTTGGACACTGAACCGACTGAGCCACCCAGGCGCCCCATTTTGTGTTTTTGATTTTAGCTATTCTGACTGTTATTGGTAATTTTCCACATGGAGAAATGAGGTGTATTTAGAGTTTAGAAAATGAAATGTGCTCCAATACAAGAAAAGTTTTGGTGGGCTGAGATCTCCTGCAGAATAAGACCATGTTAAAATAAATATATCTATGCTATAAAAGTACAATATTCCCCAATAAGGCATGATCAATATGTGGATATTCAGCTTTACCTTTAAAACTTCTAGAGTCCTTATTAAGAACAGCTATCCATTCTATTCTAATAATAACAGAATTAGTCTTACTGACCTGATTAATCTTATCTGAATTAGTAAGCACTGCATTCTTAAAATGCACGGTCAAAATTGTGCTGATGTAAAGAGCTTAAATGAGCCTGTAGTAGAGGGATAAAGGCATCAACTATAAGAACAGACAGATCTGGATTAAAACTCATTCACTCTCTCCTTGATGTGTGAACTTGGACAAGTGTTTAACTACCCTAAGTAAGGCTTTGCTTCCTCACTTGTAAAACTGGTATACTTTAATAGATAATACAATCCATATATAACATCCACATAATATTGTCATGAGTGTTACATGAGTTAACACATATGAAAGCTCCTGATAGACACTATATGCCCAATTCTTACCTATTGAGTTACTTTCATTGTTTTTAATATTTTTTCTTAAATTGTATTTATTAAGACTTTTAACATTTTAGTGCCCTTGCTTATTACAGCCCTAGTCGCAAATCAAGGACATTTTGTGGTTAAAGGCTTCTCATTAGCTGGCAACTTTGCTTTCAGTGATTTCTGTGTCATTTCCATCATGCTTCTTTCTTTAAGAGACACCATACTTTTGTGAGTTTAAGCACTAAACTTCAAGGTTGAATGATATGAAGAATACTGTATCTTCTTGCATTGATTTCCAGTGCAAATCAGTGATCCAAGCAACCTGGGTTTCTCCATGAATTGGCTTTTAAATAATGAACAACAATCATCTGTTTACTACTTAGGGACCCCCAGGGAAACCTGAAGATGAAATATTGTGTCCTTACCACAATGTATTTGCTACTTAATAGTCAGATATAAGGGCACCATGGTTAGAAAAGCTGGAAGTGATTTTTGTGGCAACTTAAGTTTCCATTGCTTGAGTTCATCTCTGCAGACTCAGCGTGACCGTGCTCCTTTCCTGGTAGCAGTCATGGTCGCCCTTTAGCTCATCTCACTTGAGCAGCAATGAGATTGCCAGAGTGAAAGAAGGATACAGTTCTATGTGGAGCTTGATTAAGTAGGAAGTTAAAAAAACAATTGGGATTATCTCAGTTTTCTTGTTACTAAAGGCGTTCGTACCAGACATGAGGTGATACCAGTGTAATCAAGATAGTCATTAAATTTATAGTCATTTTCTGTTATCTTGGCAAAAATTTGACAGGTGTGAACCACAAGATGATTTTTGAGCTCTTTCCCTTCCTTCCTTCTCCCTCCCTCCCTCCCTCCCTCCCTCCCTCCCTCCCTCCCTTCCTTCCTTCCTTCCTTCCTTCTTTCCTTCCTTCCTTCCTTCCTTCCTTTTCCTATGTTTTAAAACAGAGATCATCTGAAGCTTACTCTTATACCACAGTAGTGCTAAGCAAAACGTAGGGACTCCTGGTGGCAAATAAACTCTTGAAGACCCTCAAGCATAGTCACAATGTATTTTGTTAGCTCTTTATACAAGGCGTTTTTATCTGGCCTCTGCAGGACATCCAGCCTTCCCTGATCTTCACCTCTGGCTTCCTGAGCTGTTTATTAGCTTTGCTTTAAAGGAACTACCATAGAGCACAGAACCTAAACTCTGAATTCTGTGTCTTCCTTTCAAAGTATTGTCATTTCCCACTGGACAATGAGCTGGTTGAGGACAGAGATTATGTTTCCTATATCCCTGCACATCTGCATTTTCCATATAAGAGGGGCCTGATAACTGCTTGCTGACCTGGTGGGCAGAATTGAACATGAAAGGGATGGCCAAGGAATGTTGTTTAGGACTGTTGCAACCAGAGAGGGTTCTGAGCTTGATCTGCTGGTAAGCTCAGTTTGACAGAAGGCGAGCTTTGCTTACTATGGTTAGGAGCACTGCCAATCCGTTTCAGGATCTGCAGATCAACCTTTTATCTTCTAGCCTGTCCTGATCTAAACTTGCATTAAAAAAAAAACTGAGCCCGGGGCGCCTGGGTGGCTCAGTCGGTTGAGCGTCCAACTTCGGCTCAGGTCATGATCTCACTGTTCGTGGGTTTGAGCCCTGCGTCGGGCCCTGTGCTGACAGCTCGGAGCCTGGAGCCTGCTTCAGATTCTGTGTCTCCCTCCCTATCTGACCCTTCCCTGCTCATGCTCTCTGTCTCTCAGAAATAAATAAAACATTAAAAAACAAACAAACAACTGAATCCTTCCTGACCTCAAGAGAACACCAGGTCAGTACAGTTTCTCAGAAGTCAACAATGATTTCTAGGAGCATATATTGGAAGAAAATCCATCGCCTGTAATCAGTTGAAGCCATTGACCAGCGGCCTTGCTAATAAGCATGTTCTCTCCTCTTTCGTGCTTGCTACGGATATATATGAAGCATTTGGTGTGTAACTGCTAGGCATGAGCTCTCCATTTCCTTGCAAATAGGTGGATATGTGACTTTCACACTAATGACTACCACGTGGTATAATAAAAACCCATCAGTATGAAATATCGCATTTTTAGAAGGCTCTCTCACATCAGTGAAGCCCATTTATGCTGCTGAAAATGTTTTAATCTGTACACTTTGATGTGGGAAATGGGTGTCCTTACTAGGACATGCATAAACTGAATAGATAAAGCCGATCTTCATGCGTGTGTCTTTATACTTCCTGCAGACCTACCTACATACGCACAGTTATATGAATGAATGGATTCCCTCTGCCAAGGCCCTGAAGAGCACTCAGAGCTGCTCAAGGGAAGGAGGCAGAAAGTATGAGAGACAGCTCTTGGGCTCATCTGTCCCTTTTCCTTTCCCGCATTTGGTTTTCAGAGGAATTGCAATAGATGGGGGAAGTTCATGTATTTGGGGATTTGAGTGGCCCTGTTTTACTTTTCACATAAGGGCAGCAGAAGAGATGAGAAAGGTTGAGAGTTTGAGAGGGCAGTTGTTGCGAGCAAAGTTCCCCAGGCTTCATAGGGCAATGTGATTTTGAGGTCAGATGTGTTTTGAGCCCTATTGTGAAATACGTTCTTCTGCAGGCATTACAAATCTCAGAAGATGGCACTAGTAAGTGCTTCATTAGCCAGCAGGAAACTTGACCAACTGCCGCCAGTAACATCTGTATCTGATTGTCAAAGAAAGAGGAAATAGTTAGGCCTCTGTCACGTTGCTCCTAAATCCGAATCAAACCCAAGAAAAAGCAGCCGAGCGATGCTCGAATAGAGCCAGTGTGAAAATGAAGTGGAAATGAAGTGCCCATTAAAACATAAAGTACATTTCTGATAGATTGCTGGAATCACTGAACACTGGCCAAGACTCCCAAAGAAAATAAAGAAGGGCACCTCGGAACATCCTACGATGTATCTTGTGCCTTTTAATTTACTTTGCCATTGTTTGTTTAACATTCCATGTAAGGCAGAAAAAATCACCCATAGAAATGCTTCTGCTATATTTTAAAGATGGCTACTTCCACTTTAGAGAGTTCTAAAATATTCAAATATCATATTCTTTAATTTTTATTTTGAAATAATTGTAGATTCACATGCAATTGTAAGAGATAATACAGAGACATCCTGCATGGCCTTTATTTAGTTTGCCCCACTGGTAATGACTTGCAACACTATACGCAATATCTCAACCAAGGTACTGACATTGATACAGTCAAGATACAGAACATTTTCATCACCACAAAGATCACTCATGTTACTCTTTTATAGCCACACCCATTTCCCTCAACCCTCACCCGCTCTTTAACCCCTGGTAACCACCAATTTGTTGTTTCTATATTTTGTCATTTCAAGAATGTAATTGTATGAATGGAATCATACAATATATAAGTTTTGGGGATGAGTTTTTTTTCCGCTTAGCAAAATTCTCCAGAGGTTTTTCCAGATTATTGTGTGTATCAGTAATTGTTCCTTTTAATTGCTGAGTAGTGTTCCACGGTATTAATGTACTAATTTGCTTAACCATTCATTCACTCAAGGACATCTAGGTTATTTCCAGTTTGGGACTATTACAAATAAATCTGCTATAAACATTCATGCACCAATTTTTGTGTAGACATAAGTTTTTATTTTTCTGGGATGAATACTCCAGAGTGTAATTCTTAGGTAATCTGGTAGGTGTATATTTAATGTTTCAGAAAACTGCCAAAATGTTTTCCAGAGTGACTGTACTATTTTACATTCCCGCCAGCAATGTAGGAATGATCTAGTTTCTCCATGTCCTCACTAGCGTTTGGTGTTCTTGTTTTTTTTAAGACATTCTAATAGGTTTATAGCGTAATAGCTCATTGAGTCTAACTTGCATTTCAATAATGGTTAATGATATGGAACATATTTTCATGTGCTCATTTGACATCCATATAGTTTCTTGGGGAAAAAGTCTCTTCATGTCTCTTGTCCATGTTCTAATTGGATTATTTGCCTTTTTGCTGTTGAGATTGAGGTGTATTATATATCCTATATATTACTCCTTTATGAATAAGTGGTTTGCAAATATTTTGTCCCCCTTCGCAGCTTCTTAAATTTTGCCGATATCCAATTTATTATTCTTCTCATTTTATGGATCATGCTTTTGGAGTCAAGTCTAAAAACTGTCTGGTCCGAGATCCTAAAGATTGTCCCCAATACTTTCTCTAAGTCTGTATAGTTGTGTTTTACATTAAGTCCATGATCCATTTTGAGTCAGTTTTTATACGAGGTGTATAATTTAAGAGAGGTATTGATTGATTGATTGATTGATTGATTGATGCTTATGGAAGTCCAGTTACTCCAGTACTATGTGTTGAAAAGCTTTCTTCCTTTGTTGAAATGCTTTTGTACTTTAGTAAAAAGTCAGTTGGGCATATTTGTGTGAATCGATTTCTGAGTTCTCTATGCTGCTTCATTGACCCATGCATTTTCCCCTCCTCTGATACCACACAGTCTTGATTATTGCAGCTCTAATAAGCTTTGGTTTGGGTAAAATAATTTCTTCCACTTTATTCTTCTTTTCAAAATTGTTTTTACTATTCTAGGGTCTGTGCCTTTCCATATAAATTTTAGAATATTCCTATTGATGTCTACAGAAAAAAAATCTCACTTGGCTTCTGATAGATACTGTAGATCTGTCTATCAAGTTGAGGGGAATTGACATATTTAGTATGTTCTCTTTTGGTTCACAATATAATAAGTCTCTTCATTCATTTAAATCTTCTTTGATTTCTTTCATCAGCATTGTGCAGTTTTCAGCATACAAATCCTGGATATGTTTTGTTAGATTTATAGTTTAAGTATTTCATTTTTGGACCAATTATAAATAGTATTGCATTTTAAATTTCAGTGGCTTTATGTAGATTCTTTGTATGTTTAGTTTATATCCTGCAATGTTAATGAACTCAGTTATAGGAAGGTTGTATTTTTTCTTTTTTGGTGTCAGGTGTTTTTTTTTTTTTTTATAGATTCCTTGGGATTTTCTATGTAGATAATCATGTTATTTCCAAATAGAGTCCAAATTTTCCAGGAGTTTTTTTTTTTTTTAATCACAAATGGGTGCTGAATTTTGTTAAATTCTTTTTCTACATCACTTGATAAGATCGTGTAATTTTTCCTCTTTGGCCTGCCCAAACAGTGGATTACTGTTGTAAGGGCACTTGGGTTTTGTTTTAATCAGGTATGGTGAGACACACAGACATGGAAATGACTGTCAGGAAGGAATTAATTTGTTCTAGTTACAGATCCCTAGAAACCGGGTCAAGGCATGTCATGATGGGAGAGGCACAAGAGGAAGACAGCGGTTTGTCAGGAGGCAGAGAGAGTGAGGAGAAAACTGGGCAAGAGTCTTAACTGTGATTTTCAAGGCAAGAAATAAGGAAGGCAGGTATAGGAAGGTACGAAGGTTTAGGATTTAGGCTAGTTTGAATAATTCCCGTGGGCTCCTGGGTATAGGAGCTGTCCCTGGTCCTGGGAGTGATTAGGGCAGAGGAATAGTGGCCCAGAGTGCAAGAGTCCAATAAAAGAGGCAGGTGGGGGTACGAGTGCGGGATTGGGTAGTCTGCATATAAAGGGGTTCTCTCTTGCTCTCTCTAAGAATCAGCCAAGGGGCAGTTCCTTCCTCATCAACAAGTCCTCAGATGGCAAGCCATCAAATATAGAAACTAGAAAATATGGTTAATCATTCAGTTAATTAATTTTTTTTTAATTCTTTTTTTAAATTTTTTATTTATTTCTAGGAGAGAGAGAGAGAGACAGCGTGAGCAGAGGAGGGTCAGAGAGAGAGGGAGTCACAGACTGAAACAGGCTCCAGGCTCTGAGCTGGCAGTCAGCACAGAGCCCGACGCGGGGCTCGAACCCACGAACCGCGGGATCATGACCTGAGCGAAAGTCGGACGCTTAACCGACTAAGCCACCCAGGCGCCCCTAATTTTTAAATATTGAGCCAGCTTTGCATCCCTGGTATAAACCTCACTTGTACATAGTATATACTTCTTTATATATATTGCTAAATTCTGCTTGCTAATATTCTGTTTAAGGATTTTTATAACCATATTAATGAAAGATATTGACCTGCAATTTTATTTTGTGGTACTTGTAAAATAAAATCTGTAATTTTATTTTATGGTATTTTTGTTTCACTTTGGTATTTGGGTAATACTAGCTTCATAAATGAATCAGAAAGTGTTTTCTCCTCTTCTATTTCCTGGAAGAAGTGATGTAGAATAGATGCTAACTCTTCTTTGAAAATTTTGTAGAATCTTCCAGTGACCCTGAGCACAGTTCGGGTAACTTTTAAAGTTACAAATGTAATAATTCTCTTAATAGTTAAGCGCTATTCAAATTACTTATTTCATCCTGGGTGAGTAGTGGTAGTTAGTGTTTTCTGGGGAATTGGCCCGTTTCTTCTCAGTTGTCACATATATGTGTATAATTGCTTACAATATTCCTTGATTATCCTTTTGATGTCTGCAGAGTCTGCAGCAATATCTGCACTTTTGTTCCTGACCTTAGTAATCTGTGACATGTCCCTTTGTTTCTTTGTCAGTCTTGCTAAATGTTTGTTTATTTTACTGACCTTTTCAAAGAATCAGCTCTTTGTTTCATTGATGTTCTTTATTGTTTTTCTATTTTCAGTGTCATTGATTCCTGCTCTTTATTATTTATTTTCTTAACCTTGATTTGGCATTGGTTTGCTCTTCTTCCTCTATGTTCTTTGTTTTTTAAAGGTTTATTTATTTTGAGAGAGAGAGAGAAATAGAGAGTACGCACAGTGGGGGAGGGGCAGAGAGAGAAGGAGAAAGAGAGAATTACGAGCAGGCTCCACACTGTCAGTGCAGAGCCCAATATGGGGCTCGAACTCACAAACCATGAGATAATGACTTGTGCCAAAGTCAGGCACTTAACAAACTGAGCAGCCCAGGTGACTCTGCCTCTACATTCTTAAAGTGGGGGCTTTAATTACTGACTCAAGATTTTTCCTCTTTTTGTATCTATGCAGTCAGTGCTATAAATTTCCCCGTCAGCACTGCTTTAGCTCTTTTTCACAAACTTTGATACATTGTATTTTCATTTCCCTTCAGTTCCCTGTATTTTTAAATTTCCCTTGAGACTTCTTCTTTGCCCCACCCCCGAATTATTTAAATATGTGCTCTTTAGTTTCAAAGGGCTTGGAAATTTTCCTGTTAACTTTCTGTTAAATTTCCAGTTTGATTCCATTATGGACAGATTTCACTGTATGATTTCACTTCTTTTAAGATTGTTGTGTTTGTTTTTTTTTTAATGTCCCAGGTATGGTCAGTCTGTCTTGATATACGTTCTGTGGGCACTTAAATTTTTTTTAATGTTTATTTATTTTTGAGACAGAGAGAGGCAGAGCATGAGCAGGAGAGGGGCAGAGAGAGAGGGAGACACAGAATCTGAAGCAGCTTCAGGCTCTGAGCTGTCAGCACAGAGCCCGACACAGGACTCGAACCCACGAACTGCGAGATTGTGATCTGAGCTGAAGTCAGACATTTAACAAGACTGGGCCACCCAGGCGCCCCTATGGATACTTAAAAGGAAAGTGTATTCTGCTGCTATTGCATAGAACGCTTTACACATATTGAAAGGATACTTGTTTAAAATATGAAACATGAAATAAGAAAGCAGAATATTGTCTTTTTTGGGCTGCCTAGGTGACTCAGTAGGTTAAGTGTCCAACTTCAGCTCAAGTCATGATCTCAAAGTTCATGAGTTGAAGCCCCACATCAGGCTCTGTGCTGACAGATCAGAGCCTGAAACCTACTTCAGATTCTGTGTCTCCCTCTCTCTCTGCCCTTCTGCTGTTTGTGCTCTCTCTTTCTCAAAAATAAATAAATAAACACTTAAAAATACAATACAATACAATACAATACAATACAATACAATACAATACAATACAAACTATTTCCCTGTTTGTTCAGACCTATTCCTTATCACCCCATCACTTTATTGGTCACTGACTTCTCCATTTATCTTGTGATCCTACTTTGCATGCTCTCTGATATCAGATCCTTATCTTTAATTGAGATGCTTTAATAGTTATCCCATATGGGAAAACATGGCACATGGATGAGAACAGCCCTACTCTGCAGATTCAGAGAGCAGAGAGGGCTTCCTGAACATGAGTGAGTGGAGCTCAGATTCACAGGTCAGCTGTTGAGCCAGTATTCTAGGTAGCAGAGATTCAGAGGTAGCACTTTTTGAATGTGGAGTTAGAATGCTTTGAGGACTAGTTTGGAAGATGTGTTCGCCCTCATAAATATGTGCTGAGCTGAAGAGGTGCAAGGTACAAACTGATGCTTCAGTGAAGAACTAAAGATGCTCAACAAACCATTACCTGATTGACATTGCCTGTGTCCCCACCACCTGTGAATGCTACATTTGTATTATTCAATACTGTATCACCAGCATCAAGCAGGCCATCGATGAATAGTTATTAAGTCCAATATCAAAAGCATGATCCCACTAAGAAAGGAAAGAAGGAAGAAAAGAAGAAAAAGAAGGAAAAAAAGGGAAAGGAAGGAAGGGAAGAAGGAACAGAGCATGGGTAACCTCAATGCTGTCTACCGGCAATTTAGTCTTTCCCTTACTAGGCACATGGTAGGAGCCCACTTCCTGACCCTTTTGAGGGCAGGCACGTGTTTGGCTTATCGCATATGACAGATGAAGCATGTCACTTTCTGGTGGCCAACCTTAAGATCTAAGGTGTGATTCTTCCAGCCATGGCAAGCAGCACTGTCCCAGATGGCGAAGGCTGCATCCCTGGCTGACAGCAAAGCCAGCATGGCTCCCCGCCAACCCAGCAAGGATATTCGATTCTGTGTGAGCAAGAAATAAATCTTCATAGTTTTCAAAGATAAAAAGCAGGGGCTGTGTGTTATTATAATGGAGCCTGTCCTAAATGACAGAAAATAGTAAGAGTATGTCTTTAGCAGTGGGAAAATACATGATCTGTCTCATCTTCTTTCTTGTCTTTCTCTATTTTCTAGCTTTTAAAAAATGGTTTAAATTTATTTTTGACTTTTTTAGAATGGGTTATTTTTGTCATAAGGAAATACATTAATGTAAAATAAACCCGGGGACAAATTTTACAATTCGTATATCCTTATCATTTGAGGTGATGTATATTTTTACTGGTAGGTGCATGAAATGTACAGAAATTAACAGCATTTTCTTGAATGCAGGGTATGTTTTAGCACATATTCTTTAGTTACCAAGAACTCTGACAAAGTGTTACACTGTCATCGAATCCTGGCCTGCCATCTTGAGATGGGTCCAGACCCTAAGAAATGTAACTCAATATGGGTAGTGAACCATTGGGGTCTTTGGAGACATTTTCCCTTTATCTGTGGTTTGCTTCCCCCTCTCTGTGGTTTACTAATGAGTTCAGGAAACACCACCAATGATAGTCATGGCTTATCAGAGGGTTGTGTTGGCCAATGTTTTCTTCCCGTCTTCCCCTGGCACAACACACATACACACACAAACACACACACTTCCCCTGGCACAACACACACACATTCCATTATTAATAACATGGTCAGACACATTTGAGAATACCAGAACATTTGCACTTCGTCTTTATTAAATAAGAGGGGACTTTGTTTGAATTTTCTAGAGAGACCTGAAGCGAAGCGATCTTGTTTCCACTCTGGCCCAAACCTAGACCTCTGAGACACAGGATTTTTTACAGACATGTATCTGCACATAGTTACTGGCTGACCTGGATGAGATCAATAAAATCCCATGCCTTCAAGCCAGCAGGCTTGAAGCCAGGGCCAACCTAGAGAGAACTGACTGGGTCTCAGCCCTGTGTTTTTTCTTTCAACCTTCTCTGACACAAACAGAAGACCACTTTGATGTCTTGGACGATTGAGTTTCCATAGACTAAAACTTAGAGACTCTAGATGTTTTAAAAAGGCTAATATTTTCTCTGAGATTTTACCCACTGCCTTGAGAGTAGTATTTACAGTTTTCTTCCACTTTACTAACGTGAAAATGTGTAACGCAATAGGCTTTCATTGGGTCCTTCAGTAACCATGCTTGGTGTGGGATACTGAGTTTTGTTTCTGAATAACAAGTTCAGAAGAACGAAAACAGGTGAAGTTAGCATGTAACACTTTTTGTTAAGGGAAAACTCTGAGGAATGATCTTATTGTTTTAGGGCACCAAAGAACTTTTAGATCCCAAACTACCCTAACAGAGAAAAGACAGCCTTGTTAAAATCCTTTACATGTCCAAAGTTAGATTTGGAATAATGAGAGATTATGACACATGAATAAATTAATAAAAACAGCCTCTCCACCCTTACCTGGTGGTTTCAATGAGTTTTTAAAAATAAAACAAGTAAGAAATACGCACCGTCCAAAACAAAGACTTTTAATCAAATTGCCTGGTTTGTCTTCAAAATAAGCGGTTCCTTTGTACTCTGGAAAATGTCTAGATAAAGGCAAACATTATTTTTAAGTTTCTAAAATGTCAACCCTTACGTTGACATTCATGGACTTACTCTGGGAACTAGGTCTCGGTGTGGACGATCCCCGGGGATCCTGGACTCCCAGGGCTCTGAAAAAAAGCTAATAACCCTCTTGCCTTGTTACTAAAAAAGACCCAGGCAAAGGCATTTCGTTCACCCTCGGGGATCGGCTTGCCACCAGAGCTCTTAGCGGGCAGCTCGGTTCCTTCCACTCTCCTCTCTTCTTCCTTACATTTTACAAAGATGCTTGTTGCCATGAAATGGACTGGCAGCACCCTTCGCAATTCAAATAGCTTCGGGTGTTCCTTCTTTTTTTCTTTTTTAATTCCATTAGTCAAGATGAATGCAGTGCAATCTGCGGGAGCTCTGCATCAGGAGCTCTGGTGCGGGTGCCATGGGACTAGCTCAGACTTCATGGTCAAGGCCCCTTATTTTGTGGGTCTAATTAGCATGGAGAACAGCTTCTCTGTTTTTCTAAAGGTAAGACTGTGCCCTGATCTGTATTCTAAAATGGAAGCATTTAAAAGATGCTCTTATTTCCTGATCTATACAAAATATATTGATCTGCAGAAGAGGAGGTCCGAGTTCTCTGTTAGGGGAATCAACTAGCCCATCAATCCACAAGTGTCCTCTCCCTGGGCCCTACCTTGTGGGACCGGGGATGAAGGAAGGGACTAGCCCTGGAATCTGTGGACAAGTTGCCAGCGAATGCTGTCATACATTGGTGGATTCCAGAAAGCTCTATCTCTTCAGTTCCTTTGAAATCCTTTTCCAATCCCTTCCTACACCTAGAAAGTTCTACCTGCTGTCATGATAATGCTCCTGGAAAGGGCTGCGGCTGGTGGGCCGAGAATGAGGGTAGAAGAGTGAGTATGTGCCCAGGGCTTGTCTGACACGCGGCAGAATTCCGGCTCCTTCACCACCTGGTTCACACTCGCTCCTGGGCCACATCGGAGGTCCTATCCCTGTGACTTGGGGAACACAGGGCTGCCATGTAGGCACAGTTTTTAAGTTATGGAGTCAAAGGGGAGGAAAGAAGCAAGGAGAATAGGGGAAACATTAACAGTGGGAAGTATGTGTGCTTTCTTTCTTTCCTGCCATTAGCTGGTGCTTCAGTCGGAGAGGAGAAGCAGGTTGTTCCCAGGGCTGCCGTCCTGTGGGCCCAGTCCAATCTGGAATGTGTGCTAATTGGTGTGCATTTCTCTCTTTCCGCCCCAGGACAGCTTTCCAGCCCGCTTTGGAGGAGTCCATTTTGTCAACCAACCCTGGTACATCCATGCCCTGTACACGCTCATCAAGCCATTCCTTAAAGACAAGACCAGGAAGCGGGTAATGAAAATAAACACCCAATTGCGGGGGGGGGGGGGGAATGCGGAGGGGCAGGTACCGGACCCTCCTTTCAATTTCTCTGCTCCCTTCTCTCTCTTTCTCTCTCCCTCTCTCCTTAGTTTTCACTGTGGGTTTTCTGCACTCCCTGAGCCTTTGAGCCTCAGCTGGATTTTGCAAATGGCCTGGATTTAATCAATAATTTAGTAGAACTGGGTTATTTTCAGAGTCCCAGTGACAAACCAAAGGAAACTTTGAAGGCATGCAAATACCAGATGCCTGTTTTACTGTAAATGCTCAAGGGAGATACAGGGTCAAGCAGCTTCCCGCTCATGGAATATTTTAATAGCTAACATTTTGTCTTGCAAATGTATTATCCTGATGAAGAATGTTTACCATTTGTTTTTCTTCTCCATGGCTCTCAGGTCATAGCTGCTGGCTCCATCACCTTTGAGGCTGGGAAAGCATTCTTCACGAGAAATAATAATGCTCTTAGGAAGAAGGCTTTTAAAGTCTTAATTGCATCAGCTGATGACATTTAGGAGGCCAGCACCTTCGATCAGGGCTGGGGTTTTTCATGGCATTCTGATTAGCCGAGAGACTGAACATGGCTTCTGCACTCCCTCTGAAGCTCAGTCTCCTCATTTATAAGACAGGGAAACAAACCCGAAACCACAGAGCTGTTGGGTAATTTAATGAAGCAGGTAGCATATCGCCACTGACCTGGTAGAGACTCGGTGACTTTTATTCTCTTCCCCATTTAGCTCCCATTCTTGTAAACTTTTTTGATTTCAACTACCTCCTGGGTCAGGTGCACCACCTCTCAAGGGAATCTGGCCAGGGTCAGTCTTACAGCACCTCACATATGCCCCTATATCCAGGGAACCCCTTGCTGGGGAAGAGCCTGAGTATTCAGGAGGGAATGATGATATGAGGGACCTCCCCTACATACACACCCGCATACACACTCTGTATTGTCCCTAACTCCTAGACCTCAGATGCTTCCAGATCCTTAGGAAACACTGCAGCAGGGCATGGGAGGGGAAATTCTCCTGTCCCCAAATAAGCACAGAATTAAGAACTAAAACTCACCAGCCTAGGGAGGCAGGGACATTCGGAAGCATTTTGTAAACTGTCTAAGGGTCAGGACATAGAAGGGAGTTTCTGACACTCTGGGCACAGAACCGAATCTGACAGGTGAAGAATCCAGCCTCCTATCTGCTGAGTTCTTCCATCCCATAGTGCTGCAGGAGAGATGGCAGTTTCCATAGCACTCTTTGTCCTTTAACAACTGCAGGTGTTGGCTATTGATGGGAAAGCAAACTGGTGTGGCCACTCTGGGAAACAGTATGGAGGTTCCTCAAAAAGTTAAGAATAGAACTACCCTATGGTATACCAATTGCACTGCCAGGTATTTACCCAAAGGATAGAAAAATACTGATTTGGAGGGACTTGTGCACCCCAATGTTTATAGCAGCAATATCAACAATAGCCACATTATGGAAAGAGCCCAAATGTCCATTGATTAATGAATGTATATATGTGTATGTACATACAATACATATATTGTGTATATATGTGTGTGTGTGTGTATACACAATGGAATATTTCTCAGCCGTAAAAAGAATGGAATGTTACCATCTGCAATGACATGGATGGAGCTAGAGTGTATTATGCTAAGCCAAATAAATCAGTCAGAGAAAGACAAATACCATATGATTTCACTCCTATGTGGGATTTAAGAAATAAAACAGATGAGGATGGGGGGGAGGAAGTGAGAGGCAAACTATAAAACAGACTCCTTTTTAAAATGTTTATTTATTTATTTTGAGAGAGAGAGAGAGAGAGAGTGCACGTGTGCACAGGGGAGGGGCAGAGACAGAGAGACAGAGAATCCCAAGCAGGCTTTGCACTGTCAATGCAGAGCCAGACACAGGGCTCTGTCTCATGAAGTGTGGGATCATGACCTGAGCCCAAATCAAGAGTTGGATGCGTAACCAACTGAGCCACCCAGGCACCCCAACAGGCTTTTAACTATAGGGTTACTGGAGGGAAGGTGGGTGGGACAGGGGTTAAATGGGTGTGAGTATTAAGGAGGGTACTGGTGATAAGCCCTGAGGGTTGTATATAAGTGATGAATCGCTAAATTCTCCTGAAACTAATATTACACTATATGATACCTAATTGGAAGTTAAATTTAATTTAAAAAACTTGAAGCAAAAAAAAAATGAATATCACAAATAAAATTGAAAGTATAAAGAATTCAAAAATTAAAAAAATAACTGGAAGTGTTAGGTGGGTGGGTAAAAATATTTGCTCTAAACACCGAAGCTAATATTTAGCTCTAGCTTTTCCATGCTTCAAATACTGTAGTCCCTCCTGAAAAGTGTTTTTGCAAAAGCCAGAACATGTGAGTTTCTTCAAAAGCAATCATTCTTATTAAAATTGAGATCCCATGTCAGAAAATGTACATTGTTTTCTGAAGTGCTACCATATTCTTCTGAAGAATCTTGGCACTTAGCTTCTTGTCCCTTTTCTTTTTAAATGTTGCCATTACATCATAAATTACAATCAATACATCAGAGCAAGGTAGTAAGTATATGTGTCTGTTACAAAGGATATTGTAATATAGTATGCGGCGTAATTGATAATACTTTTATGGTATATTATTATGCTATATTTAAATGCTGTAGAAGTCACCTTTGTCTTGCAGAGTGGTTACCTGTGGTGTGCGTGTGTACACCTGTGTGAATATAATCAGTGCTCCTACACTTGGGTGACTCACATGCATTGTTCTTGCAACACAAAGTGTGGGAACCCTAAGTTCTCAGGCCGCAGTTTTCAGGTCCACTAAGAGAATTGAGAAGGCTTTACCTCATGTCCACACCACCCTGGGAGCTAGGAACATGTTAAAAGAGTGAGAAAACATCACCCCTTTTCCTGAGGACCCTTCTCTTCCCGTGGGGAAGTAAGACATAAATGAACAGATCAGAAAAAATAGAAGTCAGCAAATAATAGTTCGTCTTGAAGAACCAGAGTGTGCAGGTGCCTCTGGGACAGAATGAGAAAGAAGATTCCACTTGGTGAAGGCCTGGGAAGGATGGAGAGATGGGGGAGGGGGTACAGAGCGCAGGATGCCCTCAGGGGAGTGGAAGGAAGAGAGCACTGTGGGGATGCATGTAGCATGATTGGGGGTTTGCACGGTCCATGTCACTACCCTTTCTATCATCAGGGCTAATTAGGAGATTACTGTATGTGTAAATTTGGGCCATGGCCAAATAATACCCAATTTGTTCATAAACCTCATTTTTAAAGGACTATTAATTCAGCCCCTTTTCTGAGCAATAAATTAACATTTTATGAAGATTAAGCTGCAGACACAAAATTGAATGCCTCTTTAAACACGATGATCACCAGCAGCGCATCCAATTTGTCATTGCTAAATTGTGTCTAGGCTAAATAGTTGCTCACACATTTTGGATTTTTTGTTGATAGTTGTTTTTTCCTTTGCAGATTTTCCTACATGGAAACAATCTAAACAGCCTTCACCAGCTAATCCACCCTGAGTTTTTGCCCTCTGAATTTGGAGGGACCCTTCCTCCTTATGACATGGGAACGTGGGCCCGGACGTTACTTGGTCCAGACTACAGTGACGAAAATGACTATACTCACACTTCCTACAACGCCATGCATGTGAAACACACATCCTCCAATCTGGAGAGAGAATGTTCGCCCAAGCCGATGAAGAGGTAAGACCTGCATTGTCAGAGCCTCCAAGTCAGGGGTCAATAAGCATTTTTGATTTGGGCCTATTGTGGGTTAAGTAATTGAAGACCTCTATGGGCACAGGACTGAATAACATAAAATGAAATACATTCTCAGCTGACTTCCCTAGAATTGAAAGCAAATGGGGCTTGGCTGGCCCAGAAATCTAGTTATCTCTGTTGTATCAAAGAAACAGTTAAAGGCTGGACCTCGCTCATGTCCTGATTATAGTGCTTGTCGCTAGGGAGTCTGTTAACACACACAGAATGTAATCTTGTGCCTTTGAGACACCCTGGACTGAAAGAACAACCTGCCAGAAAACGTCCCTATCATCTGTGAATTTAGAACATTTGAAATGCTCATTTAGAAATTGAGCATTTGCCTATGAGCACTGATTGGCGCTGGGAACACATGAGTAAGAACAGAGACGTGCGGCTCCGGAAAAACCGTTGAGTAAGACTTTTGTCAACATATTTATAAAGTGGGTGACGTTGGAGCTAGGTTCTGAAGGATGAAAATCAGCCACCCACGCGTAAAAAGGACAAGGCATTCTAGGCAGATGGGATAGAAGGAGGCATGGAGGCTTCAGAAGGATGGGATATTCTGCTGTGGCAAACAGGTGTGCGAGGGGCGGGGGATGGGAGTGGGCATGGAATGAAGCTCTAAAGAATGCTGCATCCGGGAGAGCATTGCGTATCGTATTTAATGGAGTGCCTTGAAAGAGGGTTTTTTTTTTTAAAAAATTGATGTAAAAGTGAGTGCTTTCTCATTGTAAAAATTAAAACCTTATTTTTAAGGCTACAATCTCCTTGACCACTACCTTCAATCTCCATCCCAACTTTTCCCAGGGGTAACCATTGTTATCAGAGTAGGGTGGACCCTTTTCCATTCCATTTTCTGGATATTACCCGCATCTACCCACACCCGTAGAAAATATCTAATATTTTGTATTAGCTTGCTGGGGCTGCTGCAACAACAAACCACAAACTGGGTGGCTTAAGCGATAGAAATGTGTTTTCTCACAATTGGGTTGGTGTGTTATGGGACCTCTCTCCTTGGCTTGTTGATGCCTGCATTCTCCCCGTATCTTCACATGGACTTCCCTCTGTGTCTGCCTCCTAATCTCTTTTTACAAGGATACCAGTCATATAGGATTAGGATTCACCCTAAAGACCTTGTTTTACCTTAATTATCTCTTTTAAAGGCCCCATCTCCAAATATAGTCACATTCTGAGATGCTGGAGGTTGGAGCTTCAACAGTCGAATTTGGGGGACAGAGCACAGTGTATCTCGTAACATACTGCTGTGTGCATCTTTCTATGCCAGTAAATCTGGCCCCATCTCATGTTTTTTGTGCTGCATAGTATTCCAATACATGAATACATCACAGCTTAGCCATTTCCCTAGTGATGAGCATGTAGCCCATCGGAGTTTTTTCTCTATTCCACACGACAAGACTCAGTGAAAGTCCCTGATATGCCTCCTTCATTCTCACAGGAAGTTCCTCGGGTAAACTTGGAGCCTCAGAGTCGCTGGGTCAGAGAGTGTGTGTGTTTTCAATTTAGATCACACTGCCTGGTGGCCTTCATAAATGACAGCACTCATGGATCGTCCCAGCAGCATGTGTGAAAATGTCCTTTCCCTAGACTCTTCCTTTCGGACTTGATGTGATCCGAATTGAGTTCCAATCATCATCCTGTTAGCAGGACAATTCTATGTCAGTTTTGTTTTCATCTGTGTCTCCTCACCGGATATAGTTGAGCAGAGAAATGATGTAATGACATAGTAAGTCTGGGTTTTATGAGGATCATGGAATTCGCAGGGAAATATAGGCTAATCGGCATCAGAAGGCTGATGCGGGAGCTCAAGTCGGGGGGTGAGGGCCATAGCGAAGACCGAAGCAATGAAGACTGGCTGTACCCTGGAGGTGTTTGGGGATGGAGGGGTGTCGCCGTGAGAGCCTCCTCTGGAGAGCTGGGCTTACACTGCCGTCCTGCAGCAAGAGAGGAGGAGGAGTATCCACATTCCCTGCTCCGCTGGGATATTATATGCGCATGTCTGGTGAAGCCTCTCTGCTGAGCCCGGAGGGACCTGGAAACTCGCTCCCTCCCCAGGTTAACAGCTGACATTGTCTGGGAAGTGTTGGTCCTGGGAGCTGCGAAGCTGCCTTTGTGCATCCGCAGTAAAGGAACTGACCTTACTGGTACAGGTGAGATTGTCCCGCCCAGGTTCTGAGCTACTCTCCGGCCAGGCTAAGGCACAGGCATGGTTATAATGTAACAACTCACACTGTTGACGCCTTTCTGAACACTTTACGTGCATTAACTCTTTAAATCCTCACCATAACTGTATGAGAAAGGTGTTATCACTCTTCCCATTTCACAAATGAGGAAACAGACACAGAGAGGTTAACCAACTGTCCAAGGTCACACAGCTAGTAAATGGCCAAGCTGGGATTTAGAGCTGGGCAGCCTGGCTGCACACTCTGTGTTCGTGTCCTCTGTAAGATAAAAGCACACTGTCTGCTTTTCCTCATAATTTCTACCTGGACCTCTAGTGCCAGCCTTCTCTCTCTAATTCCTCCATGGGCAGGGACAATGACACTTCTGGCGGTTTGTCCCTATCTTATCTCTATAGACTTAGATAAATCCACCATACCTTCCGATTTGTTGGAATGTCCAAAGTCAGGTGGCATAAAATAGGAATCTGCCACTCTTTCTCCAGATAATCAGTTACGGAGTTACATCTCTTTTAGGTGACTAGCTATGTCCTGACTCCAAGTTCTGCTCAGAGTTGATGTTGAGGACCAGAGGAGGTGACAGCCTCCATTATTAGTGAGTTCTAGAAGGTAAAGCCTTTGTATAACATTTATTCACCTTACGTCCTCCTCAAGAATCTAACTCAATGTCCAACACACAATAGACACACAAGAGACACCCTGCTGCATATGAATGAGTTAGCACTGAATGAAAGCTGCTACTTCCAAAACCCATCCTTGGTGGCCTTGTCCAATTGCGTCAGCCAAACTGTCAACTCCTAGATGGAGAGAGAGCTAATTTCTCCTGGATTTCACAGACCCTCACTTACAGGATCTTACAGCCTAGTAGGGGAGATATTGCCCACAAATATAGGGGAGATATTGCCCACAAATAACTACAGCATCATGCAGAATGGAGGAAGTTCTATACAGGACATATAAGAACCTGCTGAAATGTCCTTTCATCCAGGAGGACTCTTAGAGAAGTCTTCAGGGACAAGGGTATGGCCGACCCAGGTTCAAGGTGTCCTGCCCACTCCTGCTCTCATAAGTGGTGGCACCCTTGAGCCTTTGCTTGGGGATTGTAGGCAGCAGCAGGATGGGCAGTGGGTAGACTGGTACCAGCAGTGACACTGGGAGGGACCCCCAGCTGCGGGACTGGCCTGTGGTCAGGTGCTTCGCTGATGGAGTCTGTGCTAACTGAGAAAATCACAGGGACAGAATTACAGACGCCATTCCTAGTGGCTGAGTCCTCAGAACTCGGAAGGACATGGGAAAATTGAAAACAGAATTGGAGACCTTAAAGGTCGTGTCTTCCAGCCTCCCACCGGATATGGTATCTGTTCTCCAGCCCAGGCTGCCAGCCAGCCTCAGTTTGCATTGTCCAGAGATGGGCAGGCAGCTAACAGGACAGCGTGTTCCCAGGAGCACAGTTTTCGGAGGTATCTCCTTGGTCGAAACCAGGTGACCTGGGTCTGTTCTGCAGGATAACGTTCCACCTTCTAACGGGTAGACACGGAGTCCCAATCACTGCCGCCCTAACTCCCACTGGGCTTCTGTGGACCGTCGTTGGAACCTAGTCACTATTTATGCTGTGGCGTCTGCGTTCCCGGTGGCTCAGAACAATGCTCTCTGGCACGCGTAGACTAAAAAATCTAAAATGTATAAACTTCTCAGTGAATTAGCGGTTCCAACTAGCCCTTTTTTTTTTCCAGAAAAGTTTCAGTCAATCCTCAAGCAGAAAAACTTTACAAAATTATTAGTTAAGATGGAAATTTTTCTAAACAGATTCTTTCAATTTTGATCTTTTAAGAAAATGATGCATTTGTAGGCTTTTGAGTGTGTAGCCTTCTCTGCTCCGGTACTAAATGATCCTGAGTTTTGCATTTTTAACTTCTTGTTTCTGCTTTTCATTTTACAAATCAGTCTATTTCCTTGCTTCCCGGCCATCAGTTGTCACTTTCTGTCCTTGAAACTATGTATGTCGGAAGCACTCTGTTTCCTCCTACCTGATTTACTACTGGAATACGTTTTAGGCTTGGAAAGTAGGTAGCCTGGCTTAATAAAACTGCCCAGCACGTAACAGTAAGTCAGCTTTGTAATAGTTATGGTTATTTGGACTGCAAATAAGGTACAACTCCGATTGGACCACTTTAAACGATATGGAAAATTTATTATTTCACGTAAAGAGAAGTTGCAGAGTGAGGTGACAGTAGTCTGTGTGTTCGAGAGCCTCAGCGGTGGCGCCTGTGACCCAGGCTCCTGGCCCTGCGTCCCACACGATGAAGACTCCTCAGGCGGGAGTGCACCCTGATTCACACGGGCTGATATGCCTCAACCACAGGGGCTTTTCCCCTCTAGGAAGGGGGAGGGCATGGCCTGGCGTTTCTACTTCATGCAGCAAGTGCGTGGTCTTTTCATCAGTGCATCGGTTTTGTGATATCTCTTTCACTTACTAGGCGTCGCTTATTAATTGCTTTCTGGCTGTAGTCTTTATCTCTGATAAAATAATTAAAACAGTTATAGATAGTATTTAAAAGGCACACACACACACACACACACACACACAGAAACGCCCTCTCTGGAACTACTGGTGGATGATTAGTCACTTTTGAAGTTATACCCAAAATATATAGATGTATATATTATATATGTGTACATATGCTGGGATATATATATATGTATATATATATATTTATATATACTATATGTTGCATATATAAACATGTACACACATATATGTATTGAAATATATACATACATATACATAGGTTTGGGGTATTTTTTAAGATTACTGGTAATAAACCTTAGGTAAATTTTATCCTAAGATCTGGATCCCGAGTAAGGAACTGGGGCCTTTTCCCGGAGCTGGAGGCGTCCAAGTGCACATTGCTCTGCAGCTGGGGTCGTTTGGAAGAGCACTGCTCAGCCCCTGTGCTCAGAGAGCACCCACCTCCTGCCCCCCCCAGCCCCCCCCCCCCGGGGTAAGGGGCCACAAATGGCCCAGGCTGCCTTGCTTTGTTCCTCTGTTGATGAGTCTCTCCTAAGGCCCTGAAGGCCGCTGTCAACATTGGAGCTGATGGTTTCGAAGAAATACAAAGCAGCTTTGCTGGCACTTCTGGGCAGAAGTGAAAGGGAGCGCTCCGACGAGCCAGGTTCTGTGCCTTCCAGAGGCAGCACCATGGCCAGCAAGGGGGTGTCTGGTTTTCCAGGCCTGGGGTGTATGGCCGCCCTGGGGTGGGGGCTGGTGCTACTTGGGACCGAAGAGGACTGGCATAGAAAGAAGGGGAATGGACCCGATCAGAACTGCTGTGTCCCTGCCAGGATGGGAAAGCGGGTGGCCTCCAGCCGGCAGCCAGGGACAGAAAGCTTGTATTTTACAAGCCTTTGAGGAGGCTCCCCAGGGCGGCAGCAGGGCAGGCGGCTTCTGTGCGCAGGTGCACGGCCTCCACAAAACTGTATGGAAAATATTAAAATTATAGACAAACATTAATTCCATCATTCCCCTTATCAGGACTTGTGGAATTTTAGAGCCAAGGAGTTCCTTAGAAGTCACCTAGGGGTCATCAGCCTTTCCGCTACCAAGGACCTCTTCTTTTGTGCTTCCCTCCACCCCCTGCCATGGTGTGTGTGTGTGTGTGTGTATATATATATTTTTTTTCTGTTTATATATATATATATATATATATAGAGAGAGAGAGAGAGAGAGAGAACATTGCGTTTATTAGGAAATTGCAAGCTCATGTTGCCATAATGTAATCCATGTTATTTCACAGAATTATCCTAAGATCATTAATTTTAATAAAAACAAATCTACTTACTATTTAATTTAAATTTTAGTCTCAGAGATGGTAAGTTCTATGTTTTGTGGCTTCTAAACAATAATGTAAAAATATCTGCCCCTCCCCTCGCCCATTCCTGCTTCTGTGAAGGCACAGTTTCATAGATCTCAGGCTTCCTGACTTTTAGTCTGGGGAATTTTCTGGACAGACATACAGAAAAATTCTGGAATTCTCCGAAAGCTGGGTGCCTTGCACAGGGCAGATATTCCACACATATTTGATATTTTGTCGATTGAAAAATAGAAGTAAACGGTACACAGAGGTGTCCTTTTGTTCCATTGGTGCTTAGATTTAAAACATATTTTTCTTCTTCTAATTACTAGAGCCAAGGTCCTGGGAAGTCTCACAGGCTAACAGACTGTGTTGCCCAAGTTATTTTATCATAGGAATTGTTCTGTATACTTGTCTCTTGGAGCCTAGGGTAGATTAACCCTGTGCCAGAGTTTGAAATGGATAATCAGGAGCTGATTTAAGTTCACGGAGACCCAGCTGGTCTGAACGTTGGCAGACAATTTTCGTCCTCGTTGTTTTCTGGAAGTCCCTCACATGTGCTCAGATGCACCAATCTGCATTTTGATCTGGGCTCAATCTACCATACAAGGAAGAGGAATATTATCTTTTCTAAAGTCTTAAATTGCAGTGTCTTTAATTTTTTTAAGTTTATTTCTTGAGAGACAGAGAGAGAGAGCAGGGGGAGGGCAGAGAGTGAGAGAGAGAGAGAGATGGAGAGAGAGAGAATCCCAAGCAGGCTCCGCACTGTCAGTGCAGAGCCCAATGCAAGGCTCAAACTCATGAACCATGAGCTCATGACCTGAGCCGAGATCAAGAGTTGAACACTTAAATGACTGAGCCACTCAGGCGCCCCTTGTACTGTAGTCTCCTTGGCTCATTAATTTCCCCAAAGCTACTCATGTCTCAGGACTGGAAGAGAAACTCCAAGCCTGATGATAGGGGAACAATGGCTCCTTCTCAGAAGCCCAGAAGTTACCATAAGTAGAAAAGCATGCTGTACTTCCCTGGTGGAGCAGGTGTGCTGCCTGGAGTTATCACTACATCCAGCCGCCCGTGGGAACAGAGTCAGCATGAAGAAAAGCAGAGCCAGAGTGGCTTTGAGGACAAACAGAGAGGGGTTCTAACCTGCAGCGCCCAGGGCAGGCAGCAATGGCCACGCCACCCTGGCCATATCTATCCAGCAGGTACTTGCTGAGCGCCTCCTCTGTGCTGACCACAGACTTTCATGGAATCAAAAGATCAGCGTCAGCATAGTGCCTCAGTGCAAAAAGTAACAACATTGCACCATTCATGAACATGAACACAATCACAACATTTTGGTTATTGATTCCGTACCAATGTTCTAAGTTGGCCTGACATAGCAAAGATTCAGGGGACTTCACTATGCATTTACATTTAAAGATGTTTGTCTCTAGGTTTTTTTCAAATGTGTGTTTATTTATTTTGAGAGAGAGCAAGAGAGGAAGGGGCAGAAAGAGAGAGAGAAAATCCCAATCAAGTTTCACATCCAGTGCAGAGCCCGGCATGGGGCCCATCCCACAACAATGAGATTATGATCCCAGCCAAAATCAAGAGCCAGATGATCCACAGACTGAGCCACCTGTATGCCCCTCCAGATTTTTGGTTTTTGTTTTCTAGCTATGTGATAACAGCATTCATGGAGTCAAAAGAGTCAGTTTTTGGAATTTGCAGGAATGCCTGAGTTAGTATTTGGTACAGCCTGATCACAAACAAGGTTTGGTTGATATATGTAATAACTCCCACTTTGTTTATTTATTAAAACTTCAGCACTTCTCAGGGATCCAGACAAGTATTTATAGAGGAAGAAATCTACACAACCCAAGCTGCATCTCCACCCACACCAGTGAAGAATGGCCCCAACCTTCAGAGGAATGACCCACCCTCATCTACACTATATGCTAGGCAGTTGGAGGGGCTGATGCTTTGGGGTCTTGGCCAGCTATGCTGTATGGTAAAATTATATCTGATCCTTTTGATCAAATGTCTCCATCTTTTTTCCCTAAACACTTCTGGAGGAAGTGAGGAAGATATTATAAAGACATAGTGAGCCATCTGATTTGGGAGAAAAGGAGAAGCTAGGGAAATACCTGGGTCTTGTTCAGATTTCTGAGCCAGAAGGAAGTTTTGGTCCCTGCCTGGGAGGTATAAGTCAGTTTAACTGTTTTGAGCTGTCAATAGAATTGGCTGTGACCTGGGCGATCTTCCAGCATGCAGTCCTCTTTTTATAGGGTGAAAGTATGCATTTGCTGGGTAACTACTCATTTCCGGCAGAAGAAATACATCATCAAGAAATACAACTCAGAGGAAAAGAATGAGTGGTGGCACTCTGGAACAGGGCGAACCTTGTCTTCCCAGAAGCCAGGGCCAAAAGGGTGTGTTTTGCTGTGTGGCCTAGGAACAGATGTTACATCTGGATGTTACTTTCAATAAAATCACATAATGCACCATTCTTAATGAATGGCCCACATTCTCCACTGCCCTCTACATTGTCTTGTGACTAGTTTCCAGTTCAGAGAAATTGAACTTCTTAGTGTCAGGGTGTCACTCACTCCTACTCAGGGAGCTACTATCTGAGATGTCACCACTTCCAGAAGCAAAGACCTCTTGGGTAAGCCATGTTGGTTATTGGATGCTGGACAAGAATTCACGGACGCTGACAAGAATTCGTTAACATTTCTTAAGGGACAAAGAAAAATGGCTGCATAGTCTCGTCACTACTTGTGTGTCTGGCTGAGATGGATTTCCTGCTTTTTCTACAGCTTTCTTTTCTGTGGCAGAATTGAAGGGGGGCATTTCCTTGCAAGCACATCCTATATCGCCATCTAACATCAGAGTGAAAGGAAATCTATACAATGAATTTGGTCAATAAGAGAATGAATAGGACTGGATAAAATGTTGTATACACGGGCATGTTTTCTCTTCTTTTTTTAAAAGAATGACTTGAAAGATTAGGAGATAAAGAATTTGAAGCTGCTGGCAAAGCAAGGAAGTAGAGTTGGCTTCGAGAAGAACAAACAGATGTGGCCACACTGACTGTGTAGTTTCAAATACTGTTTGATTGCTCTTGAAGTATGTTCTTGAAACGATTCTTATTTACCGAAGCGCCACCGTCAGATGCAGCTAGTTGGAAAGGGAGTTGCAGTCTGGGCAGGAAAAACAAAGAACATTTCTTCCTTGTGAACATATTGCTGTTGATAAACAAGTATTTTTGCCGGATTCTATTAAGCGGATGCTGTTTGTGCCTAACATCTAGCCCGCAATGAATCTTGCTTATAAGCTTTAATGATCATGTGGATGAAAACAAATATTTGACATAAGACGTGATCGAAATCTCTTTGCTGTGTTGTTCTTAAAAATGATGTGCTGCTTGCATACAGGACGACAGTGCCCATTTAAGAACCTAGGGGAAACCTTGCTGTACATATCATTTGGACTCAAGGTGTCCAAACTGTAGTGTGGGGGGTTTTATGTTGAGGTCACAGAAGAGCATATTTGAGCTTCCAGCATCTCACTGGAAACTCCTTCATGGCCCCACTTCAGCTGTGGCTGTTGTGTTCCTGTTATTATGGTCATCAGCCCCAGGGAGTCCTGCTTCCCATTGCTCTGCTACTCTTCAAGATGGGCCTCTGGGGGGCGTGCCCATGGTACTGCATCCTAAGTGTGGCCGACTTGCTTCAGTGTTGTGACTCGGTGACGTTTGTGGTTACACATTTTTTTGTCTAGTGATCTTTTCTTCTCAATTTTCCCTTATCAGAGTAGACATGGGTTCTGATCACGTTCTTCTTCTGATTTTTCTGTTTATATGACCTTGGGTAAGTCATTTACTCTCACCGAGTCTTGGCTTTTTCAAGTATAAAGTGGCTGTAACCTCAGGGGGTCACTGTCAGGATCAAAAGGCAGCAGGATGAGAAGTCTGCGAAGCACTAAAGAAGAGCAGTACGATAAACGGCACCTTTCGGGGGCACTTGGGTGGCTTAGTCAGTTGAGCATCTGACTTCAGCTTAGGTCATGATCTCACAGTTTGTGGGTTCAAACCCCACATCGAGTTCCATGCTGACAGCTCAGAGCCTGGAGCCTGCTTCAAATTCTGTGTCTCCCTCTCTGCCCCTCCTCTGCTTGCTCTCTCTTTCTCTCAAAAATGAATAAACATTAAAACAATAAAAAATAAAAATCCATAAGGATTTCCATGTTGTTAGAGTTTTGATTTCTTTTCCAATGGAGGTTTCTCACTAACAATGAAAATTCCCAACCCCTTAATAGAGAGGCAAGCAGCAATTGGTTGTAAGGGCTAATGGAGGGAGATACCTTGACTGGAAGTCAGATGGACACTAGTTATTTCCCTCTTCTTTGCCTTAATTTATGCACGGGACCAGTATTGGGCCTTCTGTACCCTTGTTGCTTAGAAGGTGCCCAGGCAGAGTGAGTGCAGGGCACAGAAGGCGAAGCCAAGGAGAGGGGGAAATTAACAACACAGACACCCCTGCCTCTTCCTCCCTGTCTGCTCAGAGGATCTCACCTTCATACAGCCCTGATTTCCCACTCTCCACCCCAGGCAGTCTCTCTGCCTGCCTTCTTTGTCTTTATACACTTTTACTGGTCTTTGCTAATGCTCTCCTTTCTCTCCATCCCCTATAATCCTAATTGTTATTCATCCGGTACTGAGTGTAATCTTTACAAATGGTGATGATGCTACTCTTTTGCCCAATGGCTTCCAAACACCTCCTCTTGGTCTGCTGCATCCCATAAAGGCTGCTCTCCCTCCTCACAGGCCTGGCTGCCCTGGCCTCTGTCACCCACTCAGTACGCCAGGCTGTGTCCTGCTCCTGAGCCTCCCCTGCTGTGGGATGCTCTTCCACTCACTTGTGGCTAATTCCTCAGTCATCAGGTCGGGCTTCTCCAATTACTCCTCTGAAAGGACTTCTTCACCCTTCCCATCTTGCTATTCTCTATCACTGAACTGTCTCCTTAACAGGGACCACAATTCCATAATCACATATTTGTTGGTTTTATTTATGTATGCAATCTCTCTCCTGTACATTGTTAACTCTCTGTGGGCGGGGATTGTGCTATTCCATTCACCAATACGTATCTCGTGTGTCACATATCAGATGCTCAGTACATATTTCGTGAGGAAGTGAGGAAGGGGAAAGGGAGAGAGGAAGAAAGAAAAAAGTAGAAGGGAAATAGCAAAGAAGGAGGGTAAAAAACATAGGAAGTAAGGTGGGGAGGGAGGGAGGAAGGCAAGGAGGTAAGTAGAAAGGAAGAAAGGAAGGAAATGTATGACGGCAACTGCCGTTAAGAATGGGTGCTTTCTAGAGTGACCAGAAGATTGTTGCCGACCATCCATAATAGAGTAAAACAGTGACATGGTCTTTGTGATCAATGTTTGGTTAGAATTTGAAATTGTTTCTGAGGTTACCAATCACTACCTCCTTAGTCTTATTATTTCTCCTAGTTTCCATGAATAACTAATACAATACTTCTTGTCTTTTTGAAGGCTTTATTCATTTATTTATTCAACAAATATTTACCGAGTACCTATTAGGCATCATGATATAGTACAGGATAAACGTGGTTAAAAGACCAGAATGTGCAATCAGATTTTAGGGGTTTAAATTAGTAGTCATGTGGCCTGGGCAGTATCTCTCTATGGTCTTGTCTCCAAGAGGGTTAGTAATAGAAGTGCCTTATTATTGTGCTGTGAGGCACAATGAAACAAACATAAGTGTTAGCTGCTGACGATAGCATGGTTATCTCCTGGCCTGAGTCCATAATGTGTTAAGGGAGACAGACTTTAAACACATTATTATACAAAAGGCTGTTTCATTAACACTATGACAAGTGTTTTGAAGAATTCTGGCGTCCCATGAAGGTGCCTAACAGGGTCCCAGCCTGTGGTGGGACCATAGTGGTGGTCAGAAAAGGCTTCCCTGAGGAGGTCACACATAAGCTGAGGCTTGAAGGATGAGAGACAGAGTTTTCCACAAAAGAAGGAGTGAGGTGGTAACAGAAGTCCTACTGGAAGGGGCAGGGCCAGTTATAGGAACGACTGTTTTTTAACAATTATACGATATTTTAATTTTTTTTACATTAAAAATTCCCATGGGTACCTGAGCGGCTCAGTTCTGACTCTTGATATCGGCTCAGGTCATGATGTCGCAGTCGTGAGATTGAGCCTCGCAGTGGGCTCTGCACTGACAGTGTGGAGCCTGCTTGGGATTCTCTCTCCCTCTCTCTCCCTCTCTCTCTCTGCCTCTCTCCCTTTCTCTCTCTCAAAATAAATAAATAAACTTTTTAAACTCTAGAGATCAGGACATGCTCTATAATTTATGACCTCTCAGACTCGATGAAATACAGGATTTAAAAAATAAACCAAAGACATCACAAGTGGAGAGCGGAAAGTAAGGGGATGGATGGCTGAGGAGGAGGGCGGGGCCTGCTGTGTAGGGCCACATAGGTCTTAAAAAGGATATTGGACTTATGAGCAGTGGAGAGGTGTAGAAGGATTTTAAGCAGAGAAGAAATACGAATATGTTGAGTTTATTAAAAATCTCACTCTGTTGTAAGAAGATTGAGATGAAGTGGGAGAAAGTAAGAGCGAGGAGACCATCCAGGGCTCCTGAGACAGAGTCGGTGAGAGATGATGGACACTTGGACTATGGTGGTGCGACAGGGTCAGAGAGAAGAAGACAGACTCAAAAACATTTGGAGGGTAGACTGAGACCTAACAATCAAGTGGTTATGGGGAATAAATAAAAGATTTTTCAGGAATGACAGGAAGTCCCTGGCATGTGAACCTCGATGTAGAGCAATCCCATTTGCCAAGACAGGGAACTCTGGAGGAGGGGCTGTGGGAGAGCACCTCCCTTCTCTGGGGGAGAAGGTTATGAGCTCAGGTTTGCATACAGCTGGTGTGAAGACTTATGTGACATCTAGTTACTCTAGTCACATAGGTGGTTGCATATATGGTCTAAAGCTCATAAAGGATTCTGGAATGAACATAAATTAGGGACTCAAAGGCACAGAGAAAGGAATGCATGCCATAGGAATGGAGAACTCCAGAGTGAGCATCCAAAGTGGTAGGAGGTATCCCAGATGTATGGTGTCCCTGAAGCCCAGGGGACAGAGTAAAGTTTCAAGGATTGTAGAGTGGTCAACTCAATTGACTGCTGCTAGATACCAATCAAGATGAAGCCTGAAAGGTGTCCATTTGGCCTCGTGACTTGAAGGTCATTGGTAGCCTTAGCAAGAGCTGTAGTGGAGTCACATGGGTGGAGGTGAGATTGCAGCAGGCTCAGATGCAGACGGGAGGTGAGGATCAGAGACAGAGAATAGAAGCAATTATTGTGTAGCATTTGGCTGTGAAGGTGGAGATCTTTGAATCTCGAGAAGTATGTGAGATTTTTACTATAACTTTTGTTTTATTTTTCTTTTCTTCATTGTTGTCTTCCTCTTCTCTTTATCCTTTTCTTCACCTTCTTCCTCTTTTATTGAAAATGGGGAGGGGGGGATATTTCAAGGTTAATGGCACAGATTCAGTAAAGAGAGGAGTAAATAGTAAGCTAATTAGTAACCCTCACCAAGCAGGTGAGATGGGTTAGGACCTAGAACCTAAGTGAAGTAAGTTTCTTCTTTTTCTTGTTGAGGAGGATCCCTCAGTGGTAACCAGACAACTGAACGTGGTGGCCAGAAGCTGGGGGGCTTTGCTCACACGGGTCTGTTGGCTACTATTTTCCCCAGGAAGCAGGCAAGTCCTACCAATGAGATCAAAGTGGTGTGCAGGGGGTGGTTTGGGTAAGGTGACATGGGTGGATTAAAACTTGTGGCAAACTGGGGAGGGCTTGAAATTGCTTTGGGAGGAAATGTAGCAGGTGTAAGACAGTTTGGGGGGTGGGTAGGAGAGGTGCTAACGAGTGTACCGTGACCTCCACACGACCGGGTAGTGTGAGCTGCATTCCTCATCAGCTCCCAGGCTGACCTGAACAAACCATATTGTTGGGTCCATCTGAGTCTAGGACTCGCTGGATTTTATTAGGTAGTTCAGCGTATGGCCAAGAGAAAGATTAAGGGCTCGACCATGTAGTCTCAGTTTGTAGGGAGGGAAATGCAGCTGGGAGGGGCCTTGTGCGTAAGGAGGCATGGGGGTTGGCCAGAGAGGGCTGTAAGGAGACAAAGACATCCAGTCACTGACCAGAATGTGCAGGAGTCCATCACCTTGTCACTGGACATGTAAGAAAGAGGAGAAATGGTGGAGTGACACCTCGGAGGGCGCCAGAGGAGACGGGAACAAGACTGCAGGCAGGGCTTGAGCTCTGCAAAGGGGTCCTCGGTGGGGCAGCTAGCAAGCTTGCTGTTTACATTCTCAGGGCCTCTCTCAGAGGCAGACCAAAAACAAATGTCCAGTGCGTACTCCTTGAATGAAGAACGAATGAAAGAACAGAGGTCAATATTAATAGAAATATTTTCATCGGAATTCACCTACCTTGGGTGTTTATACTTCTGGTGAGCCTTTGATGTTTGACTAAAATCATAGTTCAGCCCATCGATCTGGATGCATTATAGTAAAATCAGACTTTTGCATTATTTTGCAAGTCAGTCAGGACCTTACATTTGAACCAAAGTAAAGCAATAATCCAAGTTAAAGCACAATAATTCATTATGTAGCTTGAACTATAGACGGACATAAAGCAGCTTCCACGTTGAAAAATAGATCGAATGAAATGCGGCGTTGCAAATGGAGGAATCGGGAAGGTTTCTGTGGCCCTGGGAAGGGCACACTGCTTTCCTGCTCCTCGTGCAGGGTAGAGTGAGGCGGGGTAGCTGGTTCCCACCGCAGGTACACGAAGCTCCTGGAGGAGCGTCCTTACCCCGGGCTTCTTCATCACACCACCTGATTCATCTGCTTCCCAGCACTTCTCAGCTTCCAGAATGTCCCATCTGCTTATGTTCCATTGTCTGTGTCAGCCCCCCCCCACCTCTGCAATCAAGGATCCTCTGACTGGGTCCATCCTGTGGCCCAGCACCCAGACTGATGCCCAGCTTCGAGAAGGCATGGTTCTGACTTGACTACCGAGTCTTGGCAACCCCTCTTGAATGTCTGTACAGCTCCAGAGGTGACACACAGAGGTTGTTATATTAACTTCCTTCTCTTTCATGTAAGTGCCTTGAAGCCAGAGATTTGTTTTCTTTCCTGAGTTAGCGTATAGCGTGCACTCAAAACTTGTGGAAGAATTTATTGTATGACATAGACACTGACAAGTGTGACGTGGAAAAGCGGGTCGGCCTCAGTTCCCCAACTTGGAATTTCTGAAATGTTTTCCTGCACCCCTCCCCCAATAATCTTTCAGGTATGAAGACAGATATTCCTAAACTGAAAGCTATTCTCTATTAAGCATTATTATCCTCTAACAAGTAAAACATTTCATGAACTCTTTTAAGTCTTTAAGATATTGAGTAAACTAGGGAACAGAATCAAGAATGTGGTTTGAATGAGCCGCACCTGGCAAATGCTTACAGCCCTTTTTGAGCTAGATGGAAGCAGGCTTCCGCAGTGCTGGCTTTGGAGCAATGCTTTCTTTTTAAAATTTTTAAAAATGTTTACTTATGAGAGAGAGAGAAAGAGAGAGAGAGAGAGAGCACATGCATATGAGTGGGGGAGGGGAAGAGCGAGGGAGACAGGGAATCTGAAGCAGGCTCTAGGCTCTGAGCTGTCAGCACAGAGCCCAGTGTGGGGCTCGAACCCACAGACCGTAAGGTCATGACCTGAACCAAAGTCAGGTTGAGACTGAGCCACTCTGGCTCCCCTGGAGCAATGCCTTAGAATTTTAACTTGTATATAAAGCACAGGATCTTGTTAAATGAGCTTCTGATTCCTTAGGTCTGGGGTGCGCCTGAGAATCTGCATTTCTAACCAGCTCTCGGGTGGTGCCCCTAGTGCTGGTTGGGGGACCCCGCTTTAAGCTGCAAGGTCTTGAGTTGTAGGATTTCCCCACAAACCAGGGTGGATACTGATGTTCCTGGATTTGTCCCGAACCTTTTTGAAAACTGAGCCTTTTGGGTTTTCGAAATTAAAAAATATATAGATTTTTAAAAATAGATACCTTTTAGAAATAGATTTAAAATAGATCAAAATAGATTATTCTGCCCGTGTTATAAATAAAGTGCCTCAAGTACACAGAGGCTAAATAACTGAGCCCACATTCCAGGGCTAGTAGGTGGAAAAGTGTTTTAAATTTAGTTCTCTTCTTTCCGAGTCAAATGCTCTGTCTCCTTTATCACAACTGTTCTCAGGCTATTTGTGTGTTCATTCCTTCATTCATTCCACAAAGGTTATAAAGCACCTTTGGGCATGGGGGGTGGTTTGCCTTTGCTCAAATTGCTGCAGCTGTGTTGTATATCAGTCCCAATTTCTGCCAGCCCCAATTTCTACCCTGTCTTTAAGACCCCGTTGAAAAGCAACTTACTCCATCACACTTGCCGTGTCCTGTCCCCAAACCCCATTGTGAGTGGGGAAGAAACAGACATCAGGAAGAAAATTGATATTCAGGCTCATACAGTAATATCAAAGAAGATCCATGAATATACTGTCATTGGGACCCATGAACATACTGCCATTTGACTTAGAAAATAGACTTGTATGAGAAGGTAGTTTCTATCGAGAACACCAGCCAACCTTTTCAAACTCAGAGCAAGTGAGTCACCCACATTCTTGACAGCTTTTGGTATTTCTCTACCTGCTTCAGAACATTATATCCTAGTTCTACCAAAGTAGCTCCTCTGAGGGTGTGCACCACCAATTTCAGAGGGAGGAGAATAATTAGGAACAATTAGCAATGCTCTGGAGCTGACTGGCAGCTCTCTGTGCCCGTCTGATTCTAATGAAAGGTGACTCCATTCAAAGCAGCTGCACGCACCTGCAGCCATTTGTGGCGATGCTATTTTCAGTTATGACTACGAGTAGAAGAAAGCTTCTCCAGAAATATCTGCATGTGAAACACATATTATTTTAATGCTCCTGTGACCATCGCAGAACACCGGAACCAAGCCATTCCTCGAAACTTGGTAAACCTCCACACACAGAATCTGAAAGATTGCAAGGTCAGCTGACTGGTTCAGGTATAGACTGGGTCCGAAGACGTCTATAGGCCTCACTCGGACACTTGGGGGTCCTTCGTAGGACTTGGGCTCAACAACACTACTTATGACCTTGAAAATTCTCACACTTCAGGTGCCCCAGGGTGACTCCGCTTAAAGGAGTTCTTAAGTAAATTGCTCCGTAAAGTTAAGATTCTTTTGTAACTTAAATCATCCGCTCCATATCTATTTTCTAAATGTGCAGCTTTGGCTTTCTTCAAGTGGGCAGACTTGGGCTATCTCTGTCATCAAACAAGTCAGAGTGTCAGTTGTTCATGCTCAGAAGATCATACTCAGGGAAGTGTCAATGGAAAGATAAACCCTTCCAGTGTAAATCATTTCTTCTTGAAAGAGCTCCAAGCACTTTATTATATCTCTTATCTCTCATAGCCCTGTGCAGCAGACGGTAATATGATCTCATTTTACAGCCAAGGAGATGGGAGTTACTCTAACAGGAACGCATAGCTTCGTAAAGAGCGATAAGCCCCTTTGTAAATAAACAAAGCAGGATGTCCACTTGCAGCTCCCAGTGTCCACCACGACGCTCCTTGGCTCCCTTCTCCTGTCCCTCCCTTCCTCTCTATGTCCTGATGGGTGCCTGAGTCTTCTGGTGGCTGAGCTCTGTTCTCCGTGACATCTAATCTGCTTGCTTGCTCCAGCCTACTGGACTTGCCCTATCGACCAACTGCACGTCTGTATAAGAGTTCCCAGCTATTTGCATGAATGCTGTACATTTAGTAGAAAGAATTTTGAAGTATCGTAAAATACCCCGCTGGTCATTATAGATGAAGATATACCAACATAACCTATATTTCCAGGAACACTTTTTTTCCCTGAATGAAGTTCTGCTATTTTCTTTTCTGATTTCATTCACTTGCCTAACATCACTGTTTTTTTTTTAAATAGACGATTGGTTACATTTGGGTTCAGATTCTAGTTCCACAACTAACTAGGAAAATCTTGAGCAAATTAATTGGCCTTCTCCAAGGACCAGTTTCTTGATCTGCAAAATGGAATTCATGATACCCACCTCAGAAGATTATTGCGAGAATTAAACAGAGATAACGAAGGCTTAAGTACTACTTCGTGCAAACCCCCACACGAAGTGTTTGATAAACAGTTGTGGTGGTGGGCGATGGTGGCGACAATAATTATAACCAGCTGCGGAGATGGGAAACTCTCCTGTAGGTGATAATTCTAAAAATATCCAAATAAAGCATGTGTTGAAATCATCCCTTTCAAAACATCGTCGGGCAGATTTCAGATGTGGCCAAGAAGAGTTACTGAGCACAGAGTGGGATCTTTGTGCACACTGGAACATCCTCGGTGGCTGGATTGGGTGCTAGCACCCTCTGCAGCACGAAACTGCTATCTGAGCACAGATCCTGTGCAGCGATAAGATATTTTAAATAAACGAAAACACGTCAACAATGACTCGGGAAACTAGTTTTTTTTTTGTTTACAAATAGTTTATTGTCAAATTAGTTTCCACATAACACCCAGTGCTCATCCCCACAAGTGCCCTCCTTCATGCCCATCCCCCCTCCCCCTACATCCATCAGTCCTCAGTTTTTGTCAGCATTCAAGAGTCTCTCATGGTTTGCCTCTCTCCCTTTCCCCCACCATTTCCGCCCTTCTTCTCCCCCTTGTTCCTCCGTCAAGTTCCTCCTAATCCTCCTATACGTGCAAACATATGGTATTTGTCCTTCTCTGCCTGACTTATTTCGCTCAGCATAACACCCTCAAGGTCCATCCATGTTGCTACACAGGCCAGATTTCATTCTTTCTCATTGCCGTGTAGTATTCCATGGTATAGATAAACCACATCTTCTTGATCCATTCGTCCGTTGATGGACACTTAGGCTCTTTCCATGTTTTGGCTATTGTTGAGAGTGCTGATATGAACATTGGGGTACATGTGCCCCTGTGCATCAGCATTTCTGTATCCCTTGGGTAAATTCCTAGCAGTGCTATTGCTGGGTCCTAGGGGAGTTCTATTGTTAGTTTCCTGAGGAACCTCCACACTGTTTTCCAGAGGGGCTGTACCAGTTTACATTCCCACCAACAGTGTAGGAGGGTGCCCCTTTCTCCACATCCTTGCCAGCATCTCGTGTTCTCTGATTTGCTCATTTTAGCCACTCTGACTGGCGTGAGGTGGTATCTCAGTGTGGTTTTGATTTGTATTTTCGGGAAAGTAGTTCTTAAGTAGCACCCGGTGGATTTGAATGCAACATTTAGAAGCTTACAGAAGTAGAAAATATTTCCCAAAGATCACTGTCTTTGACTCTTGAGATCTACATGTGTGAGTCACATACTAACTTCAGGAAAGGTCTTCCATGCCTGGCCAGCTGTTGTCATTTTTAGCATTTTCACGCTTTTCTAGAAGGAGGTGAAAACAAATGTTGAGGTAGAGAAGTACTTAGACTATTTGAGTCAATTAGCTTTAAGTCTGAATTGGAGAACTGTGAAAAGTGCTTTTCAAGATTTAATGGTTTTTAAGAACAAATGGTGATTCTAACCCAGTCTGGTGGAGTTCTTGGGAGTCTTGGGGCTGAATATAGCACCTCATCCAAAATGATTATTTTACAGGCGAAGAATGTGGGGCCACAGAAGCTGAGTGAGGCACTCCATAGAGCCCAGCACGAGTCAGTGATGCAGTGATGAGCAGAGGCACTGAATCCCTAGCCAGCTCTCTTTCATCAGCTCACGTCTCCCAGGCCACTGACAATGAACAACAAAAAACATCTGTAGTCATAACGTCAAGTTAATAGTAATTTTGCTATATGTGCAGAAAGAACTTACCTCTTTTTAATCAGATAGTTACAATTTCTTTCTAAAATTTTTAAAATATCATTTATTCATTTAGAGATCAAATAAAGGTATATGTTAGTCTTCCTCTAAATGATGGCAAATTAATGGAGTCTAAATTAATGAAGTTTCTTTCTAGTTAGGGTTCAAGCAACAACAGTGATACTCAGTAAACAGTTCTTGTGTCACATGGGACCTCGTGTGTGTGTGACAAAGGGAAGAGTAAATGAATCAATGCATGGGGGCGCCTGGGTGGCTTAGTCAGTTAAGCATCCCAGTTTCGCTTAGGTCATGATCTCGCGGTTCGTGGGTTCGAGCCCCGCGTCGGGCTCTCTGCTGACTATCGGCTCAGAGCCTGGAGCCTGTTTCAGTCTGTGACTCCCTCTCTCTCTGACCCTCCCCTGCTCACGCTGTCTCTCTCTCTCTCTCTCTCCTAGAAATAAATAAAACATTAAAAAAATGAATCAATGCATGGAATGAGCTTAGAACAGTGGTTATTGGCAATGGCATATAATAATGTTGCTGAGGCCCTTTAAGATGGCTATGAATTTCTTTTTCTTTTTCTTTTTTTTTTTTTATGGTTCATGTATTTGTTCTGAGAGAGAGAGAGAATGTGAGTTGGGGAGAGGCAGAGGGAGAGGGAGAGAGAGAATCCCAAGCAGGCTCCGTGCTGTCAGCGTGGGTCTCAATCCCATGAACCCTGAGATCATGACCTGAGCTGAAATCAAGAGTTGGACACTTAACAGACTGAGCCACCCAGGTGCCCCTAAGATGGCTCTGAATATTTAAATGAGGATTAGAGCATTATTCTGGACTCACCATAAGCATGATGGAGTAAATAAAGCTCTAGACCAATGCTGCTCAATAGGAATAAAATGTGAGCCACCTTTGTAAAGCTATTTAAGATGTCTTCTAGCACATTACAAAAGTCAACAAGTGCAATCAGTTTTAATGTTTTATCTACTCCAATACATAAAAAATTTCAATATGTAATTTTTAAAAGTATTAATGAGATCCGTTACGTTCTTTTTTAAACACTGTCTTCAAAATCCAGTGTATATATTACCTTTACAGCTGATCTCAATTCAGACTGGCCTAATCTCTGGTCCTCAGGAGTCACGTGCGGTTAGGGCTCTGTATTAGACAGTGTTGCTCTGCTCCTATTTACTTGTGAGCCTAATTTCACAAAAGCAATGGCTTCCATCCTTTCAGAAGGTGGATGTGGTTTTTCTTGGCTCGTTCTTCCTTGTTATAAGATCAGTAGTCAGTGCCCAAGCCCATCACAGCGAAATAGAAATACATTATACATTTAAATTGAATTATAATGCATAAAGACAAGCACTACGCTGAAGGTTTAGCTCACTCTAAAAATAGTTTACTTCAAAAGTAATAGAATATTTTTATTGGATCAGTTTCTTTATATTTCCAGTTCAGTAAATTGTGACAAACTGCATTGCCAGAGTAGAGGGAGGTTTATTTATTATTTCTTCACTTTGATGGGGAAAAGGTTTGCTGCTTTATGCGAGAAATACTTAGGCTTATCTTTTAAAAAATGATTTATTGATTTATGCTTCATGATTTGTTTGGTTCAGTAAACATTAATTGTTTCCCATGAGCATGATCACGTTGCCTGCAAGAATGATTTTGATTATGAAAAGCTAGCTAAACATATGTCTTACAAATATTCCTTAAACTCCTTATCAAGGACATTATTGAAGGCATTGTAGTAGAAAGAAGTAGAAGGCAAAGTAGTCGAAAGAATTTCATATTGCTTCATGCAATATTTTTGAAATGTTTGTTCTTCATTTAGTGTTAGGTTACACGATGCATGAGTATACACAGTTCTTTCTTGTAAACTTTACAATGAAGCGATTTGAACTTTGTGTTGAATCCATGCTTTGGGGCTCAATTTATAAAAGAGCTCAATGTTCCCAGACCTTAATTTTCTTATCTGCAAAAAGGGTAGGGGAAGAAGAACTAAAAATGAATGGGCACATTTAGCTAAACACTACATGTCTCAATTCATCTAATCCTCTTCACTCCCACCTTACATGGTATCATACCTCCATTTTACACAGAAGAGGTGGAATTTGCCCAAGATCACAAAGCCCGTGGTGAAGCCATCATTCAAGCCCAGGCTGGAGCTCCCAAGGGAAATTTCCTTGATACTTCGAACTACAGGGAGAAAAAGAGCCTTAATAAAATTACTTAGAAGAATTCTTTAAAGATACATTTTTTTAAAAAAATATTCTTTCTGTTTCAAGGTCCTTATATAAGCTCATTAGGATATTGGGCAGTTCTGTGCTATTCCCCAGAACCAAGCCCATCCTTGACTTTAAGACGTAAAGGATAATGGAATCTTCCCGGTGGAGCAATGAGGTTGGTCTCTGGAAAACAAATGGTTACGACCTGAGTGAGATGAGGGTTTGGCTTAATCTCTGGCCTCCTATGATGCCTGCTGAATGCCTGCGGTTGAAGGACAGGCGCCCTCCTCACTTGGGGTCCGCATAGCCGAAGCCAGGCAGTGGCAGTTCATTAGTATGAAGACTATGTCGTGATGACTGTTGAGATAAAGTAGCTAAACGAAGTTTTGGAAATAAACTTCTGAGAGCAGAAGTCTCAATCCGATTATAAGTCAGTGCAGAATGGAGTAGCTCATAGTGGACATTTCCCGCCTTCATCTTGTTCTTTCTGGAATTTGTTTTCGTGATCAGTACAATTCAACGATGGCTAAAGATCTTTGATGGTATGAGGTGGGGAAGGCTCCAAACATTGGAGAAATGAAAGGGAAGGTAATGGGCAAACAGAGAGAGGGAATGGGGGGGGGAGAGAGGGAGAGAATGAATATAATGGATGGAAAACAGAAATGCCGCTTATCAAGGCTGGAATGAAGGCTTTGAGAGGGTAGTCGGCTATACCATTGAGAACACCATGGCGGAAATAGCTCAAATCACTCCCCTGTCTGCCCTGGGGTGAAGCTGGCTTCAGTGTGGAAAGAGGACCCCAGAGAAAAGCCTGAAATATTCATTCTGTGAAAGTGTTAATTAAGCTTCTTGTGAGGAGGCAAAGCCACTGAATGGAGAGATTACCACCAAGAGTGATCCAGAAAAGGAGTTGCAAGGCGAGTGGCTCCTCAGTGGTTAATGCGCTAAATACACCATTGTATTTAGCACTCTAAGCACTCTGTTTACCGGTGGTGGAGACATTTTTATCAGTGAGCACTTGATCCGTCTTCTCAGAGAGGACTTTGCCTCTGCTGAATGACCAAAGGGCAACATTTAAGGAGGGTGTTTCTCTTGGGTTCATTTATTTACACCAGATTTGTAAAAAAGCAACATTTGCTTTCTGTTTCCCCAGTGAATTTCAGCTACTTCACAATGTAGCGTGTTCCTTCTATCAAATGTCCATTGTGCCACCAGGCAAATGGAATTACGTCATGCTGAAAGTAAAAAGGTTATGGTCATTGTCTCAATCAGGGAAAAGGCAGATAAAAAAGACAATGTTCACATCTTCCCAATTGTTCAATTGTTACCCGCCATTCACTCAGTGAATTGGCTGAATATTGACTGAGAAAAAAGAGCCTGCATTGTGTGTCTGCTGTCAGTACAGGTATCGAAAGAAAGCACATTGATTTAAATTTGACCCCAAGTGGAAGGAGGAAGTCACCTGAATGAGGACATGAATGATGCCGTTGTGTGAACAATAGCTTTTTCCTTCCTTCCTGTCCTTCTAGAACTAATGCCTCACCTCTTCCAAATACCCGGTCATCTGGGTGCCTATCACAGTAATCCCATACCTGCGTGTGAGTCTAACTTGGCGTAACTGCAGCAATATTTCCACAGGAGAAATAAGGTTCCTGAACATTTGTTCCCAGTCCCTGGCATATATCAGGGGACATCCTCAAACATATAAATAATTTTTGTTTGAAAATTCAATATTTGACGATTTGTTGATTTTTCTTTTTTTTTAAAGTTTATTTATTTTGAGAGAGACAGAGAGAGAGCACAAGCAAGGGAGAGGCAGAAAGAGGGGTACGGAGCACCCGAAGCAGGTTCACGCTGACAGCAGAGAGCCCGATCCAGGGCTTGAACCCACGAACGGCAAGATCATGACCTGAGCCAAAGTCAGACACTTAACCGACAGAGCCACCCAGGTGCCCCTGAGGTTTTTTTTTTTTTTTTTTTTTCCCCAAGGTGGCTCCCAAAACAGGGGCAGAGAAGTTCAGAAACCAATCTAATTCTCATTAAAATCACAGACAATGATTTGGATGGTTAACAGATTTCAAGATCCAAAAAGACAGAGAGTAGAGCTATGGGCCAAATTTAAAAAGACGAAATTGGATACTGACCATGCACCTTCAAGATGGAAGAGGAATGATTTACCAGCAGCATATGCAAATATAGCTACATTTTCCCTCAGCTGTGTTGTGTGAGTGCCAGAAAGACGGATACAATTTTAGGTACATTGTCTACGCGTCACCAGAAGTATATAAAAGGAAAATAAAAAGAGGCAATAATTTCACTCTATTTTGGGGTGACACCCTGCGGGCCACCAGCTGATGAAGAGATGCAGGAGAATGCCCCGGTGGTAATTCTAGAAGCCCTGGCATGCGAGGCATGTGGTTAGCCTCGGTGGAGGCAGGGAGAGAGGGCTGAAGGCGCACCCTGCCCAATGGGAGTCGGCTCCTGGGTGAGCCCCGGAGAGAAACTGCAGCAGGCGAGTTGTCACACAAAAGAACTTTTATTGGCAACAAATAAGGAGATCACAGGGAATAACTTCCGAAGTCGGAATCCCCGAGCAAGGGAGGAGAGGCTCCTTTAAGTCAGGGTTAGGATGAATGTTTAAAGAGGGCATCCTTGGGGCCCCTTGGTGGCTTAGTCGGTTAAGCGTCTGACTTTCGCTTAGGTCATGATCTCACGGTTCGTGGGTTCGAGCCCCGCGTCGGGCTCTGTGCTGACTGCCAGCTCGGAGCCTGGAGCCTATTTCAGAGTCTGTGTCTCCCTCTCTCTCTGACCCTCCCCTGCTCACGCTGTCTCTCTCTCTCTTCTAGAAATAAATAAAACATTAAAAAATAATAATAATAATAAAAAAAATTTGTTTAACTTGGGAAGGTCCCTGCTGATAANGGGTTCGAGCCCCGCGTCGGGCTCTGTGCTGACTGCCAGCTCGGAGCCTGGAGCCTATTTCAGAGTCTGTGTCTCCCTCTCTCTCTGACCCTCCCCTGCTCACGCTGTCTCTCTCTCTCTCTCTCCTAGAAATAAATAAAAATAAATTAAAAAAAAAATAAAGAGGGCATCCTTGTCACCGTACGAGGGGGTGGCCAGAAGGTTGCACAGGCGCCTTAAGGAGCACGCCTATCCGTATTTTGTGCGTCATGTGAATGAGGCCCGTGTCCCCCCCCCCCCCGCAGAATCCTAAAATTCTATAATTTTAGAATTATAATGAGGTAAAGGTAGTTGTTGGTAGTTGCAGAGGTCACCGCGTGGGCCTGTGCAGGCGTGATTCGTGGGGTTATCTCACGCGCGTCTGGGTGGCCTGGGGAGGGCGGTCGCTATCACCCCAGGGCTGGCGCCCGGCTTCGTGTGCCAGCGAGGCAAGCTGGACAGAGGAGCTTAAGGAGAGCTGGGGGACAGGATCAGTGAGTGCAAGCAGGTGGCAGGAAAGGGCAGGTCTTGGGTTCTAGCTGGCGACAAGGGCACTAGATGAACACATACAGGGTGGTTCTGTGGGGGCGTCTGGGTGGCTCCGTTGGTTGAGCCTCTGACTCTTGGTTTCAGCTCAGGTCACCATCTCAGGGGTGGTGGGTTTGAGCCCTGCCTGGAGCTCCGCGGTGGTAGTGCGGAGCCTGCTTGGGATTCTCTCTCTCTCTCTCTCTCTCTCTCTCTCTCTGCCCCTCTCCTCCTTGAGCGCATGTGTGCTCTCTCTCTGTCTCTCAAAATTAGTAAATAACCTTTAAGGAAAGGGGTGGTTATGTGGACCAGGTGGATTACACGGACGTACACGGGTGGCTCCAGCAGACAGCAAGGAACGGTGTATAGAAGTTGCAAAGACAGGTTTGAGTTCAATGTGAAGACGTTCCCGGGAGAGCTGCCCGACCGGGGCACGGAGGAGTGAGGCTCCCAATCTGGATCGACTCAGGATGAGGCTGCACGGCCCCTTACGGACTATTTCCTAGTGAGCTGATCCCGATGGCTCACCGCGGGGTCTTGCAACGCTGTGGTTGCGACTCCCTGGTCATGAGAAAAGTGGAGAAGGGCGGGCGGGGCAAGGCCCCCCGAAGCCGGACCGCGGCCGGGAGCTCCCTTCTCACCAGGGCCTGACGAGTGGGGGCGAGTTAGGCGGCTGCCTGCGGTGCCACAGGGAGGTGGCCCGTGCAGGCACCTGGGTCCCTCTGCCTGGCTTCTTGCTTATGGCAATGCTTTCTGGGCTCTCAGTTTTGCTATAAATCTCTAAATCTATTGCCCCCACCGCGCGTGTGCACACACACACGCACACACAGACACACGCACACACACACACACACACACACACACACACACACACACACCCCAGGCCCTCCGGGAAAGCAGAGGGAAATGCACAGGAAATGTGTTCAATAGCGGGGCCAGACTGCCAGCCTGGCTCCCTCCGTCCTGTCCCGGGACCAAATGAGTCCACCTCACTTTCAAAGCTCCGGCTTGGCACGGAAAGCGGGGCTGTGCCTGGAGTCACAGTGGGTTTAGAGTAAAAAGCTCTTCTTTTGAGATAATTGTACTAATTTTGCTTCTCAATTTCTTTAAACTTGCTCCGGCCCGTACCTATCCTGAGTGGAGGTGAGCATCTCAGGCGGAAAGTTATTTTTACGGTGAGGTGGGTGGGACACTAAGTGGTTCAGATAAACAGCTCTGGAGGGTAAAGCCCAGAAGTGGTGGGCAGGTGACAAACCTGGCCTCTGTCTGTGTGCTTTCCCCGCTGCTTGCGCCCGCCTCCTGGTGTTTTCCCATCTATAAAATGGACATCACGATAGCACCACTCCCCAGGGTGCGGGCAGGAAGTTAATACATGTGAGGAGCTTACAACAATACCAGGTGCATACAGAACAAGTTATTAGTGTTAATATACATTGTTCTGGGGTCATCCCGACCACCCCTGGGTTTAGGAATTTTCCAGGGCGCACAGGTCCCAGAGAAGCTGTTACACTCACTTGTGGTTTGTTGCAGCAAAGGAGGACAGATTAAAATCAGCAAGGGAGGAAGGAGCATCGGGTGACGTCCAGGAGTCCTGGACCAGCTGCTCGCTTCCGGTTGTCCCGACAGGGCTCAACTCTCTGAGCACTGTGTGACAACATGCGCCAAGTGTGGCCAATCAGGGACCTCACCCACACCTGCGTGTCCAGGATTTCCTTTTTTTTTTTTTTAACGTTTATTTACTGATTTTGAGAGAGAGCTCGAGCATGTGAGGAGGGGAGGGGGAGAGAGAGAAGGAGAGAGTCCTCAGCAGGCTCCACACCGTCAGCACAGAGCCCAACGTGGGGCTCGATCCCACAAACCTGTGAGGTCATGACCCCAGACGAGGTCAAGAGTCGGTCGCTTAACTGACTGAGCCACCCAGGCGACCCGGGTGTCCGGGATTTATATTGGCTGAAAGGGGTCAGTCACACAGACATGTAGCCCTCCATTCCTCCTTCCCTAACTGCCCCCACCAAAGGGCAAGCTGCTACAGGGTGGCTCCAAACCCAGACGTATAAAAGAGGCAGTCACAATAAGTCACATATTTAGCATGAACTGTACGGCCAGGCCCACAGTCTCAAGCATACAGAGACATTTTTATCAGGCAGGACACTCCAAGAATTCAGAAGAGCCAGTCCAGGGACAGTGCGGAAGTTTTGGTTTGGAATGTGGAAGGTTTGGGCAACTCAGGCCTTCTGAATTAACATTTTATTGCATGTTGTATGTAAACTTTGCTTATGTGGACAATCAAATTCAACCATTTTAATATTTTAAGTATTTTTAATGTTTTCATTTATTTTTGAGAGAGAGAGCAAGAGAGAGAGAGGGAGAAAGTGAGAGTCAGTGGGGAAGTGGCAGAGAGAGAGGGAGACAGAATCTGAGGCAGGCTCCAGGCTCTGAGCTGTCAGCACACAGCCCGACATGGGGCTCAAAACTCTGAACCATGAGATTATGACCTGAGCTGAAGTCAGACACTTAACTGACTGAGCCACCCAGAAGTCCCTTAAATATATTTTTTTAGCCTGTGTCCATTTATTGAATGTTTATTGTGCATATACCTCTTATAACCTTCTCTCTATGAGCTGGAAAATAACTTCAGTTCACATCATAAACCCAAAAAAGGAACTGTTATTATCTGATATGAGATGGCTTATCAGAAACTACAGATCACTACTATGATCACACTATGTTGATAGTAGAATGCTCTGAAAATTTTGACTAAAATTACATGTCACATGCTTTACAAATATGATTAGCTTTAGTCCTTATCAACAACGGTGGGAAGTAGGTAATAGTTCTGTGTCACACGCGACAGAATAAAGGTCCAGAGAATTTTAAGAACCCTTCCAAGTCTCCGCAGCCAGTAAAAGGCAGAGTTCTGATTCCAGACCTCATGGTCGTCACATCATGCGTGATAGTTTCCTATGACCTTGAGAAACAGGTGCTAAAAGGTATTTTGGAACATTAAATGAAATCCAACGATATTTATTTGACTTGATGCATCGCAAGATCCACGGAATGTCTGGTGGTGCGGCTAGAACAGACGTGTCGCTTTTACCAACAGAGGAGATCTTAGCGAAGACGCTTCTAAGATGCCTCTCCCCAGGAATATGTGGTGTAGAAGGCCAAAAAGCAAGCAAGAGATAAAAATAAAAGGGGGGGGGTAGAATTATATTGTTATTTTGAGTTTTTTGATTAATAAGGGGAACTGAAAATCTGAATGCCCTCCAAGACTCCAAAATTCACCACGAATTGTCTGTAATTGTACTTTTCTCCTTCCCTTATTACTAGATCTCAGTCTGTGGTAGAAGCTGGGACCCTGAAACATGAAGAGAAGGGAGAGAATGAGAACACTCAGCCACTCCTGGCTCTGGACTGAACCGGTGGTCACCCCGGGCCCCCGCAGATTGCCAGCCTTCGGTGGTATCAGCCACCCAGGAAGCCACGTGCAACTGACCCACACAGACATGTGCGTTCCACTTGACATGAGGCCCTTCACTCCTGCCACCAAGTAATGACTGTCACCAGCCACTGGTCTGAGCAGCCAAAGTGAACAGACTTGAGAGATGCTTTTGTTTTGTTGTTTTTTTTTTTTTCCAGTGAGGGGATTGGAGGTGAAGCAAGGCAGTGGTGTGAACACGATTCCCCTTCCCCCTTATTCGTGGTATTCAGTGAATTGAAAAAAGAAAAACTAAATTGATGCATACACTCTGTTAGGACAAGGATTTTTCCGAGGCACCGCAGATAACCCTTTACAGGTTTTGTGATTTAAGATTAAGCGCATTTCCAAGTAGATACATCAGAAGTAAGCTGCGCAGACACAATTGTCAAGCTCGATGTAAGTGCAAAGCCCCAAGACAGTAATATCTCCAGTAATTTCCATTCTTACAGAATTATTTTCTTTGACCTCATCACCAGCATCAAATTGCTCAGCCGAAGGGCATGTGCTTGTAGGTCTAGCTATTTGCAGAGTTTGCTTATTTGGATATCCTGCAAGAATGATTTTGATGTCACATCTTTTTTCAGGCCACCAGTCAGATTGCCATGATCTGACTTTAAAGGAAGACACACACAACTTGAAATATGATTGTTTCATCTTAATAATGTGACTTGTCACAGGCAACATGTATCTGCGGGGGAGGGGGTGGGGTCTCATTGAAAACACATGTCAGTGATGAATGAATCCATCCAAATTGTCTCACCTGGGTCACTACAGCAAGGAAACGTGCTACTAAAGCATTTAGGCCCCTCACCCAACCCTCCTGCAGCCAGTTAAAGGTGTGGAGAAGGGACCTGGCTGTTGCTGAGAAAGTAGATATCAATCCTGGAGGAAGACCCTAAAGATGGCTACATATGCAAACACTGAAAATAAGAGAAGATCAGGATTGCGGGATAAAATGCCAAAGATCATTTTATTTCTTTGTCTATTCTCTTTAGAAATGGAGTCCCCAACTATCCATTCAAAGGAAATGAAATAAAAATATAAACAGATATCATAAGGGTACGATATCCTTACTTGTACCATGTTTCCCAAAACGAGTTGTATGTTTTTACCTATCTCTTATCTTCCCAGCTATTTGCATGACACGGGCATTTATCAGTAGGACCAGCTGGCGCTCAGTGTCAAATAAAAAATACTTTAGTTGATAATGGGCAGAAAAATACGATATTATGTTTCAAGTAGTTGGGGGATTAACTAAAAAGTTCAGAGAAAGGAGGTGATTCAACTGGCCATAATCACCCTCAATTGATATTATTACTAATCATAACCATTTATTACATCTCTTTCTCAATGAATCTAGTGTTTTAGTTTTTTTTCTACTGGTAGAGGAGAATAAGAGAAGTAATTTTTGTATTCCACCCTTGAAATACAGTTGAAATAGAATTAAAAATATTTCTCAACCAATTGTGTCACAGTGCAAGTAAAACCAATTCATTTTGTGTAGGCATTTCAAGTTACAAAATAGTAACATTGAAATCATTCTACCAATGCAGTGACTGAAATACTTTTCTTATATTCCATGACATAGGGAAGAAAGATAAAGAATTAAAGTGAATTAGAAAATCCATTTTATTACTTGTGTTTATAAAATAGTTGAGGGATCCAAGTGTTTAAAATGCTATCAGAGTCGATTATTGCTGACACTTTGCAACAGTAACAAGAACTCTGGCTTTTCAATTGGCAATATTTAGAACCTACTGTAGTGACCTGATTTTAAATACCATATTATCATTATTAAGTTAAGAGCTAGTTTTTACTCTATTCCATGATTTCATTAAATGAATGTAAGATGATGGTTTAACACTGACAACTTATACTTTCAATTTCTTTATGTGTATGCAATATACATACAAGAACCAAAATCAGTAAGTGACATGAATGTTCTTACACGAGCATCGGATTGTATTGTCCTTTGTCAGTCATTTCTTCTGTTCAATAAATACTGAAGGACACAACACCTTTTTATTTTTCAAGAGTTTGCTTTTTCTTCTTGGTAACTGTTGGTAATTGTGATACCTTCTTCATGTGCTTCTTCATCTATTTTAGTGGGATCGTTTTGGTAAAGCAGAAGGGAACAAGATATTTTGCAAAACCCTTCTCACTGGAAGCTCATGTCAAGCAAAAAGGGTCCATTTCAACGTTAAAGAACTCTTTGTAAAAGACATAAAGCACCCTCCTTTGTCCTTAGTTTGGAAAGGAAGCACAAGTGTTTTTTCTACCCGTGAATGAGATTTGGTAAACTGCTGTGTCATTTCTTCCACGTTTTCGTTCATATTGGCTTAAAATTCAGGTACATGAATATCATTACATTCATACAGCTAACATTTCTAGTTTTGATTGGAATTATGCAGCATGTAATGCATTAATACTCTTCTAAATTAGTAATTTGATCATCTTTGGGATAAGCAGGCAAAACCATTTTCCAACTGTTATTTCTATGCTGTGCATAATAGTAAAGCTAAACTATGGACAACAATTGCTCCAAGCTATATTTAAATGGCAGAAGTTTCTCAAGCCAGGGAAACAGAAGAGTCTTCCAAACTGTTTCGAAGAGGAAGGTGATCTGGACATCCTAAACGCAGGACTAAGATCCTGGCATTCTGGGTCTTCCACTCTGCCCTCCTCTGCATTTTTACAAAAGTGTAGTGGGGATCCATGTAAGGACCTTCTTACTCTGGATTCTCTTTCTCAGATGGCAAGGACGCCAAGAAGCCCAAGGTCCTGGCAGCCTCTATCTACTTGATCCTGAGAGAAAAGTTTTACTCTGAGATAGGTGACTTTTCCAAGTCCTAATTCTTGGCATTAAAGAAATTTACATGTGGCACTTTTATAACTCAATATAAAATGATTCCAGGTCTTGTGTCAGTGTGAAAAGGTCCTCTCGGAAACTACCATTTGCACGATGAGGAGAGAAATTAAGACACCATCTTTCAACGATGATGTGAAAAGGCAAACAGACTCAGTTGGTAGGAAGCACTACGGTCCGCAGACATCAGCATAATTACATCTCTCTCCTTTGTAGTAGGAAAATACAATTGCTTCTTTTATGAGTGTCTTTCACTAAAAACAATTAAAAGAAGGAAGTGTGGGTTCATGAGGAAAGTTACCATTAAACAGCTGGAAGTAAAGCATTTACACAGCTTATTATGAAAATCGACAAAAAAGTAGTGGTGCGGGATGACAGCATTGCCTGGCTACCCTAGAAAAATATAATTGCATAGAAAGATTACAAACTAAAGCGATCCATTCACAGTTTGTGCATATATTCTCATCGTACACTCATTTAGGCTGCTTCTAAGTGGAAAACGCATCTTTGGCTGACAAGGTGGAGGCTGTGCCATATTCACCGGAAAATGCGGCATCAGATGGGTGCCATCATGGCAGCAGGTAGAGCAGAGTCCTTTCTACATGAACTGCAGCAAGGCCAATAGTCCTTTTAGTGTCTTTGAATCCTAAGAGGAGCCTCAGAGTTTTTCGGGCTGCGAGTCAAAGGAATGAAGGGCTTCCAACTTGGAAGCCCTGTCCCTACCCCCAGGGAGGTGGAAGCAGCAAGGTGGCCTGTCTCCAGCGTGTCGCAGGCCTGCACGAGATGCTAAATCGCAGGCAGGCTGTGCCTCTGCTGGGGACTCAGCTCCGGGTGCCACACGTCCACGATGAGAATCAGCCGGAAAGACGCGGCGTCCTGCCACACCTCGTGCTCAAAAGAGTCATCGAAGATGAGCACCTTGCCTTCTTCCCATGTCCTGGAACAGAAACACATGGATTCAGGTGTCTGAGAGTCAACCCATGGCTACGTGCCGACGGGCACTTTCGAGCCAACCTTTGGGAGACGGCCAGAGAAGTGGAACACGAAGCCAGGATTTATTCTCTCCTTGGTGGGGAAGAAAGGATTTCAGGATTCTTACCACGAGTACAATTTTCAATGCTCAGCCTTGAACGTAAACCAAGGGCAGGAGATTGGTGACAAGGGCGTACTGACCTTACCACAGGCTTTGCAATTATTCTTGGAACAAGCCCAGGTGAGGCGCACAGAGCCAGGCAAGCAGTCAAAGGCGTGCCCTGGCGGCTCAGGCCCACGCGACTTCCTGGTCAACAGCTACATGCTATCCTCCCTGGCCTTTCGGAGTCTGGTCTAGACCTGTGGGTAGCACCGGGGTCTCAGGTGCCTCTGTGCCCAGCAGGGTACCTGGAAGGGCGCCAGTGAGTCTTCAAATGATTTTCTCAACCCTTTGCATTGGTTAAAGCTCCATTTCATGGAAGAAGTTCCATTTTATGGAAGGGCAGACTGGGAATGAATTTTGTTTGTATTTTTAATGTCATTTGCAATGCAAGTGGGTTATCCATGGAATATTTTAAATCAATGCTGCAAAACATTCTTCCGGGCCTCCAGCATTACTTCATAAAATATGTGTATAGAAGCCAAGGCCTAAACATAGTGCTGGTCTAAATAAAGCAATCAAGACAGAAGTATGCAGGGGCAATTACACAATGCCTTTCAACCGAAGAAAGTTTATTAGTCGTGTGAATGTTCTTCCCTTTATGAAATAGGTATTTGTTGCCAATTTGTTACATGCTAAGTTACATTTTTAAAGTGAATTTTTGGGGCACCTGGGTAGCTCAGTTGGTTAAGCGTCCGACTTCAGCTTAGGTCATGACCTCACGGTTCGTGGGTTTGAGCCCCGCGTCAGGCTCTGTGCTGATGGCTCAGAGCCTGGAGCCTGTTTCAGATTCTGTGTCTCCCTCTCTCTCTAACCCTCCCCTACTCACACTGTCTCTTTCTCTCTCTCAGAAATAAATAAAACATTAAAAAAAATTAAAGTGAATTTTTTACTAGGAAATTTTCTTTAGATATTAAAATTCCATGCAAGCATTTGAAATTTTATAGGGGGGGCTTAGCAAATAATTAAAATCATAAGCTAGACAAGGCTAGCTTGATTTCAAGTTACTGCATTATCATAAGGAAGTTTTCCTTAGGAAAACTATGTGACTTTTTATGCTCATTATTAGGGGATTAATCGATATTCAGTTAGGTAATATTCCATATTGCAGGGGTTCTCAACCTTGGCACTGACATTTGGGGCCAGGTAACTTGTTGCTGGTCGCTGCCCTGTGCTCTGCATATGCTTGGCAGCCTCTCTGGCCTCTCCCCACTAGATGCCAGTAGCACTCTCCCTCCAGTCGTGAGAACAAAGTGTCCCCAGTCATTGCCAAATGTCCTTGTGGGGTGGCGGTGATGGTGGGGTGGTGAGAGGCACATTCATCCCTGACATATTGCATTCACTGGACCATAACGTTTCTAAGTTATTTAAAGTAAATGATAAACTAAAGAACAGTTGCGAGTTCAAAGTTCCTTAAAGTGGAGAATCGACACACTGTCTCACGCACCGTCTCATGCACGAGCCTAACAGGTTGCATTCCATAAACATGGGCTGCTTGACTCTTCGACAGGATTCCTCTTACGGTTCAAAGAGTTCTCTCCCAGCGAAACCAACAACAGAAATACACAGACACCAGAGCTCATGACAGAAGACATATTATTAAATAGCATTAGATACGTATTAAAACCAAACTTGAAAAGAAAGGCAAAGTTAAGCAAAGGAAAAACAATGACCAGAAAAACGAAGTGAAACGATCCATTGGCTTATACAGTTTGGTGGTGATTTTCTAGGTCTTATTGGTGGGAGTATGCAACGCGGGGGACCCTGACAAGCCTAAATACAGGCGGCAGATAAGGGGGGACAGTGCACTGGGTGAGGGGGAAGGCAGTATGCCGTGGGTGCTGCCGCACTGCCCACAGGAGCCTAAAGGTGTCCGCGGACCAACGGACGGTACACAAAATGGGGCAGATGCGTACGACGGAGTATCATTCAGCCTTGCAGAGAAGGGAAGTGCAGACCACGCCACATCACGCGGCCCTTCGGCACGTCACGCTCAGTGAGATAAAGCACTCGCACGGGAACAAACACTGTGTGAGTCCACTGACAGGCGGTACCCAGAGCAGTCAAATTCCCCAAGATCGTAGGAACGAGGGGGTTGTTTAGTGTGGGGGGGCTTCAGTGTCACAAGATGAAGAGTCCTGTGAACGGACGGATGTTGGCGCTGGCAGCACAGTATGAACGTTCACAGCGCCACTGACTGTGTGGATATGTCGAAACAGGGCAGTAAATTTTAGGTTATGTGTTTCACCGCTGTTAAAAAAGGAAAACAAAAAGGAAGGGAAAGGGGAGCGTGTGGCAGAAGAGAGAGGGAGAGAAAGGGCACAGCACAATGGAACCATTATGGCCCTGAATGGAAGCATACTTAAACCAACCGGCTGGGACTTTTACTGCTCTGTGACCTGGGGGGAGGCGGGAGGGGGGCGACTCAGCATCCACGAGCCTTTGTGTCTTTATCAGCACAGCTGACGTGAGGATTAGCAGACAATGGGCACACAGTATCTGATGAAGGGTACAGATTATAAAAGAGGAGGAAGGAAAATACAGAGAAAAATAAGGAAACGATAAAAGATAGAGATGAAATGTATGGAAGTGGTAGAATGTTACCAAAAGTAACCCTGGCTTCACGCCCTATGCATTTGTCTTCATTGAGAGAACTGAAATCTTCCAAGGGGGTGAGGTACCAAACAGTTCAGAGAACCTGCAAAATACACTTTGTGCTATAATGACAAGGGGTTCTCAGTGTTTTTTGAGTGGCAGAGCAGAGGGTCTGAAATTTACTTAAAATACTGGAAGTAACTCAAAGGATGGAACAGAAAATTCTAGGTTGCGCAAGATGATATTTTTCACTAGACTCTGATGGGGTGTAAGAAAGTCAAAGACTTCGGGATGCTTTAGAGGAGAAAAATCTTGAACTCTCATTCATTAATTTAAATCCTCCCCCCGCCCCCCGCCATGAACTGGGAAAAGCTTTTTGTGCTGAAACACACTGGTTTATTTGAGGAGCACCAGTGTCTGTAACGGTGGAATTTAAGTGACCACGCTGGCTGCGGCTTTTCAGATATTTTAAGTCAAATATGGACCAGTGTGAGCGACTGATGAAACGATTTTTTTAAACAAAAAATATGGGAGGTATTCCAAAGAGTTAGATTCTTTTAGGGCCCTAAAACTCACGGGGAAGTGTGTCCCATTATCTTCCATTTGCCCTTCCATTTTCTTTCATATATTTTCCCAAAAAACAGACAAGATACTCAATTATTTAATGTAGATTCCTTTTGAATACTTCAAAACTGGTGTCTTTCAATCACCTGTGAGAGCTAAAATGACACCTATGAGAGCTAATTAACCTCAAAGGGAAGAACAATAAAACCCCATCGAAGCAAGGAGCAAGCCCCCAAGTGACTGAGGCTAACTTGAGATGAACGGCTTGGCTGGCAAAGGATGAGGTTTTCCAGACAAAGAGACAGCTCTAAAATAGGTCAAAGGTCTTTAGATCTCTTCTGAATAAAAAAGGCTCTCACTGCAATGTAAAGAAACAGTTTTCAGGCCACCTGCTTTGTGAGCAAAGCTTCACCAAATATGATTAAGTTCTACTCCCAAGCATGACATGAAAAAGACTTTTAGAGTTGCCTTTGACCTCTGGACCCCAATGTCTTTCTCTTGGGCGTCAGAAAAGCAGGACCAGAGTCGGGGGCTGCATGCACTCCCCAGATTATCTGGCTACCTCATCTGGCTTTTAGAATTTCTCACTATTGAGAGAGAAATGCCTCTCCCTGGTTTGGAAAAGATACAAGAATACCTGGTCAAAGATAAAGTAATATCACATAGTTCCTCAGTTTCTCAAATTCTAATTCTAATTAATGGTACTGATATAATGGTGGCAGTACGGATCTAACAACCATACTTGTGTCACAGAATTATCATCAACATGAATCGTGCTAAACAAAGATACTAGGTGCTTATAGGGTCTGCCACCTGAAAACTCTATTGATCGTATCTCAGTGATCCTTGCTAAAATGCCGAGGCAGGCAAGGGACAGGGTCCTAATTTTCCATCAAAGGAATTCTATGGAAGCAAGCTCAGACCTCTGCAGTGATACTGTGATTCAGTGGCAGAAGCAGAAAGTCACCAGCCTTGCTTGGTGATAGCCCAAACCTTCCGCTCCGGATCACGGTACTGGGAGATACGCTTAGTGCCTGTGCGGCCGAGCTGAGGTGGCTGCGAAGGCATGTAACAGGCTGAGGGGAATACGGAAAAGGGTCAAAGAGCTCAGGAATAAGGCTACTTAACAGAGTGCTTATTAATCCTGATCGACTGAGATCCCTCACTTCCGACTGCATTAGAAATCCCGGCCATACTAGAATTGAAATGTAAAACTCTTCCCTCTCTCTACCTAATACATGAAGACACAAATATACACATGTACAAACACATATTCTTTGTCTTTTTTTCTCTGTATGTATGTATCATCTATCTATCTATCTACCTACCTACCTACCTACCTACCTACCTATCGGGACAGCATTTTTCTGGAGGCTAGGCCACCTGTGTTCTTGTTCTGACTGCTGCTAACCAGCCACATGATAAAGCACTTGACCTAGGGGCCTCCGTTTCCCCATGTGTGTAATGATAGAGATGGACAAGATGGCCTCTAAGGCCCCTTTCCACAGCAAAATTCCCTTAATTCTCTGAGCCAAGCTGACGTTTAGGACTTCAGTCTTCACACTACATTTCACAGGAGACACGTAAGCTTTCACCTGAGAAGCGGGTATAGCATCTGCTGTTTTGTTTCACGCCAAAATATTAATTCCAATAAAAGATGGCTAACTTCACAAAGAAGCTCTCTTCCCAACAGGTCGTGTGCATTTGTACCCCTAGCCTATGTCCCAGCCCCTCACAGAAGAGCCCTGGCCCGGCCGCCCCAGGGCTTCCCTCCCTCCACACAGGCCGGGGGGACTCCAGGCCCTGACCTCCCACCGTCTCATGGAGGCTTTGGGCTTCCTCCTCTTGGTCCCAGGTCAACCAGCGGCAGAGGGCTCTGTAAGGCAGCCGAGAAAGCCAACAAAGGACCAAGAGAAAAGGCAGAGGAAGACTCAAAGGCCCCAGAGGATGCCACTGCCCCCTCCTCACGACCTCTAGCTCCAGGGCGGGGGCACAGGGGGGGAAAGGGGAAATGTGGGGCCGGGTGTGGAGCCACCAGCTCCTGATGGTCCTGCTTTCTCCGGGCTCCCTCCTGGCCCCATGCCTCTCAAATCACGGCCCCCATCTGTATCTGTACCCCCCCCCCCAGCTCTGGCCCCTGCATACCCGTGGGTTCCAATCACGTTCCCCGTTCCTAACTCCTTCAAGCCGCACCTCCTCCAGGTTACAAGAAACACCTCCAATGGTGGTGGAGTGCTTGGTCTCCCTCCCTGGAAAGTAAGGGATCAAAGTCCCCATTTCTATAGCAATGGACGATAAAGATCAAATACACTGGATGCTTTTACCACATAGGACTCTGTAATTTCCAATCTCTCGACCGTCAGCTCAACAAATGAAATGTTTGCGCACAATTCATATTGCATGTGGGAATCACCATTCCCTGAGAAGGTGTTGCTGTGTATGCGTGTGTATGAATGCTAACCAGAACAGGGGCTCAGGGGCTTCACTGGATGCTTTTTATTCACCAAGTTGCTCAAGGAAAGGAAGAGAGAGGACAAAATGTTATTTAACAACAAATCCTCATGAAACACATCCAGGTAAAATGCCATTTTCAGCCTTCAATCCCAGAGGGGCAGGCTTGGATGGTGACTTGTGGGTAAGGCCACATTACCGCTGGGCTGGAAGATGGTTACATTTTGTGAAACAGAAGAGCTATGATATCTAAGGGCAAATTCTAAGGCTTTATCTTCCTGGACACATCCTGAAAAAAATGCTGTCTATGAACAATTCACAGTGACTTTAAAAAATTAAGTCTTTCTCTTACTGTTAATATTTTAGTAGGCCTTCCACATAATCTTCCTAATTAAAAACTTGAGAGATGAATGGAAAGAATATGTTATAAAACACTCGAGGTATGCTGTGGCAGAGGGCCATGATTTCCACAGCAACAGAAAGAGGCCTCACGTGACTTCTTGCCAACTCAGTTCTTCGGTGCGCCGCTGATGCCGATGCACATTTTCCGGGCCATCTGGTGGTCCTGTCCGACATTTTTGGCCAGCAAGTGGCAGGCAAGAAGGCTGAGTCTCCAGAAGAGCCACACAGTCACTCTTCTTTCCTGCGCCCTGGTTCTAGAATGTCCTGGAGACCCAGTGGAAGGAATTCCTGTGTGGGATCACCCAGAGCTCAGACAACTTGGGCACTCCATGTGGGTAATAATTCGTTCCTGCTTGCTGGTGGCACGTTCATCCACCAACTTGAGTTCATTCAGCTTTGGATGGAGATCATAAATGAGCTCATCTGACAGACCACAAAGCAGGGCCTGACTTGAGGGATGACACAAGTGGCCCAGAAATGGAGACCCCCCAGCTTGCTGCCTGGACATGAAAACCAGCATTCACAGTGGTTGCCTTTCAAGTACCGGATGATCTCAATTTTGTAGCCACCACCAAAAAACTCCCAAAGCCCAGACACCTACACGTAGTTAGAGGTAAGGGGTTGAGCCTTTCAAGCCACACTGCTTGGGACCAAACCTTAGTCCTGACATGGTAGTGGGGTCGCTGGTGGCCTCCCAAAAAAGTTTGTCTGCTCACCTGGAACCTGTGAATGTAAGTTTATTTGGAAAAAGGGTCTTTACAGTTGTCATGAAGTGAAAGATCTTGAGAGAAGACCAGCCTGGATTAGGCTGGGCCCCAAATCCAGTGGTAAGTGTGTTTATAAAGAGAAGGGGAGAAGACACTGGGGGAAGGTGGTGCTGTGTTGGCAGAGGTAGAGGTTGGAGCGAGGTATCTACAAGCCAAGAGATACCAAGGAACGCCACCAGCTACCACAAGCTGGGAGAGAGGCAGGGCACCGACTCTCCCTCAGAACCTTCAGAAGAAACAACCCTCCTGACACTTGACTTTGGGCTTCTGGACTCCAAAACTAAGAGCCAATGAATTTCTGTTGTTTAAAGTCATCTGGTTGGTGGTAATTTGTTATGGCAGCTCCAGGAAACTAACACAAACATCAACGCTTACTGAGCTGTGTGACCTTGTGGAAGTTACTCGGCATCTTTATACCTCAGTCTCCCCCGCTGTCAAATAGAGATTTTAATAATCCCTTAGGATTCTTGTGACGATTCTTAGCGTGCGCGGCATGCTAAGAACTGCTTCGTACAGCAAGCACGTTATTGACCGTCACTGTGATCCTCCTCCTCTTCCTTACGGACAAACACATGCGGGTACAGAGAAGCATCCGGGCAGTATCTCTGGGTATTAAGATCAAAAATAATATTTACTTTTTTCCATTGTGCTTCTCTGTGTTTTACAAATTATGCACATGGAATGCGCATCATGTATCTGTTTTATAGTCAGAGGGCACTTATTGTTAAATGATCATTTTTCTTTATAATGATAAAAGGCGGTGTAGCTGCAAGCTCATCTACAGATAAAAAGAGCTCAGCTACTCACTGCAGTGATGGAGTATTTAAACAACACGCGTGCTAGCAGGGCTCACACGGTGCTGGAGAAACAGCGATGTGATTATTCCAACCTGAGAACCACAATGCACGAATTGCTACGAGTAACCTCTTCTTTTGGAAGTTGAGAGGCTCTGAAAATTGCTTCCTGTTGCCTAGCACAAGGAAGCCTGATTTCTGGGCATATGTATTTCTCTTTCCACACTAATAGTAGTTCTACACTAACAGCATGACACTTCTAGGTTTCCTACTATGGTCTTTCTGTCTTCAGAGTTTGGAAACTGCCTGTCTACCATTCAGATATCCAGCTATTTTCACTATAGGCATCACACAGTACTTTAATTGACCCATTTCCCTTAAGAAAAACACAATTTTTGTAATGAAGTACTTGGCCTGATCCAACCACTCTTGAGTTAAGGCTTACTGAGGGCGAGCATGTAACGTGACATAAGAGGCGAGAGGATGGACTCAGAGAAGGCTGCTGACCAGCTGTCATGAGGATGTGGAAAAGCACTGGTGCGATGGGCCCTTCAGGGAGGAGAGAACAGGAAGCAATTTGTTCTCTGCAAAACTGCCTTCCGGGCCCAACCACAGGTGGGTGGATGTTAAAATTTTTTTAACCTTTATTTTTTTGAGAGAGAGAGAGAGGGAGAGAGAGAGAGAGAGAGAGAGAGAGAGAGAGAGATTGATTGATTGATTGATTCCCAAGCAGGCTCCATGCTGACACGCAGAGCCCAGTGTGGAGCTTGAACTCACCAACTGTGAGATCATGACCAGAGCTGAAATCAAGAGTTGGACGCTCAACTGACTGAACCACCCAGACGCCCCAAGTAAAGTACTTTTTAATAATCACTGCAAAATACACCATCTGCAAATTACTGTTTTCAACAGGTACTTACTGTCCGTGGGAATTGAGGGGCGGTACAAGCTGACACTCTTATTGACACTCACCCTCGAAGTGAGGCAGGCGCAGGATGGGGGCTACTTCAGGTAGCTGAAGACCCTTAACCTGATCACCCTTCAACTTGAGGGGAGGGGCCGGCAGTCCCTTCCTTTGTTAGGCACGGTCACCCCGTGTTTGCCGGGAGCCTGCATGGGGAATGCACTGTGGATGTGCCGCTGGGGCAGCTCTCCCAGCGTCCCTTCTGCAGTGTGGGCCCTGCTGGGCGTCTTGTTCAAGCTTCTGGCACTGTCTGCCCGCTCCCCTTCCTCACTGCCACGCACGTTCTTTCCAGGCCGCCTCAGGCCTCGGATGACAAGCATCAGTTCATACTTGTCTTTCTCCCTACCTGTTCCTAAGTGCACTTTTGTCTAGTGACTCCCCTCTCCCCCCCAGAATATCTATAAGCGGGACAGACAGGAAACTTTAAAAAATAAACAGTAGGCAGGATGGAGGGAAGGAAGGAGATACAGAGACAGAGATTAACAAATGACAAGTTTGAACCATAAGGCAGTACTCAGGAAACAGGCCTGGTGATCTCCTCCATCTTTGCCGCCCACGGTTATTTGATCTCATTCCCCAGCATTCTCTCCATATTCCCTGGGCCCCCCATCACGTCCTCACCCTTCTTCCCTTCGGTGGAGACCTTGTGGATCCAAACTGAGTCCCAAAAGGTTTAATAAGACCTACTTCATCTTGGGAGAAACTTCTTCCTGTCCAGCTGTCTCTGATTCTCATTCTGGTTCTCCCAAACCCACCCTTTGCCGCTCCATCTCCTTGGTGTTCTCCTTCATCTTCTGGTCTTCCAAGTGTGCATGGGCTCATGGGGTCGCAAGCTTCCTCCAGAACTTCCTGCTAAGTCTGCCTCTTGAACCTTTATGTCTAGACTTCTCTTCTGAGCCCCAGGGATCTCTATACAGCTGACTCCTGGATGTTTCCACTACTGTACTCCAATAGCAAATTAAATAAACTATATAAAAACACTGAACTCGTTACCCATGTCCCCGAACTCACCGCATACCTCCCAAGTTCTCAGTATTCGCTAAAGCATCAACAGTCTCTTACTGACCCAAATGGACACATGCCAAGTCACCCTGGACTTTCCCTCCCTCACACCACACGCTTGAGTCAACCTGCGTAATATCTCCTGTACCTGCCCATCACTCCCCCTCTTGCTTCCAGCATCCTGAGTCCAGTGCTTCTTGGGTGGGCCACTATGACAGGCTGTTAACTGTTCTTCCTGTCTCACCCCACACCTCCCCCCATGGCTTCCAGAATAACTTCCTGACGAGGGTCTGATCCCACTAGCTGGTATTCAAAGCCTTCTACAATTGGGCTTCTATTCTGCTTTCATTTTCCAACCATACTCTATATGTGCTGTTAAAGTTTTTAGACAAAAGGCCATTCATTGAGGGTGGCTTGAATGGCTTGGCAGCCTACGTAAGCGAACCGAAGTATAAGCCAGACTCAATGCACTTGAAACTGAGAAAGTGAAGTTGAAGAGCAACTGCTCACAAACAGTCAACTGGGTTTCCCGAAACAAGGCCAACTGCATATGCTCTACATAGTCAAATACTTGCTTTGTTTTGCTACAGCGTCTTGTTTCTGGAAACCTTGCTCCCCAGCTCCTGTCCTGGGGTGCTCCTAACCACCTTTGGTTTCACACTATGCAATGTGAATCGATGTATGTCCAAATAAGCTCTTGAAAATTTTAACCTGCACCAGTTTACCTATACTACTGTATCCACACTTGGTTGCCGAAATCACTCCATATTCTTCATACGTGCCCTGTCATTTTTGGCTTCTGTGACTTTGCAGACCCTGTTCTTTCAGCCTGAAATGCCCTTTTCTCCCCAGCTTTCTATGTAAAAACCTTCTTGTCTTTAAAAATCACCCCTGTCAAGATTCTCAAACCCCAGGAGCAAATGAGCTAGCTGCCCATTGGCTCCTCTGTAGCATTGTATCCGTACCGCTCTTATGTCTCCGACATTCGAGCCTGTGTTATGTCCCTGATGAGGCATATTTGCCAGAAGATGGCTCCCATCTGACTGCCCTCTGAACTTCCCACGGCACTCTGTTGCTGCACCATAGCCAGCACAGGCAGGTCTCTGCCAATAACCCAATGAACAACTCGAAGTACCTCCGGAATAGCACCCCCCACCCCATCGGACCTCTACTTAGGACCCTGAGAAATGACTAAGAAGGGAGCAACCTAGTTTCTGCCCTCCAGGAGTTTATAGCTCCCAGAGATTAGGCTAACATATGCTAATTGATAGGAAGCAATGGAAGATAGAGAATCGGATTACTGAGAATCTACACTATATACACTCTAAGAAGTCAGGAGAGAGGCTCTTTCGTAGGAAAGACATGGGATCTTAGTAATAGGTTTATTCTGGATGAGTGTAAAGAAGGGCATTCTAAGTGGTGAGAGTAATAAGATTAGGACAGCAAAAGGCATGGGGCGAAGGGCCTAACATTCCCCACGTCTCACTCATGCTAGGACGTAGGCTCTGTGCCTTGTATGTATTATTTCACTTAATCCTACAACAATCCTGCACAGCAGAGAGCATCAGGCCAATTTCATAAGTGAGGAGGCTGAGGCTTGAAGGGATTGAGGAATGGGCCCAGGTTACACAGCATTAGGTGGCCGAGCTGGGATCTGAAACACACAGCCTGTTTGTTGCCCCGCGCTGCCTCCTCTAAAGCAACACAGTGACTATCCCTGGGTGTTTTCTTCAGGAAGGGGGACTCTTTGCATTGATGAATAATTCAAGTTGTAGAGCAATAAGCACAATGTGTAATATGTACAGGGCTCGGTACAAGGTAGTCGGCCCCGAGTACAAGTCTGTGCATCTAGAAAGAGAAGTGAGAAGGCTCTTCAATGAGATGAGAGTGGTGTGGGGAGAAATGCAGAGGGAGAAGGCAGTCCCAGACCTGAGGAGCCTCTCCGAACTCTCAGAAGCACACAGAAGGGACACAGACCAGAGTCTGGATTACTATCATCCACCCCAGCCTACTTCAGTTACAAAGGAAGAGAAATAACCCAACTCAACACCGATTGGTTGTAATGAACACCCCTCTTCAGAGGTGATAAGAGAGAAAATGATGGCAGGAAACATACTTGGTCTCGTTGGCACATCGGATCTTGCAGCCTTCTCTGGGAATCACCAAGCCCAGGTGCATCCGGAGCCTGCAGTTGGTGGGCCCTGTGTGCGGCCACACGTGGGTTCCTGGGTGCATGACAGAATACTTGATCTGCACAGAAAATGTAACACACTGGTCACCCGTTCATCGAGGGGTGGAGGAAGTGCTACATTAAAGTGACTACATAACATTATTGTCAATTTGAATTAGAGCCTTGGGAAGACTGAGAATTTATAGTCTCGTCTAGTTTCACAGGTAAGGACTCTCATTTTTCCATATAGTGATAAACACTGAACATTTTCCACCCTGAATTCTGCAGTCAGCCACATGAAATTATGTATCTATTAAAGACAGAATGAAAAAAGAGGCCTTTGTTTGGCCAAAAGAACTAACTGTTGCTTTATAAACATTAGCATTCCTTTATTCCTAATAACTGTGTTCTTCCCGTCACTGATGACATGGTTGGTACTACCTGTCCCCTTCTGCATCCTGTCGTTTCGGGGAATTTATCGAGTAAAGAACAGGTTTTAGGAGCTCCTTTACAGGCATTTTCATTTTTTCTTCCTAGAACAAGAAACGGTAAAACCACTGTTAGAAACAAATCACAGTAAAATTTTAGCTCACCCGGTTTTGACCACGGGCAATCTGTACTGTCACCCTCACTAGGCATGAGAAGGTTGAGCAAACACAAGAAGACAAAATGTGAAGTGTCTTACTGTTGCAGATTAGCAGGACAAGGGCCCGAAATCTCTACTCAACGATGGAGGATTTGACTAAGGATGTCTAACGGACAGTGGGTGCTGAATCCTATTTTTCGCATGGTGACAGGCAGAATAACGGCCCCCTCCCCAGGGTGTCCATGATGTAACCAGGAGCCTATGAATATGTTATGTTGTATGGCAAAAGGAAGTAAAGGTTGCAGATGACATTGAGATTTCTAATGGGCTGACCTGAAAATAAAGAGATTATCCTGGACAAACTGGATGGGCCCCATGTCATCAAAGAGTCCTTCAATGTGGAAAAGGGAGGCAGACTAGTGTCCGAGAGATATAGAAGGAGAAAGACATGACCGGCCATTGCTGGCTTTGAAGATGAAGAACAACTGCAAGCCAGCAAATGTGGGCAGACTCCAGAAGCTGGGGCCTCCAGAGGGAATACGGCACTAAGGACACTCTGATTGTATAGCCCAGTGAGACCACTGTAGACTTCTGATCTCAGAACAGTGAAGATAATAAATTTGTGTCATTTTAAAGCTACTACATTTGTGGTAATTTGTTATTGTAGTCAGAGTAGACTTCCTAAGGAAAAAAAAACCAACCAGCTTATATTTCTAACCTAAAAATGCACTCCTAGGACTATATCAGAGTTACCTGAACATTTCTCATGGAATTCAATGTCGTTTCCATTGTACAGGTCATCCTTTATACGTTGATAAAGAAGAGGATTTAAATGAAGAGGGAAGAAGTCTCTGAGAGATGATGTTTTATATGAGTGTCTGTGTCAGGAACACAGAGGTTGGGAAATATTAAGCATCCTGGACTACATGAATTTCTTCACCATCAGCAAAATCACCATGTTTTGGGAAAGACGTGCTCAGCTATGTACACAGCATTATTTGCTTTTACGGAGAAAAATGATGGCTTTTTTTTAAAAGCTAGAAAAATTGTAATTCCCTATTCAAGATTCCTACAAGAGACTGCTACATCTAAAGCTGAGTTTAATTTTATTTAATTTTTAGTTGTGTCCCAGAATAATCATATACCAAGAATAAAATGAGTTATAAGGAATGCAATTTAAAGGTATTCTCTTCGTGGTGCCTGGGTGGCTCAGTCGGTTAAGCATTCAGCTCTTGATTTTTGCTCAGGTCATGGTCTTATAGTTCTGTGAGTTCGAGCCCCAAACTTGGCTCTGTGCTATCAGCTTGGGATTCTGTCTCCCCCTCTCTGCCCCTGTAATGATGTTTACAGGAATCTGTAAACATCATCATAAAGCATTTGTAAGCCTTGATTCCCATGACTTCCCACACACAGGGTCTGGGGACGGCCTGACAGCCCGATTCTGGACTCTGTGCTGTGCAGGCATCAGTTAAGTGAGGCCTGGAGGCTAGAGGAGCAGCCAGAATTGGCTGGACTTCCCGTGGGCACAGGGGAGAGGGCAGAGCACGTGCCCCTTAGAGAACAGCTGTGTTGTACCTTAATGAAAGGTAACTTAATGGACTGGGTTTCACTAGGACTGCCACTTGGTCGGGGTTAAATTAGAGCATCTCTAGCCCTTTGGACACATAAATCTTTTCTCATCTGTAAGCACATATTCTCCGTGTAGCAGATGCTTGGCATTCGTGGATTTCCATCGGCAGCTTTAGGTATTTGTACGTGATGGTGAGAATTTAGGAATGCAACAGCAGTCCCAAGTGCTCGCCGTGGGCCAGGAACCACGTGACATACTTAAAAGGACTCATCCGATGCCTATAACACATGTGGTGTGTTTTAGAGAACAGGAAGTGTGGCACAGAGAGGTCACACTGAAAGTGCCACAGCAGGAATTCCAGCCAAACTGGACCCAGAGTCCGTGCTCTTAACCATGACCCGAGGACCCTGACCTAAGACCGCCCCTCCGTCACTTCTGTTATTATATAACATATGGCTATTGTGTAATAAAAAAACAGTACCACTCTCAGTGGATAATTGTGTGTCAGATCTTCCAAGCACTCACTGATTCTAGTAACAACTCCATACTTGAGACACTCTTTTCATTGTCCGTTTTTGGATGAGGCTCTGAGCCTCAGAGATTCAGGAACATGTTTGCATCACACAGCTAACAAGTGGTGCAGCCAGGTCTCCAAATTTGGGATTGTTGGTCTCCAAAACCGATGCTTTCACCACCGTTTACAACTTTGTCACATCATGGATTAGAAAGCAGCTGTGAGGAGCAATTCCCTCAGCTGAGGAGGGAACTGTCCAGCAGCTGAATGCAGTGTGGCTTTCTTGCTGTTTTATTATTTCTAACCGAGTTTAAAGTTACTCTGAAGAAGGGTGCCTGGGTGGCTCAGTTGGTTAAGCTTCCAACTTTGGCTCAGGTCATGATTTCATAGTTCGTGGGTTCAAACCCCACATCAGGCTCTGTGCTGACAGCTAAGAGCCTGGAGCCTGCTTTGGATTCTGTGTTTCCCTCTTTTCCCTGCTCCTCTCCCACTCACACTCTGTCTCTCTCTTTCTCAAAAATAAATAAACATTAAAAAAAATAAAAATTAAATAACTCTGAAGAAGTGATGGACTTTGAAGAAGAAGATGGCCCTGAAAGGAGTTTTATCAGTGGAGATTTGGGAGAATCAATTGGATATTTCATTTACATGTGAATATACTTTATAAGAAATATTCATGGAGTTGGGATTTTTAAAGGTCTTGGGTTGTATCTTCCTTAAGCTTCAAGGCTCTGTTGGAATAACAACAGGTTCATCTTGCATGACAATTCAATTGTCAGTAGCTACCTAGAAAATGGTGTTGAGAAGGATTCAGAGGTTCAGCTTGCGCTGATCCAGAAAGGCTACTGAGAGCGGTACGTGCTCAGGAAGAAAGAATACACATTTATGGCATATTTGCCAAGTGTAGATTTTACTGTTCACTGTTGGTGATAATTAATAAGTTTGAGCAAAATAGATATTCCATAACATTCACTTAGCAATTTGAAGACTTATTTTTAAGGAAAAAAAAAAACCCTCTCATTATTTACTTTTCCTGATTCTTTTTCTCCAACTTAAAACAGCTGTCCCTTTAAAAATGAATAAATATTCCTTAGTCTTGATGATGCTATGTGGAGACCCATCATAATACCCGGTACCATTTGGAGAAAAATGGAACTTCCAGCCACCACTTTAAGTCTTTCAACAATCTAGCAGCATCCTTTCCTAACTAGAGTAGATAACCACTAAGTCTTAACTACATCAGATACTCAGTAGCCTGTATGTCTGGACCTGAGCTCTTAGTGTGGCTAAGAGAGTGCCTGCTGCGTCTCTTCCTCACATCTTACCTCCACCACACCCCCCACCCCCGCAGGATTCTCTCTCCAGTGTCTGCGCCACAGCACTTGAGAGGGTGCCTGCCTTCAGGATTCCATCCACTTCCATGCAAGCTATGGTGCTTGCTGTCCTCAAAATTCTTTAAACTAGGAATGTGTTCCCAGAAACTGGCTCCTGGATTCTTCCCAGAAGCCTGGAAACCACAATAAAGGCCACAAAAAAACCTTAACAAAACTTCCTTAAGAGAAACTATGTGACTTATATTCTCTTACAACACACAAAAATATACAGTTAGAAATGGATTTCTCTTTAATTAACTGCAACTAATTGGAAAACACATACTTACAACATCTACTGCCCCCACCAAAAATACACACACAGGTCAATTATTTTCAGTCAAAATGGAAATCAAGAGAGAAATGCAATCACTTTCTCGAAATAATACAAGTGAAAATATTACAGTTTAAGGAATATATTTTGCCACAATTAAAAAAAGTTTTAATACACAAAGATTTAAAAATCAAAATGTTGCCTTCAATCAACTCTTGTCACCATTGTTTATTTTCTTGCATGCCTAAAACTTGTATGTATGTATGTATGTATGTATGTATGAAGTAGGCTCCACACCCAACGTGGGGCTTGAACTCTCAATCCTGAGACCAAGAGTTGCACACTCTACCAACTAAACCAGCCAGACATCCCGCTTGTTAATTGCTAACTGCCCTATAGGGCTCAGCCGATTTCAACTTTATCAAAGCCCCTGCCTATAGCACAGACTATGGTTCTGGAAATTACTGCCAGAGGCCAGCCATACTGAAGCACTATTCTAGAAGGCATAAGGACATTAATGCAACCGCAGCATCGGATGAAGTGGCGAATGCTTAAGGCCAACTGAGTCCATGCATTTTAGTAAGCCGCCAGCAGACAGAATTAGCATGTTGTTCCCAGGTTGATCCTGCCGCTTCCTTAAAAAGTCTTGTTGGCAAAAATGTTGACAGTCTCTAAAACTCTTAAGTGATCTCTCTTCGGAGAGACTATCTTTGAAAATATTACTGAAGTGGCTCTTCTTTCTCTTATGTGTAAACCATTCTGAGAGCATAAGGGAGATAAATGACTGTGCTTCCTTGTCCTTTAGTGTAAACCCACCTACTGTCCTCTCGATTTATGTGGTGCAGCACTTGCTACTGAGGCTTTGCAATGGATTTGTTTGGGGACAGCTGTTGTTAACCCAGGTTGACTTGATTTTTCAAGAAGAAAATTGGAAAGAGCCTTACAGATAAAATCCAATGCTCCTTATTGACAGGACAGATTGAAATAGTAATTCAGTAAACACACGCATATTGGTGTCCCATGTATGTGCCTGAGCCCGGGTGCAGCCCAAGGAATGTTTGGTGGAATGTGAACCACTTCCTATTCTTGAAGAGTGCAGACACTAGTTAGTATCGTCTGTCACTCTGTGGTGCCTGTCACTCTGGACTGTTATCTCCAACCATGGTGGCTCCCTTTTGGCATGTGACATCACCTCCGTGCTATGCAGCAAATGAGGCTCAGGGAAGGTCCTTTCGAAGATAGTAATTAGCATATGGTAGACCTTTCAGTTAAGCCTACACAATGGGGTTACTCTTTGTAACGTATCGTTTTTAAAAAATGTTTATTGATGTTTGAGAGAGAGCGAGAAGAGCAGGGGAGTGGCAGAGGGAGAGGTCTCGGCCACAGGATCAGAACCAGCCTCTGCGCTGACAGCAGAGAGCCTGACATGGTGGCTCGAACTCATGAGTCATGACATCGTGACCTGAACCGAAGTCAGAGGCTTAACTGCCTGAGCCACCCAAGTGTCCCTGTAATATATCATTTAATGGGAAAGACCAGGAAAACCAAAATACTATTTATGTATTTATCCAAATATGCATGTGAATATACATACACACACACAAATAAGTGTTCATATGTAGTTGTAAGAAACAATGATGGGTTTAGATCATGCATTTTTTTCTGGGCACTTTAATAAAGTTAAGGAATCTGGCTCCGGGAAATATTGCTAGAAGGCTGGTGCCTTCTTCCCATCAGGTCATTGGCTGCAGAGAACAATCTAGAAGTCAGGAGCTTACCTTGCTGCCACAGCGTAAACTGGCTCCAGTCACCTTTCTCCCTCAGGTTTTCATCTTCAGGCAGGAAGAGGCCTTCAGTTTTGTCCATCACTGCAAGGCCTTCATCGCGGATTAACTTCCAGTTTCTTTCTAAGGACTAGAAGGAAGATTCTGGTGTTACTGGACTGAAAACATCCCTGGGAGTCATTAAAATGACTCTCAGATTTTTGTTTGTTTATTTGGTTAGTAGAGTAATGAAATGTGCGCTCATCTACATTGCTTATTTCAATTTCCTCTGGGATTTGTCAACAGTTTAAAAAAAGCCCTATTATTTTTGAGAACTAAATGCCTTTGTAGCATAATCAAATAATTCCTCAGAGAACAATCCCCTCCAAAAACTAAGGTGGTTTTGTTTTCTGTTTTTTTGTTTTTGAGATCCTAAGTGAACAAGACCATAGCTCTGGTTGATCACATTACTTCAGTACACTACAGTATACTCTGTGTCACACCCCGGCTTCCAAAATGGGATACAAATCACAGAGTTCATATCATCTTTCAACAGAGGTCCTCGTGAAGGCCATTCAACATGGTTAACATTAATTACATTTTAAAGACACTGGAAGGTGTGCATTGGAACTCTTGACGAATTACAAGCTAACACCAAAACAAAGCAAATAAATGCCCTCGTGTTTAGAGTTCAGCCAAACAAAAATATTCCTTTGACATTATTTATGAGGGTTGGTGAGCCCTGATCGGAAAGTGGGCTTCGGACCAGCAGAGCCGTGGAGAGGCCAGCAGACACTGGCTGATCTGCGGAAGGGGCATTCTGGAGCTCTCGCCTCCTGGTAACCCTCACTACCATGCTGTGATACGGAGGAGGGGACAGAGGGCAAAGCAGGCCAGAGGAAGCGTGTGGCAAAGGAAGAGGACCTACCCTCAGGAAGAAAGAACAAAACCTGCTTTCTTACTGTCTGAGGAGACTAATCATACAGGGAAACCAGGATTCTGAGATGATAATAATGCCCAACATTTCTATGTTAAAATGGAGGTGGACAGAGTAGTTGAACATATGGGTACATGGATAGGGAGGAACACAGTACCTGATTTCAACAAAGACTAGGTCTCAAGAGCACAGAACTAGAACTAAGAAGTTACAAACAAAGAGAAAGATTTTGACACACAAAACATGAATACAATCATTCGCGCTCCCCGCAAAGGGGTTAAGATACCTTGTAAAACATGGTTCTCTATCTTTTGAATCAATCAAGTGAAACTGGTTGACTAGCTATTGGAGAGCAAGGCATGAGGTACTGTGTGAACTGTGTTTACCAACCCATGCTTTATGAATTCATGATTCAATGTAGGGAAAAAAAGAGAAGGAGCCAGGAAGACTGCACAGGCGGAGGGCCCCGAGAGACAGGTGCCCTCAGACATTTGTACGAAAACATGGTGTGAACTTCAGCCAAACCCAGGGAACACTTTTTAGATCACGTGACATTAAGATACTCTAGGGCAAGATACAGATTTTAAGATGACTGATTTTCTACTTCTTCTTTTCCCCTTCATTTCTTGGAGTCTACTGGTTTATTACATGTCAGCTTTATTGAGGTATAATTGCCACATAAAATTGTAAGAAATTTAAAAGTGTACCTCATGGTGATTTGATATAAAAATACACTGTGAAACAATTTCCTCTACCTGGTTGATCAACACTTTCATCACCTCACAAATTTATCTTTTATTTTTTAATTTAAAAATTTTTGTTGAGAACATTTAAGTTCTACTCTCTTAACATATTTTAATGATACAATACAGTGTAATCAACCACAGTCACCATGTTCATTAGATCCTCAGACCTTCTTTATCTTATGGATGAAAGCTGATACCCTTTACCAACCTCTCCCTATTTCCTTCACGACCCCCACCCCACCCTAGTCCCTGGCAACCACTTTTCTACTCTCCATCTCTAGGAGTTTGACTTTTTTTTTTTTAAAATTTAGATCCCACATGTAAGTGATACCATACATTATTTGTCTTTCTGTGTCTGGCTCATCTCACTTAGCAGAATGCCCTCAAGGTCCATTTATGTTGGTGCAAATGGCAGGATTTCCTTCCTTCTTATGCTGAATAATATTCCAGTGTGCATATGTACATGGGTATTTATGTGTACATATATCATGTCTTCTTTATCCATCCATCCATTGATGGACATTTTGGTTGTTTCTCTGTCTTGATTATCGTGGATAATGGTGCAATGAACGTGAGAATGCAAATATCTCTTCAATATCTCATTTTCACTGTCCTTGGATATATACCCAGAAGTGGGATTGCTGGGTCGTATGGTGGCTCTATTTTAAATTTTTTGAGGAACCTCCATATTGTTTTCCACAGCGGCTGCACCAACTTACTGACTCGACACTGCTATTTGTGTGAGACCTACCTACTGATTTGTGTGAAAACCACAGCCGTTGCCACCATCACACTGATCCATGCTGGTGCTGTTCATCAAAAATTTCAATACTACTTCATCCCAAGTACGTGAATCGTAAATAGCAAGTCAAAGTCAGAATTCCAATAAAAAGATACTCAAGAGTCCTCATTTTGGCATGATGGTTTTTTCAAGATTATGGAAAAGAAAATATATTTACATCTTCTCAAATGGACCTAAATTCCCAACACTTCTTATGGCTACTGGAATTTGTTCAAGTTGATGGAGAAGTCTGTTAGACTCTTGCTAAACTAGCAGGCAGATGAGTGGAGAATGACCTTTCTAACACATGGAATCACTTTTCAAATGAGGTTACTGGAGCCTAATACAACAGGCTCTGCCCTGCTTCCCTCCTGGTATGTTAGAAATTTCTTTCATTTCTTCTGAAAGCTGATGTTAGGGGCATCTTTGCAAAGAGCTAATCTTTAGTTACTAAAACAGGGCACTGAAGCCCTAAGGAAAATGTTAAAGGGAATGCATCACTACACACAATTATTTATTTTTATACTAAATAAGATTTTTCAAATTTTACTTACGATCAGGCTGCCTTTTACTGAAGCGATGAGTGTACTTGGTTTTGTTGTTTTTTTTCAACTTTGGAAAGACATGACATGGTCTCTTTTAAAGGTTTCAGGGAAGATTCAGGGACGGGACATGGGAATTTTCTTTTTAAGCATAAACCAAGTAACCACATTGTACAAAATGCACATGATTATAGGGGACTAAACACCAAACGTAATTACATAGTGTATGTGTGTGTATGTGTGTGTGTGTGTGTGTGTGTGTGTGTGTGTGTGTATGATAGAGAGGAGAGAGAGAGAGAGAGAGAGAACAGATATCCTACTTACACTTTTTCCCCTGGATATACTACCATCCCTCACAGCTCTGAGTGTCGTATGGATATTATTTGTGTCGACATCTGCTTCCTGCATTTTCTGGTTCCCCTGAGCTGCAGGATGCCTTCTGTTTGTTTTGGTCTTTATCTTTTCTCATGTTGAGGGCAGACCCTTGGCTGGAAGTCCTGCAGACACTGAGATGATGACTGGGAATTGTGGAAGGGGAAGGCCTAGGGTTGATGGGCCTCACCATTGGGTATTTGGGTGCCTCTTCAAGCCACTTTTGTTCACTGAGCATCTGAAATGTAGGTAGAGAGAGGCCTGTTCTGAGGCCATGCAATTGCTGCAGTAGGCAACTGAAGGAACCTTCGATTCCTTCTCTTTGGAAGCCCCTCTGCAATCACTTTGGTTACAGCTTTCTTGGAATGGCCAAGTCAGATACTTCTGTCTTACATTTTCAAAAGACAAACAAAAAAACCCTGCTGCCACCGTTCACGTTACACCATGATCACAACGCAGTGGGTAGAATAGCCTAGATAAGGCATGAGCGGCGGACTCTGCCTTAGAGAGAGTAGCCCGGGGTGGAGGGCATCTCTCTGAGTGCTGAGCTGAAGTTAGGAAATCCCAGCCAATGCCATAGTGAGTATAATGCTCTCACAGCAAACTCTCTTTGCAATAATTTTAATAAAATCTCTGGGGAAATTAGCAGCATTTACAAAAGCAATCTCTTGCTGGAACTAATGCATTTTAATAAGATTTCCTATTTTTCAAGTTTGAACATAAAGATAAAAGAAAGTATCTGACATTTTTTATTGAACATTTATTTCTGAATGAGAAAAGCAAAGGCTATCTATTCACAGCACGCTGTAGCAAGGGAGGCAGCCACCATCGCTTGCTTCGGCAGAGGAGTGGGAAAGCTTAAAGGTAAAAAATAGGAAAGGCTTCAGGGGTACCTGTGTGGAGGCTGTTGGAAGGCATCTAGAAGTGGGCATCCTATGTGATTGGTTAGGAGGGCGTATCTGGTTTTCTTGAGTTGGTCCTAAGCTGGAGGCAGGGACAAACATTAAGGCAGCTGTCAGTTATTAATCAAGTCCTGGCCATTTGGGGCCAGTTGCTACAGAAATTATTCTTTAAGTTCCTGGACTGTCACTAGAGATTGTTATCTGGCTAATCTGGCTTCCTGCAAGTGTGCTTTACAGCAGGCCGGCTTCCTGGGTTATTTAGTACAGAAAAGGGGGCGGTTTCCTCGGCAGTTTGCTGCAGTCTGTGGGGCAAGGTTCTAGTTTTATCTGTGGTCTGGATACCATCCATTTGTGCATTCAGTCTCTCATTACGCTTACTGAAGAAAAAGGCCAAGATGAGCCACCTAGCACGGGGCAAGAGAGGGGTCTTGGAGAATTGGATTTTGCTCTTTCTAGAAAGTGGCAGAGAAAGGGTGTCCACCACTTGGATAAAGGAGAAAAGACAGTCCGAGTTACCAGGGGAAACATTCAGCCTCAGGGCGTCAGGGAGCAAATGAGATGCATATTCCTCATACCCTAGGCCAGACTGGCAGGCACTGGGCCAACATTCTTAGAGGAAGTTAAAAGGGGACGCAGGTACGATCTCCCTTCCCTGCTCCGTCTACAGGGAACAGTGCGCCGAGCTATGTCCCAGACAAGCAAACCCCCCCAAGTCCCTAATATCAAGGGACTAAGAGGGTGACGGGAAAATATCCAGAGGCTGAGATTCTGATGGGGAGGCTTTCTGTGCACATACACGATAAATCACTTGATAAACTAGATTATCTGTAATACATATGTGCATAAGAATATGTAAGACATTGACCTGTGTGGATGTGTACTAAGACACAGATCACGACCTACAGGATTAAAAATTCCGGCACAGCAAATCGAGTATGATCCTATAGATTAGAGTCCACAGTTTTTCTGAAATACTAAACATGGTACTGTGAGTTCCCAAAGAGTCACCGATAAAGATAATTTCTGGATTTTTTTCACTGACAAATACTGAAAACGTACCAATTCTATTTGGCGAAAGTAAACAACCTTTTAGTTTGAAATAACTGAGAGAACGTAAAATATTTTATTCTTTGGCTGTGTTGCCATTCTAGAAGCTTAGCAGAGTGCTGATGCTCATTAAGGGCTCTCATGCAAACACAGACAGGAACGCCCAGGGTGGGGCGGGTTTTCACTGGAGTGTGTTTTGTTTTGTTTCACTTTTGAGCCTCATTAAAACCTTGCAGTAGAAGAGAAATGGACGTAATTATTTTGAATTTAGAGATTAAGAAACTGAGGCTCAGAGGGTGAAATGACCCTCCTGATGGGTCGGAGCTGAGAACACAACTAGCGTTTTCCACTGCGTTGTCTCCTTTAGAAGGTTCACTCTGAGTCATACCCCCTCTAACTCTCTGAGTTCTCTGGACCCTACTGCTATTGGGTTGTCATTCTGTGGAACCATCACCGGAATCCCCAAAGTTGAAAGTTTGATTTAGAAAAATAGGATTAAGCTCTTACGTTAATCTTAAGAAACTGCTTTGAGTACTTCTTTATAGGACGATACCTACTTTCACATAAAATTGCTAATCTTCTTTTTTTTTTTTTTAATTTTTCAATGTTTTATTTATTTCTAGGAGAGAGAGAGAGCGTGAGCAGGGGAGGGTCAGAGAGAGAGGGAGTCACAGACTGAAACAGGCTCCAGGCTCTGAGCTGGCAGTCAGCACAGAGCCCGACGCGGGGCTCGAACCCATGAACCGTGAGATCATGACCTAAGCGAAAGTCGGACGCTTAACCGACTAAGCCACCCAGGCGCCCCAAAATTGCTAATCTTCTTAATTCACAGCCTAATGCCACTGTAAAGCTGACATTCTTGCTTCTTTCTTAATCCATTTCATTTCAAAGGCAGTTCAGTGGAAACATTCAAATATTTAATCGCAGAGACAGAAATGTTGAATAGATAGAAATGTTGAACCACCAACGTATTACTGTAGAAGTCTTATTTTTGAAAAGCTGACGTTATCCTTCCACAATGGATTTCTTAATTAAAAGCCACGGTCTGAAGGAGAATGACACAGAGAGTATCGTTTTAATCAATCATTCTTATGGCCTGTGTCATACCATCAGAAAAATATTACTGGGCACTCCTCCAACAAATACAACTACCACATGAGGAAGGGGAAACTTGTCTGTGGTGCTATTTGGTTATAGCAGAGCAGCTGCTCTGAATAACTCAGAAAAAGGATGCAAGACTTTCCCTTTGGCCCGTGATGAATACTGAGAGGTATCAGGAAACACAAATACAAAAGGTATATTTTAAACTATAGTTTTCAGTTGCTGTTCGCTGTTGTTATGTTGTCAGTGTTATGACAGTGATTTCCATATTAGGCATGGAGTAATGTAGATCAAAAAGCTAATCTCAAAAAGGGAAGAGAACTTTTACAGTAGGGTGGCTTTTCTCTGGCTAGAAGAGATTTCTTTCCTATTTATAACCTAGCAAAGACTTTAGCCCATTTGTTTCAGTTTCTATGTGAAATACCCCTAAAGCATTTACAGCTGTGATGTTTGCGATTTGAGCGGCACCCTACACGCTTTTAATGAAATACATCTAAAAGAGAAAACTCTATTGGGATTTTTTTTCTCTAATTTTTCTTTTTTTTTCATTCACTTGCCATAGCCTCTTCCCACCCCCAGTGCACAGAGTTGCCAAATTGCAAATTATAGAAGGAGAGGAAACAATGAACATTCAAAAAAAAAAAAGGGGAAAAACACAGATAGCGCATTTTACTGAGCATTGTCCCGTGCCTTCAAGAAAACTGTACGCTACTCACTGGAACATACAGTGAGAATATAATTTAAATGGAAATGTGCTATCCATGATAATTAATTGTCATGTAAGGGCCGGAAGGATCCTAAAAAGATTTTCACCAAAAAAGGGGTACCTGAGTGGCTCTGTCGATTAAGCCTCTGCCTTCGGCTCAGGTCATGATCTCACGGTTCGTGAGTTCCCGCCCTGTGTCGGGCTCTGTGCTGACAGCTCAGAGCCTGGAGCTGCTTCAGATTCTATCTCTGTCTCTCTCTGCCCCTCCCCTGCTCATGCTCTGTCTCTCTCTCTCTCTCAAAAATAAACGTTAAAAAAAAATTAAAGGAAAAATGTCAGCTATCTGATCTAGAAAGTTTCCACGTTAAGATGTTAATGCCCAATTCATGATCAATAATATTCAAAACTATAACTTGAAAGTGGAAGGAATATTGATGTGCAAGCGTTTGTCAACTAAACAGTCACTGGCCCTGGATTTCCTTACACAGCAGGCTCTCTCTTGTCACAGTCAATATTGGCAAATGGTCACCTTGAAATTACTTTCTTATTTGAAAGTCATAACCAGACACAGTATTAATATTCTTACAAGTAAAGATAATTAGCAAGTAATGCACTGAGTTTCCAACACAAGATGCCACACACTCTAAGATTCTGGGCTGCTAGGGACCTTGTGATCAATGCCCAGGCCCTGCTTTTCTTCTTAAATAAAGAAAAACTTAAAACAGGCAGGGCTGATGAAATCAAGAAGTCTAGGTAAATAGGGTTTTGAAATAAAGACACGACTGGCCAAACAGGAGGACACGAAACTTAGAGCAGACAGCAGTACCTCTGAGGCAGAGTGGGCTAATGAGGGTGCGGACTTCGAGGACAAAGATTTTCACTCAAATCCCAGCCCTGCCAGCACTGAATATGAAACTCTGGACAAACTTCATTTCTCTACTCCTTCCTTTACTCATACAGAAGTGGGCACTGGCATACCTATCTTGTGTAGAGTTCTGTAAAGATTAGAAGTATTATATACAAAAGTGCTCAGTGCATTGACTGCAAATAGGAGGCAGTTCATACAGTATAGCTGTTATATGTTATTATCTTGATAATACATAATATTACAAAATTGCCTTTCCAAGTATTTTGGAAACTAAAAAACATTTTCCTATGGAAACAAGGTAATTAATTAAAATTACACGTAATAATAACTAATACTTATTGAGCACTTCCTATTTACTTATTAAATCTAAACAATCAGGGAACAAATACCATTTCCACAAACACTTTGCAGGTAATGGAATCAAAACACAAAGAGGTGCTGCTCAGTAAGTAAGGACTTAGACAGCTAGTAAGGACTAGACCAAAATATCAGAATGAGGCGTGGCCGTGGAGTCCTATGCTCTAAACTGCTTCACTATATGGCCTCACTGATGATTGTTAAGTTAGGTGTTTTTCATCAACCCCTCAGAAACCCATGTATTCTTAAAATTTTTGTTAATGTTTATTTATTTTTGAGAGAGAGAGACAGCACAAGAGGGGGAGGGGCAGAGAGAGAAAGGGAGACATAGAATCCGAAGCAGTTCCAGGCTCTGAGCTGTCAGCACAGAGCCCAACGCGGGGCTCGAACCCACGAATCGTGAGATCATGACTTGAGCTGACGTTGGGAGCTTAAATGACTGAGCCACCTAGACGCCCCATTATTATTTTTTTAAAGTTTATTTATTTTGAGAGAGAGAGAGAGAGAATGCGCACACGTGTGTGTGTGCGGGGGAAGGGACAGAGAGAGAGAGGGAGGGAGAGAATCCCAAGCAGGCCCCATACTGTCAGCACAGAGCCTGACTCAGGCTTGACCTCACGAACCATGAGATCATGACCTGAGCTGAAATTGAGTTGGACGCTTAACCAACTGAGCCACCCAGGTGTCCCAGAAACCTATTTATTCTTAACATACTTGAACTACAATATAATACTGTAGTTTCCTATTTTTTTAACAGGTTTATTTAGCTATAACTCACATACCAAAATTCACTCGACTAACTTTTATAACACAGTGGTTTTTAATATATTCACAGAGCTAAGCAACCATCAACTTTATTTTAGAACCTTTTCATCATGCCGAAAGTAACCGCGAATGCACTGACAGTCACCCTCTCAACCCATCTCCTCAGTCCCTGGCATTCACCAATCTACTTTCTGTCTCCATGCATTTGCCTAATCGGGACACTTCATATAAATAGAATCATGCAAAAGAAGTGGTCTTTTGTGACTGTGGCATTTTCCTTCCACGTGGCATAATGTTTTTTAGGGTTCATCCATGTTGTACCATGCATCAGTACTTCATTTTTTTTTTTTTTTTTGCCATTGTGTAGTTATACCACATTTTGTGTACTCGTTCATTCATCATTTAGATTGCTTCTACTTTTTTGCTCTTATAAATAATGCTATTATGAATATTCACTTAACAAATTTTTGGACAAACATATGTTTTCATTTCTCTTGGGTATACACCTAGGACTGAAATTGCTGGACCATTACTCTGTTTAGCTTTTTGAGGAACTGCCAGACTGTTTTCAAAGGGGCTGCATTACTTGACATTCCCACCAGCCATGTGTGAGGGCTCCAATTTCTCCATGTTCTTGCTAACACTTGTTAACGTTCATCTTTTTTGTCATAGCCGTCCTCGTGGGTGTTAAGTGGTATCCTGTGGTTTTGATTTGCATTTCCCTAATGATGAATAACATTCAGCATCTTTTTATGTGTTTCTTGGCCACTCATCGTTCCTCTTTGAATAAATGTCTATTCAAATCTTTTCCCGTTTTAAAACTGGGTTGTCTCTATATTGAGTTATGAGAGTTCTTAACGTATTCTGGATACAAGTCCTTTGCCAGATCAATGACTTGCAAATATTACCTCTCATTCTGTGGATTTTATTTTCACTTTACTGCTTGTGGTCTTTGAAACACAAAAGCATAAGTTGTAATGAAATCTGATTTTTCTGTTTTGACTTTTGGTGCTTTTGGTGTCATATCTACAAAAAACAACCATTGCCCGACTCAATGTTAGGAGGACTAATTTCTATATTTTCTTCTCTGAGTTTTATAGTTTATCTCTTACATTTAGGTCTCTTTCCATTTTGACTTCGCTTCATTTTTTTTTTTTTTTTTGCAGATGGATATCTAGTTGGCCAACTTGTCTTCCTGTGAAAGGACAATTCTTTCCCCGTTGCAGAGTCTTGGCACGTTTGTCGAAAAAGCAGTTGTTCACAAATGTAAGCCTTTCAGTTCTACTTCACTGACCTACAGGCTCACCCCATGGCAGTTTTAAAAATCAGATGTAAGAAGAAAAAAGTGACAAGGAAAAAATGTATTCTTTTATGTTTACCCACGTGGTTATCTTTCGTAATGCTCTTTTTTCCTCATGTGGATTTAAGTTATCATCTAGTGCTTTCGTTTCAACCTGAACCTTTGCCTTCTGTTGGGGAGTTGGTCCGCTAGCAAGAAATTCTCCCAGTTTGTATTTCTCTAGGAATGCCTTCATTTCTTTTATTTTTGAGATTGTTTTGTTACCTACGGAATTCTTTTTACTTTTCTTGCTGCATTTAAATGTTACCCCACTGCCTCTGGACTCTTTGGTTTCTAATGAAAACTTAGCTAATCGTCATATTGAGGATCCCTTTTCCACAATGAGTCATCTTTTCCTCTGGACTTTCAAGAGACTCACTGATTTTTTGGCTTCTGACAGTCTGGCATATTTTTTGAGTTGATCATACTTTACTTGAAGCTCACTGAGCATCTTGGTTGCATTGTGTAATCTCTTTCACCTAATTTGCAGATTTTTGGCCACTATTTCTTCCAATAATCTTTCTGCCACCTCTCTTTCTTCTCTCCTTCTGAGGATCCCATATACACATATATTGTTATGCCTGACAGTACCTCACAGATTGTTTTCTTCATTCTTTTTTTTTTTCCTGTTCCTTAGAATGAATAATTTTAATCAACCTATCTTCAAGTTTGATGATTATTTCTTCTATCAGCTCAAATCTGCTGATGAGCCTCTCTGGTGATTTTATACTCCAGGCGTTAGTATTCAATGGCTCCAGATTTTCCATTTGGTTCTTCTCTACATTTCTATCTGTTTATTAAATCCTCTATTAAATGAACTATCATTGTCATAATTTCCTTTAATTCTTTAGCTATGGTTTCCTTCAGTTATTTACACATATTTATAATGCTGATTTAAAGTCTTTGTCTAGAAAGTTCAACATCTAGGCCTCTCACGAACTGTTTCTATTGACTAGATTTTCCTATTACGTACATACTTTTCTCTGGGTGAGTTTTGGAGCACGATGCCTGTGACACTCAGGCAGTTTACAACTCTGCTTTAGTCTTCAGTTCTTGTCTCTGCAAAGCCACAGTCAGGCAAAGGCAAAGGACTGTGACCCTCTTGGGTATTTCCTGGGCGCGCACCCCAGAGCGTACATGCATTGGAAGATACATCTCCAGGAATACGTCAGAGCTTTCAAATCCACTCATGGACATCATGTTCATTAGATTCTTTATCAAGCATATTTCTTTGTGGTGGAGGAGGAGTCAGGTTCTTATTTGCCTCAATTGGTACAACTGCCTTGAGCAGCTGTGATGTTTAAAAAACTGCCACTGGGGCGCCTGGGTGGCTCAGTCAGTTAAGCATCCGACTTCAGCTCAGGTCATGATCTCATAGTCCGTGGGTTTGAGCCCCATGTCGGGCTCTGTGCTGACAGCTCAGAGCCTGGAGCCTGTTTCAGATTCTGTGTCTCCCTCTCTCTGCCCCTCCCCCGCTCACACTCTGTCTCTCTCTCAAAATAAAATAAAGACATAAAAAAAATTAAAAAAAACAACAACAAAAAACCCTGCCACTGACTGTTTTGACTAACATCCTGGGACAAAGTTGTATTTAGCAGTGAGGTCAAATAATACCATCCTGGAAATGGGACCTTCCAAGCAGCACAAGATACATCAAATAATGGCAGTGCTCTGGAACTGAAACTTTGCAAAATGCCCCAAACCTAATCTGGTGACACTAATGCCCACAGGTTGTGGTCTTCATGGTGAGAGTTGTGAGGCTGCCAGTTTTCGAGGCTATCTGGAGCTGTGGAGGAATGGGTGAGAATAAGTCAAGTTACTATCGCACCAATCCTTCCATTCTTACTGAGGCCGAGCAGATTTTCTTGAATAAATGTTCCTCAAATTGCTGCAACTCTTTGTTAACGTACAGAGCTCGGCAAAAGTGGATTTGGGATTTTTCTCTCAGTGCTTTCATCCCCTTTATGGAGGGGCAGAGTTACAAAGATATTCCCTGGGCCATTCCCAAATCCTGCCCCATCCCCCATAGTTTATAAGAGTAATTAAATACTTGAAATTTCAACAGGAACTATGAATACTCCAAATATCCTTCCCTATTTACAGCAAAACTGTCTAGAAAAGAATACCCTTTTCCCTGGTTCCTGAAATAGGGGGGAGGATCTTTTCTTCTCCAGGCATCCCTGTCAGTGCCGGGGCAGAATGAGACAGTCTCCCTACATTTGTGCCAGAAAAAATTTGTGCCAACTGCTTATATGTAAGAAATGTAAGTGGTAGGATTTTTATATCCCTGGGACTTCCGACGCATCTATGAAACAACTAGAGAAAAGAAACTTTATTATAGAAACTTACACAACAAATCTCAGTTGTGAGTACCTACCATGTCTCAGATACTGGGCTAATCGTGCTTGGATATGACAAGCATGGTCCTCCATGTTAGAGCGCACGATCTCAGGGGCCACAGGGAATTAAAGAGGCTGTTAGAATAAAGCGTACGTACTTCAGAAGGATGTATAAGGTGCTTGTGGGGACATGCAAGGAAGGACCTCTAATTTCTTCTCCTAAAAGAAATGACCACTTTGCTAATATCTGAAGGATAAATACAAATCGGCTGTGCAGGGGAGAGGAGAGAAGGAGAAAAGGAAGGGGTGGAGGGAAGAGAGACTATCACATGGGATGGTCTGGAGGGAGGAGGAATCTTAGCTGAATTAAAAGCAGTAAAGGGCAGTAGTAAGAAATATGGACAGAATAATAAACCTGGGATTTTGGGAAAAGCTGAATCCCTCACCAAAGTTGACCATATAGTTGGAAAGGAGTTATTAACCATGGGATTACATGGTGAATTAACTTTCACATTGAATGTTAATGTCTCTACGCAGCTAGAGATAGAATAAAATGAGTGAAAAACCCATTTGGGGAGCACAGCTTTGGTTTTAACAAGAAACTTTCAGAGCTGCTGAACCCAAGTGGAAAAGGCTTTTTGTTTCTGTTTTTTTTTTTTTTTTTTAAGAAAATGAATGCCAAGAAAGGGAAAACAGAAAGCAGAGCACAGTGTTTGCTTCTGAGTGAATGTCCCCACTCAGCAAGGGCGCTGAGCCCTGGAGGCCACTGTCCCAACATTCGGTGTGCCTCTTCCTCCTTCCTGACAGAAGCTGATTTAGTTCTGATGAGGGAAACAGAGGCAGAAGGAAATGGAAAATAAAATTAAATTTCTTTATAACCTGAAGCCCACTGACAAATACTTGAGGTAAATACAGAGTATAACATTCCTCCAGGTCCTCCGTTAAAATAGTGGGGAAGATGGAGGGAGGCAAACCATGAGAGCCTCTTGAATGCTGAGAACAAACTGAGGGCTGACGGGGGTGGGGGGGAGGGAAGGGGAGTGATGGGCATGGAGGAGGGCACTTGTGGGGATGAGCACTGGGTGTTCTATGGAAACAACTTGACAATAAACTATTAAAAAAACCCCAACATTCCTCCAGGGACTCCCTGAAGTCTTAATGTTAATGCTTTGCGGAGGGAGAAAAGACTTCAGCTCAACCTTAGCAAGGCACCCAGTATCTTCTGAGTTCTCGTTAGCATATGAAAGCCCTTTGGAAACTCTTCCTTTTTCCTCGCTCTCTCCCAGCTCTCAGGTATGTAGCCAGTCACTCCTCACAACCCCAGTGCAGTTCTTTCCAGCCAGGAGTCCTAGCCCCATACTTTAATAAAACCACCTTTTTGAACCAAAGACGATTCCAGAATTCCTTCTCGGCCATCAGCTCTGGACCCCTCCCACCACTTCAAAATCACATCATTCTCGTGTTAACCTCCTCTCCGATAACCCATTCGACTTAGACAAATCTGACCTTTTCTTGGCTTCAGGAGTTGATCTCTTGCTTTCATCTCATAGAACCTTGCCAGTAATGGAAATGGGACATAACTGGCTCAGACTGGTGGAAAAGACTTTTGTACCCTGGCTGATGGAGAGGTATGCTCTCTTTCGGCTGGAAGCTTGCTGCCCCAGCCTGCGGCCAGCTCCCTGGTCCCCCAGACTCCTTTGTCACTGTGAGTGCCCATGTGACATGGTTATGACCACTAGGACAAGGTCTGCTAGGAGGTTTCTAGAAGGCTATTTGGGCCTGGCATAGTGGCTCAACAATGCTATGCAGCTCTCAAACCCTTTCTGACCTTCTGTATCAGGTGCTGCTGGCCGCCATCTTGACGGAAGCCAGCACAAGGACAAAGCTGGCCGGGGATGAAGTGCCCACACAAGGAAACCTTCTGCCTGGTGCACAGCCTCTAGAGTCTGCCCTACCCCTAGGCTCCCTTCACCGGAGTCAATCAAATTCCTTGCTACTTAAGCCGAGTTCCAGTTGCATTTCTGTTACTTGAACTTGAAAGCATCCTAAAAGCTCTAGTTGGGAAATAAACTCACAAAGAGACCAGGAGATAAAAAAGATTAGATAGTGGAAAGAGAATCAGAAGAGCTCAGGGTGACATGTACCCCAATGTTCATAGCAGCACTCTCCACAATAGCTAAAACATGGAAAGAGCCTAAGTGTCCATCAATAGATTAATGGATCAAGAAGATGTGGTTTATCTATACCATGGTATACTCCATGGCAATGAGAAACAATGAAATCTGGCCATGTGTAGCAACATGGATGGACCTTGAGGGTGTTATAGTCAGGCAGAGAAGGACAAATATCATATGTTTGCATGTATAGGAGGATTAGGAGGAACTTGACGGAGGAACAAGGGGGAGAAGAAGGGGGGAAATGGTGGGGGAAAGGGAGAGAGGCAAACCATGAGAGACTCTTGAATGCTGACAAAAACTGAGGACTGATGGATGTGGGGGGGAGGGGGGATGGGCATGGAGGAGGGCACTTGTGGGGATGAGCACTGGGTGTTATGTGGAAACTAATTTGACAATAAACTATTAGAAAAAAAAAAAAAAAAAAGAAGAGCTCAGGGTGAAACAATCTGAGACGGGATGAGATTTTACCATAGAAGGAATTGCTGCCAGAGCTGAATGTAGTAGATTTATCCAGCAAGATGGTTTTCCTCTACTATTTCTGCTTTGGATATAGAACTTTTTAAAACTGATCTGCATTCATTGTCACCACACCATGGTTTTCTGACTTATAAAATATTTCAAGTCTAACTGATGGTGGCCTCTTTACATCTGGGTTATGATGACTGTAGTGCGCTTTTACAAAGAAATACAGAATAAATATTGGCAAGTAATGCTTATGTAATGTAAGTAAACTGAAACCACATTGAGCCTTTTGTTCCCCAGTAGACAAAATTCATCAGTGAAGTCTTATACATACATCTTAAATATTTCATTCAAGATGTTCTTAAACAAACAATGAAAAAATGGAAAAATGTAAAACACTACAGGTAGACAGAATGGTATAAATTTCATGTATCTATCACAAAACTCCAAAATTATCAATACTTTCTTACTCTTGCTTTTCCTCTCTCACCTCTCTTGGCTAAATGAATGGGGCAGTTACCCTGGCTGGCGGGAAGAACAGCCCTCTGGTGATCATCTCCACACTCTCCCCGATGTGCATGGGAGCGGCGGGTGTTTGCCAGGCTAGTATCATGGCCTGCAATCTAGGCCAGCACAATGGTCCAACCGAATGTGCTTTCCAAAAGGGGAAACATTCTGAGTACAAATGAAGAGAAAGAGGAAAAGCAGCTGGGGGTAAGGGAAGGAACGAACAGGTTCTGTAATGGAGGGAATGGAGGGAAATCCAATATTATATTAACACCTCAAAAGAGGCTCTGAGCAAGAGATGATATTGTCTCTTAGCTCAATTATACCAGATGCCTAAAATGGTGAAGCCATATAGTTCTAGGACCACTCTAGGAATCTGATGGGATGTAATGGAGGCGTGCCAACCTGAGTGGTTTTGCCCTGGGAGACATTTTCAAATGATATGATGACAAACTAGACTAATTATTAGTGACTGAATGGGACTCTAGTAATATGTCAGTATCTAGTAACTGTTATGATCCTTTGTTATAAGTGATGCATGATAAAAAAAAAATAAAGTGGGGTGACTTGTGGTATAACAGGATACACATTTGATGTGTGTCTCAGATTCCTGGCACTGAGCTCCTAAAACCCTTGGGATTTCCTGAATTATACGAGTGTCTTTGCTATTTAGAGGAACCCTTTTTGAACAAGATGGAGTTTATGTTAATGAGGTGACTTAGAATGGGGGCCCTCAATAAGCTGGGGATGGTCACCAGAAAGACCGAATGACTGGAGGGTTAGAACTTCCAGCCTCACCCACCAGCTCTGAGGCTGGGGAAACGGGTCTGTCAACTAAGCACTATGGAACCTTGAACAAGATTTGCTGAGCTTCTGTGTTGATGAAGGTATCCACGCACCAAGAGAGAGCAACACCCCAGTTTCCTGGGGGTACTCAGAACGTTCTGGACCTCATCCTAGGTACCTCTTTATCTGGCTGTTCATCTGTATCCTTTATAACATCCTTCACAATAAATGGATAAACCTAAGTGAATGTTTCTGAGTTCTGTGAGGCACTCTGGTAAGGTAATCCAGCCCAAGGAGGGAGTTGTGGGAAACTCCAATCAGAGCCAATCAGAATCACAGGTGACAACCTGAACTTGCAACTGGTGTCTGAAATGGGCGCAGTCTTGTGAGACTGAGCCCTTAACCTGTGGAACCAGGTAGACGGTGTCAGAATTGAGTTACATTTGTAGGACACTCAGTCAGTGTCCCCTGAGAATGGGAGAGCTGCTTGGCGGTGTTGGAAAGTAACACATATTGGAGAAGTAAAATCCGCTGACTGTTATATACAAACAATGTCTATATGGCAGTTAGATTCTCAAGTTGGACGGAAGCCCATCTGACCTATAAGGCAGATGTCACCTTCTACATTGAGTAGAAAATAACATTATTAAACTATGAGTTAATTTACCTCCCATTTTTTTAAATACATGTAAGAAGAAGAAAGAGCTTACCAGCCTTACTTTTGACCAGCCTCTACCAAAATCACAGACATTTTTACTCTTTTGATTTAATTTACCAAAACCAAATTTACCAATTATTTTACCAATTTCTTTCTCCCTTTCTCTCTCTCTCTCTCTCTCTCTCTCTTTTGGCATTAAGTTGTTAGAATCACTTGCTTTCTCTATGCTACAAGTCTGCCATAACACTTTCTAGAAACATTAATGCCTTTTTTTAAATTGACTCAGAAGTAGTGGTTCTTAAAATATAGTCCAGGGATACACAGGGTATTCCTTGCCCTTCAAGGAGGTCTGCAAGATCAAATCTATTTCCTTAACAATACAAGGATGTTATTTGCCCTTTTCATACCCAAATCTTTCACGGTGTACAATGGAATTTTCCAGATGTTATCTGACATATGATAATATCACTACTCTAAATGATGTATATGTGAGGTAGATGTGAGAATCCTCTTGCTTTGTATTAAGCCAGACACCAAAGAGATTTGTAAAAATATAAAAACAATTCCACTCTTCTTACTACTCATTTTTGTTTTGAAATCAAAGCTACTTTTTAAGTTATTTATATTAGCACGTAATGAAAATTTTATATTATTTTAAAATGATTCATAAATATCACGTTTCTTTTAGTTTTAATTTCAAATTGTTATATTGGCAGACATAGCCCCCCATTTAGAGACTCTTTGGGGTGCTCCATAAGTTTTAAGAGTGTAAAGGGTTCCTAAAGTCAAAACGTTTGAGAACTGTTCTTTAAGAAATATTCTTTTCTTCACCGTCTAAACTGAACTTTTGGCTAATGGGAGAAGACATTCTTTTTCCAATCTTTTTTTTTTTTAAGTTTATTTTTATTTACTTTGAGAGACAGAGAGAGATAGAGAGCAAGCAGAAGAGGGGCAGAGAGAGAGGGAGACAGAATCCCAAGCAGGCTCCGTGCTGTCAGCATAGAGCCCAGTGAGGGGCTCGAACCTACAGACTGAGAGATCATGACCTGACCTGAAATCACGAGTTGGACGCTTAACCAACTGAGCCACCCAGGCGCCCCTCTTTTACCAGCAAACGTCACTGGATATAAAATCTGTCTCCTCCCTGACATCCCTCTCCGTGGCAAGCAGTCTCTGCTTCTGAGCAGGGAGGGAACCGACGACGGGGGAGTTGAGTGTGCGCAGCACCCACCTTCACCAGCTCAGTGTAGCCCGTCTCCCTCGGTGTCCACCACGGCTGGGCTTTCAGTCCACGCACGTTGTAGAGGGAACGCTGCCACACAGATGCGAAATGTCCCCTCTTGTGCCCAAGCTCGTACCACTTGTAGGCCTGAAAGGACAAAAAGCTGAACTACAAACGAAGCACGTTTATTACTTTAAAACCAAAGCGTCGCTTTGGTAACATTTAACTCGAGTCTGCTGGTCAGGTGCCCACATGTGTCACACTGGTGAGGATGCGTTACTGGACCGGGTTGCTGATAATGACCCGTGATTACACCCGCGTGTACGCATCTCAGCTTTGCTGTGAGGCGGTTCGCTCTTGCAATGCCGGGTCCACGTGCTCACGCTGGTCTTCCTGGGGAGGGTCCAGCACAGAGTCGAGGACGCATTTGTCAAGTTGATCAATCGCGTAAGAAACCATAGTGGGTTGTGTCTTTGGGCTTTCATTTCTCAAGTTCTAGTTTTAAGGTTCCTTTAAAAGGAAAGGGTTGCGATTTAATAATTTCTCCGAGGGGCGCCTGGGAGGCTCAGTGGGTTAAGCGTCCGACTTCGGCTCAGGTCATGATCTCATGGTTTGTGGGTTTGAGCCCCGCGTCGGGCTCTGTGCTGACGGCTGGGAGCCTGGAGCCTGTTTCAGATTCTGTGTCTCCCTCTCTCTCTGACCCTCCCCTGCTCACGCTGTCTCTCTCAGGAAAAAAAAAAAAAAAATTAAAAAATCTTTTAAAAAGTATTTTCTTCGAAGATATTTGCATTTACTGAATTAGACTGCTAAGAAGAAATGTCTTTTCACACGTCCTTTCTTTCCACGTCCCCATTACAGAAGCCGGCTCCACGGTAACGGAGTATAAATCCTCCATTAAATTAAATAGGCAGAAAGGAGATATCATTCTGAGCCGGCAATAAATATGGCGATAGCCCAGATGAGACTTTTTTTAAAGGGGAAGCTTTGTTCCTTTTTGGGTTTTCTGCTGCCATGAGGGGTAACATTTGTGGCTTTCGTCTAGTTGTAACATGATGCAACTCGCCTCCAAGAAGACTAGCCTTTTCGGGGACAGCTGGCTGCGGAGTGTGCTGCTCCATATGTCTCCTTCGAGTGACACCCTCTCCATATGCCCCCCGCCCCCCGCCCCCCCAGGACGGCTGCACCGGGCGCGCTCCCTTGTCTTCAGGGTTGGAAGGCCCTCCAGTGCTGTGCTCAACAGTACTGCCTTCACGACCGCAAGTCTGCGCTAGTGGTGACTTGTGAAGGGTGATTTCAAACACAGATTTTTGATCAGTTAAACAGATGCATTTAATATCAGGTGGATGAAGGAGATACTCAAAAAGAATATCTTCATAAAACTCCAGATATACCTAATTAAAAATTTTTTTTAAGTTTTATTTTTTAAATTTATTTTTGAGCAAGACAGAATGGGAGCGGTTGAAAAACGAGGGAGAGAGAGAGTCCCAAGCAGGCTCCACACTGTTAGGGTTGGACCCAACATGGGGCTTAACTGAGATCATGAGATGAAATCAGGAGTCGGACGGTTAACCGGCTGAGCCACCCGCGCGCTCCAACTCCAGATATACTTTCATGTGTAAAAAATAGTACCTTTAAAAAGTCTTAAAATTCTTAGGTCAGAATTTCCTTTGTTAGGAAAATCAAGTGTGATAACAGTACCACATCATACGTTCAGTAACACTTTTCTGGTTATTACTCACTTTCACGTGTGTAATCGCTAGGATCTTTTTAATAACTTCAAATATCTCCATTTTACAAATGCTGAAACTGGCATTTAAATTTTTTTTAATGTTTTATTTATTTCTAGGAGAGAGAGAGAGACAGCGTGAGCAGGGGAGGGTCAGAGAGAGAGGGAGTCACAGACTCTGAAACAGGCTCCAGGCTCTTAGCTGTCAGCACAGAGCCCGACGCGGGGCTCGAACCCACGAATCGCGAGATCATGACCTAAGCAAAAGTCGGACGCTTAACCGACTGAGCCACCCAGGCGCCCCTGAAACTGGCATTTAAAAAGGCAAAATATCTTGGGGCGCCTGGGTGGCTCTGTTGGTTAAGCATCTGCTGTTGATTTCGGCTCAGGTGGTGATCCGAGGGTTGTGGGATTGAGACTGGTGTTGGGCTCTGCCCGGAGGGTGGGGCCTGCTTAAGATTCTCTTTTCCATCTCTCTCTCTCTCTCTCTGCCCCTCCTACATTTGCATGCATGCTCTCTCTCTTTCTCTAATATACAAAAAGGAATTAAAAGAAATTTTTAAGGAATCACTAAGTATTCTGAACTATAACCCAAGGCTCTGGCAACTTAATCCACTCTCCTTCTATCTCTGTATCATTAAAAAAGAAAAAGAAAGCTATCAGAAGTAATATTCTTATTTATCTTTCTCCATAACACCTCAAGTTAAGAATGTATATACTAATCATTCTTAGATGTTTTCCTTGAAATACATGTTAAGTTGTAGCCATAAAGTAGTTTCTTTAAAAGCCAGAAACTTAAAATGGCTAATCATTGCCTGAGATTTTTTAAATAGCACTTTACTTTTGAAATTAATTTGACTATTTTAGCTATTTCTGTCCAATTTAAATTTAGGATCTTATTTCCTATACCTTTCAGTGTTAAAGTGAACAGCGATATGAATTACCACAGGTGATTTTTTTTTGAAATGCTTATTTTCTTGTTTTTATTTTTGTTTTTAAAATGCTTATTTTTGAATCGGCAGCAATTCATTTTATGGACCAGGCACACTGTCAGAAGGGAGAAAAAAATTCTTTTAGGAAAACCAAAATAGCAAAGCTCATAGCTCTAGTTCAGGAGTTAGAAGTCAGAGTGTAGTCCCGGACTTCATATTCACCAGGCTGGAGGCCCGGCCAAGTCACTTCGCTTACAGCGCTGGGTTTAAACTTTCTACAAGGTCTCTTCTCACACTCAAAGTTAGTCGTATGGGACCTCCCCCCCCCCTTTTTTTTTTAATCCCTCTGCTACTTAACTTTAAAGAAACAAAACCATGACAGTGATATGTCAGGGATTTTAAAAAATCATCTTCAATGAAAGTAAAATAATATTCAATTATTTAGAGGACCCAATGAATTCAGTCAGACTGCTTTCTTACAATACAAATTGCTAGAAAATTAAACGATCAAGTTAGACTCCTCTGAAAATTTTCTCTTTACTCTTTCCCTTTTTATACCTCTAATCAAGGATATGAAAATGAACAGAAAGATCACCTGTGGATACCTTCTTACATGTGTTTATAGCAATGTCTGTCTTTTATACTTCAAGTTCTTGCCAGGAATGGCTTATACACACACACACACACACACACACACACACACACACACACACACATTCCCGCTATACAGAAATAATATGTCAAAAGAGCCCCACTCTGAAAAGCCCAGGCCCCGTTTGGGGCATAGGCCCATCAGGTGTGACCCCCGCTGGAGCCTCCCCGCCCCCCCCCACCCCCCGAGCTCTGTGCACAGTGCGGCACATGAGACACACTTGGGGTGAGAAAGGCTGGCTGACTGGCTGAGCCGTCCGTGAAGGACTATGAACGCCATCACGTGGACATAGGACTATTTGCAGTTTTGCACTGTACGGTTTTGGAGCACACGATGTCCTAGAAGAGAGTAAGACTAAAGCAATAAACGAGGGCCAGGCTTGTCCAGCCATCGCCCAGGCTGACAACACAGACCGAGCAAGCGGGAAGGTGGGATGGGCCCCAGACACCGGGGAAGCGAACTTCCCGACACGCGGCCGTGACCGCACAGGAGAGAAGTTGGCAATATCATCAAATGAGAGATGGAACCCAGGAAGAAAAACGGTTTAGAAGCTCACCACGGAGCTGTCTCTGTGGCCTCGGGGGTAACACTCCACAGGCAGCAGACACAGGAGTCTGGCCTCTCTGAGCAGGAGACCAGCTAGCATGCGGACTTGCGAGTGAACGCTATAGGTGACCTGCTGAGGCCATCATGGCGTAGGGGCGCCTGGGCGGCTCAGTTGCTTAAGTGTCTGACTCTGGATTTTGGCTCAGGTCATGATCTCGCAGTTGGTGAGTTGGAAACAACCCTTTTAGAAAAATCTTCTTCAAAAACCATTTTATTGTCAAGTTCTACAGCACAGAGGCTGGGGGTTTGCTCCCCTTTGGTTGCCTGAGCCGAGCCCCATGCATCAGAACACGAAGGATGGATGCTTCCCAATCTGTAAACTCAGAGTGTGAAGCACAATGCTGAGAATGTGCTACCATGGGACTCCGATAGGCTTATTTTTGTTCTCCTGTAAGGATGAATCCTTGTGAATTTTTTAAATTCAAAAACTGTGGTGTTCTATGCATATTGATGATAATTAAGCTGATAGAATAGTCCCATAGGTTCAAATCCCAAGCCCTTGACAAATATTTAGCAGTGAATTTTTTGCCCTTGAAGTAAGGGCTGTTTTCATCTAAGATGTGAGGAAAAAAATCACAGACTTCTTTTATCTGTCTTTGCCCTGGACCCTAAGAAGTTCAAAGATAAATTAATTAGTGACAATTACATTTACAGCAATCAGACGGGAACATTTATCCCGTGTTAGATGCCATAGCAAAATCTTTTTTATCCTTCTCATTCAAAGGACGTACCGGGGATTTATATCTAAAACAAAGAAGGAACACAAAAATGAGAACTCATCAGCGAGTTATTTTCCTTTCTTCACTTCTACTGTCTCATTTTATTCCAGTCGACTGGTAGGTTAGAGGGGGAAGGGACAGATACATAGAAATGTATAAAGAAAACTGACAATCATCCAAGTCTCTCTTACCGCAAATCGGTTCATTTCTCTAGTTGGCAATTACCTCATCACAAAAGCCCCGGCTCTTAAGAGTCCTCCCTCAAGTGTCAAGTTGGCTCCATGTTCTTATTAATTTTAGAAACCTGAGGCTCTGTTATCTTTTATTTTTATCCTTGAGGTCGACTGCATTTTACTACATATATGGAATGCAATGGTTACAAAGATTCACCCTTTTACCCCTAACTGTAAGGAGAGCCCAACCTAGAGCCTTGTGATGATGTAAGACAGAAAAGGTGGGCTTCCCTCTCCACCAACAACCTGTAAACCATGATGACTGTTGACAGTCTGGTAACTTCAGTGTATGACGTCATGATTCATAATCTCAAGTTACGTTTAAAGAAGCTGACACTGTAGTCAGAAAAAAGCAATAATCACAAAGAAACCATGTAACATGTTTTAGCCACAACATTTTCTGCATCAGGACCTGCCATTACTCTAGCTATAGGTGTTCATCTTAAACGTGTCATTAAATACCGGAAGGTAATTTACAAAATTAACCACTGGGTTCAGTGTGCTTAGGAATCAGTTGAATAAAGACTTCATTCAAACAATAACTACTTTTTAAATCCTCAAAATAAAATAAAAACAAATCTAGACATATTATTAAAATATTTTTAAAATACTTAAGCAATTTCAGAGACATTTCTTCATTTCGATAATTTTAAAAATTTTTCAGGGCAATGCTTATACTTTATGCGCACACACACACGTGCACACACACTCACACACATACATTCACACATACCAATTGAGAGGCTGTTCTTATGATTACTCAGCTAGTTTTTTGGCAGAAACTACAAAAGTCAAAAATCCCCAAAATTCTTTTTAGGCTCGTAGGAGTTGTTGGGATGGTTTTTTTTTTTTTTTTAGTTTAGATAGCTAAATAGTTTCGGGGTGCCTTGGTGGCTCAGTCAGTTAAGCGTCTGCCTCTTGACTTTGGCTCAGGTCATGATCTTGCAGTTTGTGAGTTCGAGCCCCGCATCGAGCTCTGCACTGACAGCGTGGAGCCTGCTTGAGATGGTCTCCTTTCTCTCTGCCCCTCCTCCACTCATTGCTCAGGCGCGCGCTCTCTCTCTCAAAAATAAATAAACCTTAACAAATAGCTAAATAGTTTCAATCACCACCTTTAAAAGTCTATGCTCAAAATATTTTTTCAATTGTTAATTTCTCCTAGAATTACCCTCCCCCGCCCCAAGTCTACCCTCTGTTAAGAGAACAAATAATTCACACACTCATTACCTCTTTGTTCCCGACCCTCTGCATTGCATCCCCCAGGTGGAAGTAAAATCTGCCATCGTCAGTGCCAGGATCCCCAGATTCTATTCCTTCCTAAAAAAGGACAGCGTTCGTATTTAATGAAAAAAATTAAATACCAGCTTTAGTTTACTGATTTCCTTAATCTTTACATACCATATAAAAACCTAAGGACCAGAAAAATTCATCTCAATATTAAAGTTTGGCAATCAGGTTACTGGTCAACATTATAGTGCAGACCCAAAAAGAGGTAATAGAGCTAAATTTAACAATACATTTACTATAAGTTAATAGTCTCCTAGCCCATAAAATTAGTATATGAATCCTCTCTGTGGAACCAATCATATTTCAGTATCCCAAAGAATTTCTTGACTGGGGATCGATCCCATTTATTTTACTCTCCAAATGTGACCTCATGTCATCTGGAGGCTTCTTATTTCCAACCCTAAATGTGTAGTTGCTCATAAAATCTTTGAAGTGACAGAGGCCTAAATGCAAAGTCTTTCTACTTAAAACGAATGTGTCCTCACCTGTTAATGAACTCTTTAACAAAACTTACAATAGGAGTAAAGCCAGCTGGACTCCTCGAAAATGTAGTTGTTACTAAACAAATCCTATCCTAAAACATTTAGCTGATTTCTGCCCTGTCTCCTGCATAAGGGCTGAACTGAGGTATGTATAAACAACAAAAACAACAAAAATATTAAAGCAAGAGAATGCATTAAGAAAAGCAAAAGAAGGACAAAAGTAAAAAAAAATATATTTAAATGTCAAGAAAGTTTTTCTAAAAATCTGCATTTCCAAGTCCCTTCATGAGAAACCCATTATCTTCACTTGGAAGAAACTGTATTTGCATAACGTTTCAAGGTAGCAGCAAGGAACAGAAGCATCACTCAGGAGAGGCGGAGAGCTGTGATCAGGGCTCCTGACTGACAGGTTAACGAACAGACCCCACGCTCGGGGTCCCCATCTCTGAAGCAGGGAGGGCACTACCAGTCCCTTATTATGTCAAAGGAAATGTAAGGGGAACACTTTCAATCAGAGAAACCCACACGCCCAGAGGGTCCTGGCAGAGAACATAAAGGTTTGCGGAGGCCTGGGGAGAGCCAAGACAGGCTGGGGGGTGCAGGCCACCTCAAGGGGACAGCTTTACTCCTTTCCAATGCTGGGATGTGGGCCAGATGTGATCTTTCAAGAGAAATCAGAAATCTGCATGATTATATAAAACGCTCAAATTCTTAACTAAAGCAAGCAATTAAAATTATTTTTGATAGGACTGTGCTGGCCAAATAAAATATGCAAGCTTTTTGCAATCAGTGGATTGCCATTTGAGGGCTCTGATTTAAGTCACGTGAAAGAAAGGGATCATGGAAGTGTGAGATGTACTGCTACCTAAAAAAAAAAAGAAAAAAAAAAAAAAGAAGTTCACAGGTATTTCATCAGCTACCTGTCTACTATGGTAGCTGCTAGCTGCATGCTACTATCTAAATCAAAATGAAAGTTAAAAATTCAGTTCCTCGGTCATATCAGCCACATTTCAGGTGCCTAAGAGCCACATGCGGCTAATGGCTACCACACTGGAAAATACAACCAGAGAACATTTCTACTGGGACAGAAAGTTCTACTGAATAGCCCTTAGCTAGACCAAATGTGATTCTGGGGCACCTCAGGGATTCAATTAGATAGACAAGAAAAAAAAAAAATGACAGCATATTTTAATCTGAATATTTGAGCTATCAGTTTTTTTAGGTTTTGACCTATTCAGATGACATTAGTTACCAGACCTTATGTAGGATGCCAGGAGCCCTGCTCAGCCTAGACTGAATGTGTAGTTAAATTGTAAAAGGAACATTTAATGCATTGCCCATATTTCAAAGTATTATATTACTAATTTTGGTCTACCTTTCCCATTTAAAGAAAAACTAATAACTACAGTTTGAGGAATTTCTTCATAACGTCTTTTCCAAATAATCTCTGCTCGTATGGCTGGCATTTCTATGTCCCACACTCCCAATCACTGCCCATGAATGTCATGGTCAGAGGGTCTACAGTCTGAAGATGAAAAGACTCAGCGGTGCATGCCAATCAGCCCACAATGCATAATCAAGGGACTCCAAATGACTCAAAGGAATCAGAAGCTGAAAAGAGAGGAAAGGCAGGGACAGTTACCTTTAGGTAGGGAATGCTCTCAGCAATTTTGTTCTGTGCCTTCAGGATAAAGCCATAATGCACTTTAGCAAAGCCGTCATTGGGCGTCACATTCAGAACCTAAACTCAAAGAAAATGGAAAGCTGTTGTCACTGACTACACATTCTACAAATGACTGTCAAAACACATTTTAATTAGCTTTACTGTGCTTGGGTCGACATTATGATGTTACAGCTTTAAACACTACAGCGTTTTGTCTCATTGCAATATTAGGCTTAAATGCCTTCATTTCTTGTCAACTCAAAATGTTTGCACATCTGTCCATCAATTCTTCAAGAATGAAGAAATCTGGGTGCCTGGGTGGCTCAGTTGGTTGAGAGTCCAACTTTGGCTCTGGTCATGATCTCACAGTTCATGTGTTCGAGCCCTACAATCAGGCTCTGTGCTGACAGCTCAGAACCTGGAGACTCCTTCAGATTCGGTGTCTCCCTCTCTCTCTGCCCCTCCCCCACCCATGCTCTGTCTCTCTCAAAAATAAATAAACATTAAAAAATTTTAAAAAAAGAATGAAGAAATCAAGGAAAAGGCAATGACCATTAAAGCATCAATTGGACAGTGCAAATCAGCAAAGTATTGATATGACCTCAATATTTTTTTTAGGAATCAGGGAAAAACTGTTTTAAATTTGCTGTATTTAAAGTCAACTCTAAGTGGTTATTATACCTTTTTACGTACGTGCTTTATACATTGCTTTAAATTTTTTTTAACATTTATTTATTTTTGAGACAGAGAGAGACAGAGCATGAGCTGGGGAGGGGCAGAGAGACAGGTAGGCACAGAATCTGAAACAGGCTCCAGTCTCTGAGCTGTGAGCACAGAGCCCAACGTGGGGCTCGAACCCTCAGACCGCGAGATCATGACCTGAGCCAAAGTTGGACGCCTAACCTACTGAGCCACTCAGGCGCCCCCACATTGCTTTAAATAGGAGACAATTCAGACTTTCACAATCTAAATTTCACAATCCATCTACTTAAGATAAATTTCTTCAATGCCCAGACCATTTTGAAGACTGAGGATAAAGTGATGAGCAAATCCAATATTCTGTGAAAAAACCCAAGTAAATATTTAATATAAGTCGAATCACTGTTTATTATCATATGCACTTATTATGATTAAAGATAAATTATGCAAAATGCCTCCAAGTTAAATATTAGCAGGGAGGATCAAAACACAATTCCACTTAAAAAAATTTTTTTTATGGTTTATTTACTTTTGAGACAGAGACAGAGCATGAGTGGAGGAGGGGCAGAGAGAGAGAGGGAGACACAGAATCTGAAGCAGGCTCCAGGCTCCGAGCTGCCAGCACAGAACCTGATGCGGGGCTCAAACCCACGAACTGTGAGATCATGACCTGAGCCCAAGTCGGACGCTTAACCAACTGAGCCGCCCAGGCGCCCCCCAACATTCCACTTTGAAGCTGCACAGGCAGACTAATTCATGGAACAAAAGTGAAAGCCGAAGGTTTGAGCTGAGTGAGTGTAGGACGAATACCCTATCATCCTTCAGCCTGAGTGGGGGAGGGCAGCAGCAGCCCCGCCTGGGCCCCTTACCCAGGACCAAGTGCTCTGGGGGAGGGGACCCCCTGCCCTTGAAGAGTCCACAGGGCACACTGCTGATACTTTAGAAGTGTTCCGTTCCTGCCTGGTCCTGCGCATCCTCCATTCCCAAATCCAGACAGCACCACCTTCCCCGTACGTTCAGAGCCATGCCCCCGCCACTGTGTTCTCACACAAGCCTCTTAACTGCTGACCCTCTGCACCCCCAGCCTGCCCTCCTGTAGCCCGCTCTCCACAGGGGCCCTGAAGGAGCTCACCAAATCCTACGTGAGGCCTCATTCCTCATCTGTTCAGAACCCCGATGGGCCCATTTCACTCAGAGTAAAGACTAAGTTCTAGGGACAGTCTCCTGGGCCTCCCTCAAGCTGGGCCGCCCTACGTCTCTGGCATCCTCTCCTAAGCCCCTCCCACCAGCCAACCTAAGGCAACCTGGACTCCTGGCTGCTGCACAGCAAGCCAAAGGCACCCCTGCCTCAGGACCTTTGCATGTTCAGTACTCCTTTGCCTCAAACATTCTTCTTCCAGACACCCAAACGGCTCACCCCTTCACCTTGATGAAGTCTGTGCTCAGAGATCACCACTTGGTGAGGCCAACCCCCAAGGACCCCATATAAAACAGATCCAACCTCCCATTCACCAGTTACTCTTTTGACTTTTATTATGCCGGTTCTTTTCTTCACAGTGCTCATCACCATTTGGCTTATTATTCTTTTATTTTTCCCACGAAGACATCAGCTGTACAGGGATTTTGTTGACTGCACTCACTGCTGATCCCCAGGGCTTAGAACGGTGCCCAGCACATGGCAGGCCATCAAGAAAGCTGTGCTAACTGAATGGCTGAGTGTATGCTGGGCTTTCCTCCTAACCACATTTCTGAAAGCACAGACTCTGTTTCTTCTCCACCTTCCAAGCACCTGTTACTGAGCAAGAGCACAATAAATATTGCTGGAATTGAACTGAATTGAGGTCAATCATGTTTCTGCCAGCATAACTATGAGGGGACTATTATAATGACTGCAACTACACAGATGACATTTCTGTCTACTGCAGACACACAATCATCCTCTCCATTAACAAATGTATTCACTTGCCAGCTCTTTTAGAATACACAGAGTGCTTTTAGGCTCTGGACATATAAACATAAATGAGATACACTCTTTTCCCAAAGGAAGTCTCAGTCAAGGGAGGAAGGCAGATTCACAAGCAGATGGTGGAAATCAACATGGTGACAGACACGAGGCATGGAGAGGGGTAAAGAGGAGGAGCACTCAGTTCACTCTAGGATTGGTGTGGCAAAAGCAAGGTCTGTAAGGTGTTTAGGAGCTCACCAGGGAAAGGGAAGATGGCGGATGGTGGGGGAGGAGGCATTCAAGGCATAGGAGAAAGTAAGTGAAAGCGAATAATGGACCAGTAATGGCAAAAGGGAATGAGACTGAAAAGGTTAAATAAAATAGAATTTTTCAGTGACTAGACTTTTTTTGCAGTTAAATGAAGTTTAAGAGTATTTAGAATACTTCATTTCATCCTAAAACTTATTTGGGGGCATGTGCCTTTCATAATGTACATTATGACATAACGTGTATCTTGCATTATTACATAAACACCTACATAAATACTTAAACACATGTGTCGCACCTATTTGCTTGAGCCTGTTTCGCTGGAAGGCTACGCAAGCACGCGAGTTGGAAGAGCACTGACAGAGGCAGTGAGAACCTATGAGGAGTTGAAGCCAAGCGGGGGATGGCCTAATTCGTACTTTGTGTTGAGGAAGACTGGAGGGCAGCAAGCCTGGACAGGATAAATTTACCTTAGTGTAGGCAAGAGAGGATGGTGCTTGGGTTAAAAAGAGAGGGGATTTGAAAGATATGCAGAAAGTAAAATTAACGGAAATTGATGATTTTATATCAGGTTGGAAGTCCATGAGGGCACACCATATGTTTGCTTCCTCAACTAGCATTTCTCAAGATGGGGTGTGTGAATGTCAATCAACTCGCGTGGACTAAGTGAATGGAGGGAAAAATCGGGAAAATGCTTGACTCTAGAACACGGGTGGGCCGGGTGTGACTGTAGGGGGCAGTCTCGGTGCTGCTGATGCCAAGGGGAACCAGGACCACCTCCAATCTACAGCTGTCAGCAATCTACATCAAACCATCTTCAAGCAAAGTCTTGTTGAAAACGAAAAGCAGCAAATTAAAAAAGAAAAAGAAAATTCCAGAAAGGAAACCAACAATGATTTGATTTTTATAAATTTACTCAAAGATAAAAATCGGGGCGCCTGAGTGGCTCAGTCGGTTGAGCGTCTGACTTCAGCTCAGGTCATGATCTCACAGTTTGTGGGTTTGAGCCCCACATCAGGCTCTGTGCTGACAGATAACAGAATATACTCAAGGAAGGTTCTGAAACGAAATCCTTAGTGGGTAGGAGAATCTAGTATGCTTTCAGATCCTGCCCTAACCTCAAATGTACTTGGTATCCAGTCAGTACTTGATCATGAGTTTTGAAAGGAAAGGAGGAAGGAAAGCAGGAAGGCAGGAAGGAAGGAAGGAAAGAAGGAAATGAGGAGAGAAGGAAATCTACAGTTCTATCTCTGAGGCTTCTATAAGAGGCAGGGTAATGGATATATCTGGATATTCTGATATAGGTGGAAAATACTTACATTCATAAGGTCGTGAGTCATGAGATACATGATCTATCTCTTAAACAAAACTAAGTGTTAGGTTTTGGTCATTAGCAATAGCAACTATGAGCCCCAAATGGACTTCTTTTATGGCCTGGACCAGGTATTTTAGTGAATGGCACACATTTTCAACACTATGAGATCAATTTACTTTATGCAGATATGAGACAGGTTATAAAAAGCAGCAGTCTTATTTTGTCCTCTCAGAAAAAATAAAAATTATGAGAAGGATGAAAATTCTTCTGAAATTCAATGATTTTCAATTAAGTCTCAACACCAAGAAAAGGGTGAAAGTAGGGGTAAAGGGACCCGGTTCCTAGCCCTCATATGAAATCACCCTACTCTGACAGCATTCTTTTTTTTTGCTTTATTTTTTTTTATTTACTTTTTTTTTTTTTTTTACAAATAGTTTATTGTCAAGTTGGTTTCCATATAACACCTAGTGCTCATCCCCAAAAGTGACCCTCTCCGTGCCCATACTCCCCTTCCCCAACCACATCCATCAGTCCTCAGTTTTTGTCAGCATTCAAGAGTCTCTCATGGTTTGCCTC